>NW_023494806.1:12723753-12868753 GCF_904425465.1 Colossoma macropomum
ACCCTATGGCACATTAGCCCCTGCTGCAGAAATCTGCACCCAGTCACCTCAGTGTGTGTGAGCATGTGTCTATGTGTGTGTGTTTGTGCGCACGTTGCCGCAGGGGCACCTCAAGGCAAAGAACATACACATGCAGCGAAATAACCACTGATATAGCACTTTACCACTTGAATTTCAGCCTCAAATGTAGTCACTCCAACACACACACACATCTATATATCATGACCTTGTACATATAGAAGCCTCACCCCGTATAGCATATGAGAGTCTCATCTCATTAAAAGCACATCCCTATGTTCCACCAGGACCTCCACTCCTCAGTACCAATTCCAAACACTCTTTGTGAGAACTGACAGTCCAGTATCAGCCTCCAACATTTCTCGGACTTTGGTCAGTGAGCTGAAGCTGTAATTAATATAAGCTTATTTTTAGCACCAAGGGAAACGTTTCTAAAATGTAGTCATTAGTATTAACTGATATTGATAATTAATGTAACTCAATCAGTATAACTGAATTGCTGGTATAAAAATCAATACAGAGATGGATGGATGGATGGATGGATGGATGGATGGATGGATGGATAGATGGATAGATAGATGGATAGATAGATAGATAGATAGATAGATAGATAGATAGATAGATAGATAGATAGATAGATAGATAGATCCTTAATAAAGCTCTTTACTCTTTCCTATTACCTCACATGTAACAAGACAGACAAAGCAACTGATTATCTCATACCATGACTCCAAATGCCAGTGACATCTGAGCACATGGATTGGCATCTGCTGTTGTGCCAGGCTACAGAGCACTCCCAGCAGCCGTGTGTCATACCAGCTAGCGCTCAGTCCACCATGCTGCAGTGCCAGAGCTGGTATCATCCTCAGAACCAGATCACAGTCTGAGTACATGGGGCACAGAGACAGAGGCATGCCAAACTGTAGGAGACAAGGGCAACGTAGGGCTATCACACCCTGACAGTAAACAGGACTAAGGATAGCAGTGAAAGTGCCAATGGACTTTCTACATGTAAGCTCAAGGAAGAAACAGAAGAACGGGAAAAAATTTTATTAGACATCATCTGGTGAATTTATCACAATTGGTATTAGCAAACAATTCACAAACATGCTGTTGTCTAAGTGAAAGACACAAGGTTTAATAAACGTCTAAAATCTTTCATTTAAAATGTTAGACTGATTGCCTTTCATGATTGCCTTTCACAATATTCAAAATGCTATCTAATGCAGAATTTTGTGATCTAAAACAATAAATGAACAGATCTGAACTAATCCATTCAAAGGATGGGGTGTCATGCAGATCTGGAACAAAAACTTTGTTCTTCGAACCAGATTTCAAAAATGAAAACAAGATTTTATTACTGTTTAAAATTTTGTTTATTTGTATTTATGTATTTGTATTTATAATAAAAGACACTTAATGCCAAAGTTTCAAACTATTTGCTTAGGTACATATTTAAGTGAGGATTTTAGATTCATGCTAATCGGATGGAAATGTGTTTGTTGGTATTCAAATCACATTGTAATAACATAATAGTAAAATGATGAGAGGTAATCAGAGACATTGAACAGTGCTGGAAGTTGAATGGTGGCTTTCATCCTCACAGAATTTTGACACACTTTTTCGTTAAAACAATGACTTAGAATTGTTGGACAGTACACCGTTAGAAATAAAGGTGCTGTGCAGGTACATTTTTTGTTCTTCAACATACAAACAAAATAAACATACCCTCAGGTACACCAGTGGTTTTCAGGTCCAATTGTGCCCCATTAAATAATTTTTTCTCAGGTGAAAATTACATATTTGTACCTTTTCATTACCTAATGTTTTAAAATAGAACAATAAAATAAAAAGCTTGGAACCTAGTGTGTGGAGTCAAAACGACTTAGAAAATATCATTTTAATGGGTTATGGTACAACTTTGCCCCCTGACTAAAGGTACTGAGATGTACACTTGAGGATACCACCCCAATGACAAGAGGGGAACTGCCCCAGTCACAGTTTTGTTTTTATCTAAAAACAAATCATAAATAAGAAAACATTGGTGAATGTCAGAATCTTCATGAAAACTGTTAAGTGTTTTTAAAAAAATTCTTCTTAAGAACGGTTTGTGAACGAGTTTTCAAGTATCTGCTGAGGTGCCTTTTGTGCAGTTCTTTAAATCGTCCACACGTGTGGTTACCTGTACAACAGTAAGTGAATGTAACATTGGAAGTTTTGCCCAAGAACTCTTTTTAATGTAACAGTGGCCACTATGTGATTCCGCCACTAACCTGAAGGACAGAAAAAATAGTAATTGTGTCGTTTTATGCTGTTCCAGTGTTGACACTCATAGACAGTATAGCTCCAAGTAGCTTATGTTTTATGTCAAACTGTGTATGACATGAATGAAGGACAAAACTCACAGTAAGTACAGTATTGGGGTACTATGTGGCCAAACACACACCCTGCAGCAGCCAGGCTGGATTAGCATCAAACCACACACACACACACACACACTGAAAGAAGAGCAACACACTACATCATGGCCCTCACACACACGCACACGCAGAGCTCCAAATGAGATCTCTTACAGCAGCCCTCTGCTTGCCATCCATATTTAATGGGCTGATTAAAAGCATGGCTTCCCCAATGAATCACACCACGCCTGAGAGAGAAAAAGAGAGGGAGAGAGGACGGGTATAGGAGTCAAATGGGTTCACAGGCTGACTTAGCAGAGGAGGAGAGAGAGGGAGAGAGGGAAGGAGGGAATAACGAATGCAGCAGTGATGTCTCTTTTGAAGCATTCACAAGGCCGCGCAGAGCTAAGGGCATGGCTGAGGAGAGTCCAGATTGCTAACCACACATACACACACCACATCTATCCACTGGCAAGACGAGCGTACTGCAGTCTGAGAACATGCACCCTCGTTATGAGAGGTGTTTAATTCTCTTGCGAATGAAGACACATTAGCTATTAGCGCATATTTAAGTGAGGATTTTAGCTTCATGCTAATAGGATGAAAATGCATGCATTCGTGTTTAGATCCATTTGAAAGGGTCCAGTAAGTGTGAGGCCTGCATGATACGGATAAAACAGCTTATCGTGACTGAGACATGCTTTGGCTACATTAAAAACACATTGACATAATAAGGTTAAAAACTGGTCTGCATTTGCCTGACCATGTACCATTCATTGTAAAAAAAAAAAAATTAGAGTCAGATCAACTTGAAATTTTAAATCTGCCATCGGCATTTATTTTCTGGAGTCTAGATAAAAGTCTCCTAACTTTCTTCTTTCTCATAACATTCTTGCATTTTTAGTACTGCGTCTAAGAACCTTTTCACACTTAAATGTGTTTGGTAAGGACCAATCAAACTTTTTCTTTAGTCCGATTTGTTTATGTGAACACTCCACCTGTACTCAGGTCCACATCAAAAAAAGCTCAGTTTGCTTACAAGTGAACCCTGGTTCAGTTCGCTGCTGATGGGAATGTATTTTTCTGATGCTCTGCATTAAACAACAGAATTCAACATTAGAACATGCTTTTCTCAGTGCATGTCAGCCCTGTACTACCCTCATAATCTGCCTGTTTTAACATATGACTTTTCACAGACACTCATCTCATTCCTGCCACACAAGATGCCGCTAATAATGGCAGATGAGTAACAGCAAAGCGTTTGATCTTGTCACATGGTCGATGGAACATGATTCTTGATAAGCTGGGCCAAGCATCAGTGATCGGATTGGCTATGATTGGTTAAAGCCAAACTAACTCATACTTAAACAAACTGATCATAAAGACGTAGAACTTAAGTGAAGTTTATTTTTATTACTCATAATGTGATACATCTCTATTTTTATGCAATATAATGAGAAAGATTATACATTTAATCAAGAATATATGTGACAGATTTTATACTATGATAGTGAAAGTTAAAAAATAGGTTGCTTCTGGCAATGAAAGCAAATGCGAAACAAACAGAGCACTTACATTCCTGACCAACAATCAAACACCTATATTTTGTAATTTGGTGCACTTTAGCCATTGCAGTGTGAAACCAACTGAGCCAAATGAAAAAGCCATCATGCCAAAACTCCAAAAAAAGTAAGCAATTTCAGGTATAAGCATTACGTTTTATTGAGTAAACTCAACTTTTTTGTTTGACCCCATTTTGATGACCTAATCTAAGATGTAGTACCAAAAACAGCCTGACTTTTAATTCTTTACAGTGTTATCAAATTGCGCAAATCTCTTGACTCAGCAAATCACTTGACTCAGCAAATCACCCCATGGATTTTTGTGATTTATTAGAAAAATCATATATACTGCAGCCTTTGATAATTTTAGCATTGCAAAATCCATATAAAAAAAAACAATTAACAATATATTCTGTAGACTTGGTAAGCATGTGTGAATCGCCCACTGCATTTCTTTAAACAGGGCATTTAACATTTCAGTATTAAAACAGATAAACAGACAGCTTCTACTACACATCACACTCAATCCAGCCAAGACACACACACACACACACACACAGACACACTCGGTCTGAACTTCCTCTAAGATACAGCAGCCAAGGTCCACACTCCTGTATCTCTTACTCAGCAGCATCAGGGTTAGAGATCAAAGAGATGCTCCAAGGAAAGAAACCCAATCACACCCACTTAGCCTTGCTGAGACCCAGTTAGAGCTTGAAATATGTGCCCAAATCTGACAGGACGTGACGGTTTGGATCATTTCTCAAATTTGCCGAGCTCGGATCAGGTCAACTATCACATTCAGCTTTCTCATAGGCCCCGCTGGCCTGGATTAGTTGATTAAGGTATTGTCTAAATTTTTTCAACTAAAATAAAAAACTCTTCCATTCAGATTATAATCAAATACCACAGGACGAGCAAGTTTCTAGTGAGTTGTATTTTCTATGAACTTGGATGTTTGTGCCACACTTGGTTTTATGATTATACCCTATTCACAACATGGTGTCCTTCGCTTCCTCCCTAATTTTATGGTAATGTTTTTGTTTGTTTGTTTGTTTTGTTTGTTTGTTTGTTTTCGCTGTTTTTTGGTTGTTTTTTTATCTGGGTTCAAATCAGTTTTGAACAGAATTTGGTTGGGCTACAGTTGAGTTGATTAAAGCTGTAGAACCCTTCTGTCCCAGTTCAGGGGCAAGTGACAGCTACTGTGACCTTTGCTAAGCCTTGTGGAGCTCTGTGGCTATCCTGAGGTAACATAACCTAATGCAACATATAACTACGGGGAGTGCATTAAGTGGAGGTGTGTTTGGGTCAGAATAGCTAGACGGGAAAGTCTTGTGAACAGATTTGTTATAAGCAATGACACAAAACAGTCAAATAACAATGCTGTTTACCAACAAGTGAATTAAAAGCTGCAGTCCGAACAGTGATGGCAGTTAATCATTCACTAATATTTGGCTACGAGATGGTGCTGAGATGAATACCATCCTGATTATCTGGAGAGTGGAGCTCTTTTTATCTCATTCTTGAAGCTGAAAAAGTTTGGGATTATTCTATGAGACCAAATTCACAGCTCAGATTCTTTTTAATTTGCTGTCTGATGATAAATAATCCTTCAGAGATCAGGTAACTAGCTAAGTTAGCTTGGTTGAAGATAAATATTAATGCACTCATACATGTGTGATCCTTTGCATTCTTTATGGTTTACTAAAAGACTATGTTAAATACATACTCAGCATCTAAGCTTACATTGACTAGCTTTAGTATGACCATCTGATCTGATTTGTAGGTGATTTTTGTTCAATCACTCATTCTATCAGAATAAATGCTGATAAAATAAACACATTTATGAGTTTACCTGAAATAAAAAAAGCCCACTCAAAATTGGTATAATGCTGTTTATTGGTATAATGATGTCTAGAATGAGATTCTAGCTCCTGCTCTAAAGAGTGATAATTAGCTCCAATTTTTTGTCTTTCAAATAACTTAATATTTAGAACAACCTAAAATATGACTTTTTCACAAATATTCTTCAGCCCTTACACACACAAATGGAATTTCGATGTAAATCAGATGAGCTGCCTTTACCCATTTATATTACTGCTAGTCGTATAGGTTCCTAAGCTGAGATGATAGTGTGAAACAGTAGATGACAGCAATAGCTCCACCACTTGTCCATGTAAAAGCACTTTCAAAATTCAGTAACACAATGGGAGTGAGTCTCCATCGAAGGCGATTCTCCAGCTCTCTCCCCATTAGAGGCTGTCTCTCGGTGAGGATGACAGTCTGTGAGATGCCTCTCCAGTCTCAGCTACATCAGCCTCTCAAATGGACCTGTTCAGGTCCACTGGCGCCTCGGCAGCTCCCCCCCATAAGATCCAGCACAGCTAAAGCTAACCACTAGCGCCACTGCTACCGCTACCGGCCCGACATATGTTCCATTCAACGCCGTGTCACTCTTCATTTGTAATTATTTCCCCTCTTTTCCTTTTTCTCTCCCTGCACTCTCTCTCTCTCTCTCTCTGCTCAGTTGGAGATAAATACTGCTGGGACTGTGGAGACTGCGGCGGTATGATGACCTGTTCCAGGGTGTTAAACTTCTCGTCACGGCTGAGGAGAAAGCGAGTGGAGATGGCAGCCACTGTCAGACACAGCTCCAGTGCGATGTATTAAGAGTATATTAATTATCTATTTCTTATGCTCGTCTAAGAAAGACCAGACAAGCAGAAGCCGTTAGACGTTACAGTGAACATATGCTCCATAGCATCTCAATGAAACAGACAGATAATGGAGGGAGTATCTGACATAACAATAGGCCTTGCATATAGAGACATGCTGGAAACACAGTATGTTGACTATATGACTAAAGCTTCATAAAACATGTGCCAGCTTACGTGCAGCATCATCACTACTTTTATATTTAGATTTTTCCAAAATTTGCCAGCAACCCTTTAAATTATGGAAACATTTCATAAAAAACTGACCAATAGAAATGTTCCAGAAATTATTCACCAATACTTGGCCCACTAATGCACTCCTTTGTAGCAAAGATGGACAAGTTCTACAGAACACATATAGAAGTTGTAGCTTACAGCGAAATATCTCAGTTTAGAGCATGTTATTAATTTTAAATCATATTTATTTTGTATATGTGTGAAAGGTCACACTGTTAGTATAAACAGTTATATAAATAGTTATATAGGTAATTGTGAAATCGAGGCAGTGGTAGCATTGTGGCAAATTTGTTGCTGTCATTTTAACTTCAAATCAACTATAGAAATTATAGCATTTTAACATATCACTGATAGTATAGGATTTGAAACTTTCAGCTTAATCTTATGTAGCAACACATTGATTGTACAGCATTTCAAAATAGTGAATTTAACTTCATGTTGTGACTATGAACAAAGTGCTCTATAGTTTCTCATTAGGTTGAACAGTATTTTTGCCATTGTTCTGAAAAGCTTATCCAATCTCACACCAGTACAAAGGAGTACACTTGTGGGTGGAGCATGGATAAGTCAAAAAAAAAAAAAAATGTTTACATGGACTTGAAAAAAAAGTAAAGTTACCTGGGGCTATTTCTGCCATTCAAGTTCACTCGGAAGAAATCACACCACAACAATAAAGGAAGCCTCATGCACCTTTTCTACAGTGATAGAAAACATGGTAGATCAAGGCTCTGATTCTACATGCTGATATGTTTCACTGTGGCCAAGGTGGACATGCACACACTGTAACTTCTCTGGCAGCAAATTTAAGCCTGTTTCTTCATCTATCACCAAATTCTTAGCTCAGCTGCCAGCAAGATGCACGGTATCAATAGTGTTAATGGAACAATGCCACCAAACTAGCACTTCCGAATTATCTCTCCTTCGTTTCATATCAAGTTACACTGACTGTATTAATTGAAAGATAGTTTCAAAACTCAAGTGCCTGGCCTAACACAATTGTTCATGTTTTAAAGTAGAATGCGCTGGGTCTGAAAAGCCAAATGTGGGTTATGGTTTCTAAATAAAGCCCCCACTTTCTTCCAGCAAGGAATAAATTGGTACATTTTATAGGAGGAATGGAGAGGTGAGAGAGAGTTCACTGAGGGATTAAAAGGCTAAGAAAGTTTATGTATTCCTTAAAGCTTGAGATAGAAGAAAGGAGGAACAAAAGAGCCCAGCAAGTCCCTGTCATACCTTTCTTTTTCCTTTTTCTTCCACCACCTCCTTCGCAAATGCCTTACAACAACAAAAGCTTAATCTCTGACACTTATTCCAGCCGTGAAAGAAGAGCATGAGAATGTTTCACAATGAGGTGCGTGGGAGTTGGACAGCAAGGTGAAGTCAGTCCGTATGTTAGCTGAATTCCAGAAGAAAAACAATAACAGCAAGGCCACCAGGTTACGGTGTGCTAATGACCATACTGAAGATGCCTTCAAAGGCCTGCAGGAATGCATAGAATCAAGGGTCAAATCCTGGTAGGATATCATACCAGAGTTATTCTTAGAGGCAGCCTACAGCTATGGCTATACAGTAAGGGTCTATACACAGCTAACACAGTTTTCAAAAGCATATTATGCAGGGTTATTTTGTTGCTAGACATATAACTGCAAATGTTAATGATAATGGTCCTCCAATGAGACTAATTAACCTGTAAAAGTCAATGCTTTTATATCTTATGATTTCATAAACGATTACATGGTTAGTTAATTAAACACATTCCTATATGTGAGTTCGGATCAGGCCTTCAACATATGGTTGTAGTATGAGGATATGTATGAAAGTGTGACTGTAGAAGTGGAGAGAATTCTGAAAACTTGGGATGGAGTTCTGTATGGCTTCTGCTTTGAGCTAGAAGACCAGAACCCCTTTTTTAATGAACATAGATGGGACTAATATAGGACTGAGGAACAGTGAGGAATTTCAGCATGGGAAACGGAAGGCAGAGATGGAAATTAGGATTTTAGACTGGAAGGAAGAGGGGCTTCAGGCATGGTCTTACCCCCAGGCTTTAGTTATTTCAGTTTATATTCTGTACCCACATGTTCAAGTCAAAACTTTCTACTCTACACTTTCTACTCAAACCCACACAAGTTTTCATCAAAGTTAAATTATAATTAAACATCACATTTCCTATTTACAAATATAAACATAGCATCATTTGAAAGTCAAATGAAAGTCACTGAAAATAACTGAATTCATACTTTTTCGCTCATTTCGATGTGCTACAAAGTGAGAAAAGGTAGGGAAAGGCATTTCATAAACCTTAACAGACACTTGTTTTCAGGTTCAATTCATACCTGGACACAGAACACACATACACACACAGCCAAAAATATACACATACACACCTCCATTCTGCATCACCTGCTCAGGGTCTGAATTCAGGGCCAAGGCCTGCTGATTCTCTTCCTGAACAAGCAGGCTTTTAATTTAGCTGCTGCTAGCCCAGACCACACACACTCTGCAGGGGGTGGAGTCAGTGCTGCCAGAGCCACACACACACCAGCCTGTCTGAAAATGAAGTTACAGAATGCCACGAGTCACGTGTAACCTCTCAGTGACAGCATTTAAGTATGTATGCAGTTCTACAGAACGTAAATCATAGTTGGTCATGTGATAGCAACGGTGTGATATGTAGCCTAACATTAATTTCACTGTTACAGTACATTTACAACTGATTTAGTTTGGTGAAATATTTATTTAATTATGATTTCATTTTTTTTTAATTCAATATATCCTCAGTGTAATCACTGTCGATTCCAACAGTTAACTAAGTCTCCTCCTATCACACAATGCTACGCAGCTCAGAGGGTGAAGTCTAGCTTCGTCCGACACACTTGGAGCCAGCCACTGCATCTTTCGACAAGCCGCCTGGACGCATTTGGAGGAGAATACTAAATGTCAACTCTGGTGCTTTAGCATACAGATGTCCATGTCGGCGAGCATCTTTCTGAGTGATGGGGGAGATGGAGGGCTACCCACAAGACCAGTTATATCTGCATGATTAAAGGATTCTTTGCATCATGAAAGATAGAAATAGAAAATGTGCATGAATGTGTTACAGACATACATACATACATACATACATCATCTAAACCGCTTATCCTTCTGGGTCGCGGTGGGATGCTGGAGCCTATCCCAGCTGTCATTGGGCGGAAGGCAGGATACACCCTGGACAGGTCGCCAGCCCATCACAGGGCAGGTGCTACAGACAGTTCTATATAAAATCTTTTTGAAAAGGGTTCTACTTTTGTTGCAAGCTTGCCAACGTAACAATAGAAGAACCCTTTTATGTGCTGTATAGAGAAGTATAGAGTTCTATATAGAACCATCTGTAGCACATTTTACATCAGTATGAAGAACACTTTCATGATGCAAAGAACCCTTTAATCATGCAAAGGGTTCTTTAAGTGTTCACTTTCTTTACTTAAGAACTCTTTCAAGAGTGTACTATGATAATGTAAAGGAGCTTTTCTGTTTTGTGACATTTTATGCTAGACACACTCAAATATACTACACACACACACACACACAGGCAGAGTAGGTCTCTCTTTTGGAGTTTACCTGTATACGACATTAATTTACTCTCAGTTGGAAGCCAATGTTGCAAGCCTGGGGAGTAAAGGGGGACCGCTGCAGCCAATCCAGAAGCCATCAGTTTTCATCGGGCTTGGCCAGACCTCTACATTATGGCTGCCCTCATGCTCATTGCTCTCTCATTGCACCTGTCAGCGGCGCCTGACAGCGCATTACCGGCCATGTAGCCCAACAGCGGGGTCCATCAGGCACCCATCAGGGCAGCCCTCTGCTGGCACCACCCCATGTATCCCATGGTAATGGGGCAAGGGAAGAAGGGGTGTACAGGGGGAAATATGGCCCCACTGATGTAATGTTTGGCTGATACTAACTGATAATAAAAGGCCAGTATAAGGAAAACCTTAATTACCTTTGCCTTTTATTTATTTTTTTTTTAAATAAAAGTTTTATGCAATATGTAAACATTTTATTAAATGTACTCCCCAGTCCATACAGCACATTGCAAGAACAGCCTGTTTTGAATTAACTGTTGTCATATTCTGTTGTCATATTCTATCTATGGATAATTCTACTGAATAAGTTCAAACAGCAGTCCAACACTAAAACCCATGGCATTTACTGAGATGCCAAATATATACAAAATCATCAGTTCAAAGTTTTTTAAAGTATACACTTTAGATGGTTCATCAAGGGTTCTTTAGTAAAGAAATGATTCAATATAAAACCATGAACACTCAAAGAACAATAAACAATACATTTTAATAGAAAGAACGCTTTCACAATGCCATGCCAAGGGTTCTTTGAGTGCCAAGGGTTCTTTGAGTGTTTAAGGTTCCATATAGAACCATTTTCTTTACTAAAGAACCCTTGAAGAACCATATTTTTAAAAGTGTATTATTGATTTCGTTTAAGGCCAAGTCGTAAGGTTGACATGGTGAGCAGTTAGATCTCATCATTTTGAACTAAATGTGTCTCAAGTCTGAAAATCAGTATCTTAAAAACTGTCACTACTGAAACATACCAAAACATTACAGCAGTTATGTAATTTTGTATTTTAATAAAAAATATTAAGATTTTATGTGTAAATGAGCAGTGCTGTGTTTGCTAGTCATGCACTAGCTAACATTTTTGAGTTACGCTCAAAGTTGACTTCTGAAACATGGTATGAAACATGGTATGTTGTTGGTGTTGTTATAATTGTTTTGTTTGTCACAAAATGAAATGTTCAGTCATTTTCCATAATTAAAATATCAGGCCACTCAAAGCAAAAGTCCAAAGTCAAAGTCAGTTAAAAGTCCAAAATGGATTTTGAACTCTTAACCAATTCAGTAGAGTAATTCATATCGGCACATTCAAATTGAAGTTAAGGAGTATTTTAGCCTGAACTGCTCACAATATTGGTAAGCCACTCAGAAAAAAAGAAAACAAACAACTTATACCATTCTTAGAGATTAAGAGAGGTCATGCAGCAATGAATTATGACTGTGTTTGGAATATTAGAACACGGGTAAAATGTGGAATATAGGCCCTTTAAGGTCGCATGGATTTATCAGTGTCAGCAAAATTCCTGCCAGTAAAGTAAGATGTATTGTATATTATATTATCCATCCATCATCTAAACCGCTTATCCTTCTGGGTTGCGGTGGGGTCATTGGGCGGAAGGCAAGATACACTCTGGACAGGTCGCCAGTCCATCGCAGGGCAGACAGACAGACAGACATACACATTCACTCACACCTAGGGGCAATTTAGCACATCCAATTGGCCTGACTGCATGTTTTTGGACTGTTGGAGGAAACCGGAGTACCCGGAGGAAACCCACGCAGACACAGGGAGAACATGCAAACTCCACACAGAAAGGACCCTGGTAACCCGGCCGGGAATCGAACCCAGGCCCTTCTTGCTGTAAGGAGAATCGCTCATCTTTATGGAGTTTAATGGTTTCCTGCATTGACAACTGACAATATCAGGCACTATTTAACTCAACTATTATAGTCTTTTGGATTTTTGACCATGTAATATTATTTCAGCCAACATTAGCGGTCATTGCTAATAAGCTTATAAAATTGGTACTGGTGAGAAAATTTTCATATCGGTCAGAGCCTAATGGGGTTTTGGGTTTGTACATGCACCAGCTCACGAGGAATATAACCACACGCACTGAGATGAAGGAGCTGTTGTGGAGGACAGGTAGAGATATGGGGCTACTCACTGGGAGATAGCAAGTAATAGATGGGAGTTATTTAGGTGAAGTTAAGGAGGCTTTGTGACACATGAATATCATAATATTATCCATCATCTTGAAGGAAACAAGTCGCGCACACAGTCAGCGAGCAAAGCTTTAACACACTCATACACACAGGCAGGCATGGGGGGGATAACCAATGAATTGGTTTTGCTGCGTGTCTGCTCTGCCTCATCACTGTAATTGCCGCATGTCTGTCAAAGACAGTGAGTGTGAAAAAGTGTCTTCCTCAGCTGCTGCCGCCGCTTGTTTTTGTTCGCGTGCACGCTCTGCTCTTGTAAAAGGCGGCAGAAAATAAGTGGCATTCAGTGAATGGCGCTATTCTTCTACTGACAGCTTCATATCTATCAGGTGGTGGAGGCCTCCAATAGCCGACGCCACTCTCGCAAAAACATCTCTGACAGTGTGTTAAATTCCAGTCTCCGCCTTTCACTCACACACAAACACACACACACACACACACACACACACAACCACGATAGTAAAAAACCTCTCCGAAACACACTTGCATACACTCTTCCCTTATTACCACTGACACTCTGCAATGATGAGCACTTTCCTTCCTTGAGCAGTTAAGGTTTACAGGTTTTTCTTTTCCTTTTTTTCCCCCCTTTTTCTGTAGGGGGGTGGGCCACAGTGGTGCGTTTGGTGGTCCTTGGTGAATAACTGCCCCCCTTTAACCTCCTCCAACAGTGTTGCTTCATGTTGCTTCATTAATTGAGCTGATCAGACGCCTCTTTGATGCGTTCCCTCTCTCTCCCTCTCTCCTCTTTCCCCATTGGCGGCCGACCACCACTCACACAGACAAATAGGGCAGTTGCCATGGAAACAGACTAGACAGGCCAAGGATCCTCTTGAAACATATTTCTGTTTGTAAAAGGGAGATTCCCCTCTCGCTAAAAAAGCGCCAGATCAATTCCCCGATTCGAAAAGGAGGCCGCGAAAACGGAGAGAGAGAGAGAGAGAGAGAAAGAAAGAGAGAGAGAGAGAGAGAGAGAGAGAGAGAGAGAGAGAGAGAGAGAGAGAGAGAGAAAGGAAGAAGCAGTTAAACCTCGCTAATGGAGAAAGGAATCTGTACGCTAATTCTCGCCGCAATGTACAGGATCAGTATCAGCCTGGCTTGCTCTTTATTAAGACAGAAATGAACAATCAGAGTTGCGTTGGCTGCTACTCAATCACTTTACAGAACTGACACTGATCTCTCCTCCTCATCAGTACTAATGGACTCGCGGACAGTGAGCGGTTCAGATAAGTATGCATACATTCATATTCATCATGTGATGAATACCGCTCTGCAGGATCAAAGCTTTTGTCAGCATATGACCCTGAGGCAAAGATCTAAAAAAGTAGTCTAAATTAGAAAGTGCACTAAAAGTTTAGGGAGAGGAAGAAGGCTTCAGGATTGGCCCAGGTGAAGAAACACAGCCTCCAGGGACTGAAGAGAAGAGTAAGAGAAGTTTACTGACTCAGATTTCTTTACGATAGTAGTACTAGGAACCAGGGGTCCCAGTGTCTGCAACACAAAGGTAGCCATTATTTACCATCCAAAGTTAATAGTGAATCTACATGCATCTTGTGGGTTTATTATTATGTATTATGCTGATATTTGTAAAACAGTGTTAAATGGAAAAAAAAATAATCTGAGGGTACTACTGTTATAAGCCAAAGCCTCATCACAAAACTACTGTAAAACAATGTGTCAGCTATCTGCAATGTATTGGTTATCATTTCATGTAATAACTCTGTGAGGTGGCTTTAAGAGGCATTAAACACTATGGATGTCTGGTTCCTATCACCATCACTGTGAATAAATCTGACTTAGCAAGTTTCTCTAGATTGAATCTTTTTACAACAAACCTCTGTGAATCATACTGTTTACATCTAAAAGATTTAATGACACAGAAATTTAGAAACTGTGGTAGAATTGCCCTTTAAAAGCATGGTTTAGCTGAACAAAGTCAAGTTTATACAATATGTGAAATATTCCATGCTATCACATACAAAAATATGCAAAAGTACATTCAATACAGAAAAACAGTAGTAATTGTAGCCATTTTTTTTTTATTTTAAATTTTGTTCATACTTCTGCCCATTTTATAGACAGTCCAGGCTATAATGCTCCTTATAACTTCAACATGAATGGGCAACATCTTTTGTGGCTTAATTTCCAACTATGTACTGTATGGATTGGAAAGTGAACGGTACACTTGTCACAATGGAAAGTCACAAAGGAAAATTATTTTTTCCATTACCATGTCAGTGTTACTGCAGTGCAGAGAATAATTCACCACCCAAATAATACCTGCTCAGGGGTGGTAGCCTCCTGTGGGAGTCTTGGCCATTGATGAATGGGATAAAGGGAGATGAACAAGTTATGCAGGAAAACAGATGGACTGTAATCTGTAATTGCAGAACTATGAAGTGCACCTACATTACTGCGCAAAAGTCAGAGACCAGGTCTAAAAGGATGTGCAGCCGTCAAGAAGCTGTTATTGAAAAAAGGATAAAAATGTGCACTAGAACCCTGAAACTGGACAGAACCCAGATCTCAACATCACTGAATGTGTTTAGGATTACTTGGAGCATGGGAAGTAGAAAATGCAACCAACCTCTAAGACTGAACTTTGAGGATGTGGAAAACCATCCCTGGAGATTTCTTTGAAAAAAATGAACGCTAGTCTCCTGAAAAGAATGGAAGCTGTAACAAAGTGTGGACACAATAAATACAACAAAATGTGATATTATACTTACTTGCTTTGACTTTCATGTAGTTTTCTGTTAAATACATCTTCTGCTTTTTTCTAATGCTGAATAAAATGAATAACTTGTACTTAATGGCCATTTCAACCGGAAATTAAATAAATGAGAGCGGTCTCCAACTTTTGCACAGTATTTTATATGGTAATTGGACTTGATAAAATGGACAAAGTGTGTAGACATAACCTAGGTGTAGCTAATAAAGTGGCCAGTAAATTCTGCTGTATTCACTCTTTGTTTGGAGTAGATTGTGGATGCTCACTGAATTGGCATTCAATGAATTTTCTCGCACTGATGAAGAAAAGGAAACACGTTAAGCTGGAAATCATTAAAACTCAACTATCTTCAGAAAAAAAGTTAACCCTACGTCATTGACAAAGAAAGAGTATTTTCTATTAGTTTCTCATTGTCATGAGCATTGGAAACTATTTCCACTACAGTGGCCTGCGAGTTAATCAGTAGGGAAATCTCTCGTGTCCTTCACTAGGCCCCTTTAAAGGGCAAACTTTAATACGCGGTAATTAATGCTGACAAGATATGTGAAATATATGGATCAAACATTTAATGAAGCCCTTTTAACTTTTTTGAAGTTCAAATGGAAGGGTATGGGAATGACCATCACCTACTCGCAAGATACTTGTATTCTTAGCGACTCAAGGTGAACTTCCTTTTATAATAAAGTATCCTACCAATTAACAAGTGATCAAAAGTTTTGGGAATAAACAAATGCAGGTAATTGCAATGCAGCTGATTCTTTGAACAGATTAATAATTTACGCATCCGCGAAAGAAGACCATCAATAATCATGACCTAGTGTCCGAGCAGCATGGTCACATAGCCGCAAGCCCTCGACTCCGCGATGCAATATCTCATTAGCGCGGTGATGTTAGCTGTAGGAATCCAGACTGCTCCACATTATTTTTTGCCCGCGTGTTGCCCTATTGCTATTCTCCCACACTGCACGCAGCCGAGACGGCCCCTTGGCCTCCCAGAGCGCCTGCCTGACCAGTGCACCCTCCGCAGCTGCCCAACTCCATGCATCTCAAAGGCTAAATCCCTCCATATTTAAATAACATATTAAAGTTTCATTGCTAGCACCTGGGTGAGGCTGTGTGTCTGCCAGAGAGGGAGGGAAACTAGAGGCCAGTTATGCTTGTGGGACACGGAGAAGAGCATGCGCACACAAACGCGCACACACGCAAATAATTAGAGCCAAGCTAGCAGCTGGACTCACAGCCTCTAGCAGCCTCACCGGGTCAGAATGAGGTCCTGTACAAGAGATAGTTAAAGTGAGCCATTTTGTATGTGAATATACACAAATACAGAGATAACAAGATAACAAAAGCAAAATGCATATCATTGGTGCCATATTTAAACCTCACACCTTTTTGTAACTTTTTTTTTTGCTTGTTTGTTTTGCCACTTGAGCTGTCCTTCGCATTCCGTGAATATTATGATGAACAGACCAACAGAAAGTTACTTATTTTTAAATCGCATTGAAATAAATCTCATTATATTAATATTGAAGTTCAAACCTCAAGCTGTGACTTTTTTGGCTACTGTCATTACTATTATTATGCTATTATTGTGTTCTGTCATTGTTACAACATACTTTAATATGACATATTATTTAAAATTAGTAGCTTGTAATTTTGAGATACTGCCTCATTATTTTGATGCAATAACTTATAATTTGTTATTAATGAGATACCATCACACTATTTCAACTTAATACCTCATTATTTCACATCTAACTTGAAATGAATAATAATTCAGATGTTGTTTTTGCGATCTAATATCTCATTGTTACAAATAGGAAACTCACAGTTACATCTATATTACATCAATTCAGAATTTTGAGACATTAATGTGAAATGCTGAGATATATTTTGAAATAATGACATAAAACATCAGCAAATTAACATAAGTTTTATGTTACAGAAGATTTCTAAACATTAACATATGTTAAATTGTGTTTTCCTTCTTGTATAAAGTTAACATTTCAGAGATATGAGGTTATATTATAACAGCAACAGTATGCATACTACATAATGCACATAACTGCAGCTCTATACAACCAGCAGCAAGCAAATATATGGGGTGAAACTGCTCATAAAGCCATTCTTTCCAATATGCACTATATGTGCCACTTATGTTATCACACTTTATTAACAACTGCCAACCATGTCCAGTATCTCTATTCAGCAGAATCTACCAATTCTAGATGAAAACTCAGTTAATTCAGAGTGTCCTGGTTGTTCTCTATTGACAGCCTGGGTTAAGAACTACATAATACACAGCACTGCTGGATGTCACAAAAGCATCTTATTCCACTGGACTAAGTTATTCTTGCTCATGCTGATGTAAAGTCCATGACAGAGTGAAAACCCCCTCTAGCACGAGGAATGAAACATACGAAATAAATCAAATTAGCAGGGTCCCAATATTAAAATAATAACATTTACCTCTAGAATAAATGGTTTTAGTTCCAAAATCAATACAACACACTCAATAATGCAAGTGCATTATTATAAAATAATAACCCGGGAAAAGCTGAACATTCCACAGAACATTAGAAGGACCACGAGAGAGGACTCCATATTATAGATTTCATAATTTCATATCAAATGTCAGATATTCCCATAGGAGGTAATATGGTTACATCTCTAATGGGATTTTTTTTTCTTTGAGAATACAAAAATTACATTTAAAAGAAATCAGACATAAACGGTAATGCAATGGAAAATCATTTACACCAGTCTAGCCGAGTATTTCGCACGTTTCTTAAGTTCCTATTAAGGAGCATGTGAAAAATAACCTTTTATATCCGAGGTTTAAATGCACGAATGCAGCCTCGAAGGTTAATCCAACACTTAATTACATTGGCTTGCAGGGAAACCTTTGTAAAGGTGTTTTATTCCTTGAAGCAGCAAACATCACAGATTCACATGGAGGAGAAAATAAAGCAGGAATAAACAGACCAGACTGCATTCATGACAACATTGCATATCTGAGGTATAATGCTTTCCTAAGGAGTGAAAAGGAAAGCCACAATAACTGGGATATGATTCTGTTTTCTTGGTCATTGTTTCCTTTCTGTAGGCATCATGTTTGACTTGTCAATGGCCCTTGCTTAGGCCTTGTAACAAGGATTGGTATTACGGAAACAGAAAAGCATGTAAAAGTGTTTGGCTAAGGATGTTCCTGTCATGAACAACCCTTCGATTACCATGTCCAAACGTCTTTTACAACCCTTCAGCCATATTTGGTGGGAGGTATATTTTTGGACTTCAATTTTTAAGTGTTGCACTTCCCCACACATTCTCCACCATGTGGAATACAGCTATTCAAATATACAGACATCCAAACTCACATTAATATCCACTTACTTAGCAGCGTATTCAAATGAGGCATGTGGAGTAATGCAATAAATAAAAATTGTGTATGATCTGGACACAAACTGCTGATATTGCTTTTCATGTTAAGGGAAAGGAACATCTAAGTAAAGCTATACATAGAAACATTATGCAAAATAAGATGACAAACCTGTACAGTGTAAGCACATCAGTTTTTTTTTCTTATGGTGATATTTAAATAACATTTATTTAAAATATATATATATTCAAACTGCAAAAATGCCAATCCTCACAGAATACACATAGTTACAAAATTAAAAGCCAGGAAAGGAACATTTCCCAATATAGCTAATTTGATACTGAGCCATGTGATTTGTCATTATTCTAGGTAATCTACCTGTCAATCAGGAACTTCCTTATTCCACAGTGATTGACAGCTAACTGCTCTCTGTCTTCATTTTTTGAGAGATGAAGCCACTAAGATAGCCTCTACCCAGGATTGCTGCAGTAGCCAGCAAGTCCAGGCTACCACCATGCTTAGATCCCTTCCCTGTTCCACATCCCCAGACAGTGTCTGATGTGTGCAGTGAAAAAACTCCAAAAAACTAAACTTGAAATATTGAGAAAAACAACTTAAAATACCTTCTGGCATCTGGCTCACAGTATTTCATTTTGCACAGGCATGAAATCGAAGCACAAACCCAACCTGTACCCGTGACTTTGAGACCCGACCTGACCAGGCCCAGTGGGTGCTGCAGAACTCACCTGCATGCACTCTGCTTTATTATTAGGCATTTGAGGAGACACTATAAACAGTATCTATCATCAGTTATCAGTCATACATTGCAAAGAACAGTATCCGCCCTCCTCTGATCAGTATTTAGCCCCACTGTGCTAAATTTCCTCTCACTACCGCCGGTTGCTTAATAAACTTTGGACAAGCTTAACAAGCAAGTAAGATATGCTGTGACCTTTCACCAACCATAGGTTTCCCTCCCATCATCCATGGTGTGACTACAACTGACGTACTGTTAAACTTCATCCCCAGGAGTGGGCATATTCACCCACTCCTCAAAATTCGGAGCTATTCCCATGTTCCAATGTTGCAAAAATCGACCCAAACTTGGCCTGAAACTAGTCTCAGGCCCTGTTAAGCTCAGGTTAGGAAGCAGACCTCTACTGCAGCACACATGGTTAGAAAGTAATCTACTCCACACATAGACATATACGCATAGACATATAGGCATTTCATCAAAATGAAATGACTATGCTTAGAAAAGATGTCACACGCTGGATCTGCTTTCTATGCTGATGATGCCTGCTCATTCAAAAAAAAAGGAATAGAATGGGGTAGTCTTCTTAACATGCAGCATGATAAGAGGAAGCATTATGCTGATGTTTTGTTTTCTTGTTGTCATCACTACAAAGCAGCTGTATAAATAAGGTATTTAGGGGGGGGTCGCTCTAATGTCTCTGTAGCACACTCGTTCTATCCCCCTCTGTAGGTACTGCCTTCCTCCCTTCCCCTCCCTTTTCGGTTGGAGGCATCTGTTTAGATCTGGGCCTTTTAATGCTGAGTGTCGCTGTGCTCTGTGTAGTGGCACTACAAATGCGGGGCTGGCTGTAAACTTTTCCCCCCGCAGGAGCGCGCGTTGTTGGGATAGCTCCACTCTGGGGAATCTGCGACTCAGCGAGGATCTGAGGACGCGTCTGCCTCGCTCTCCTTCAACTGCAAACAAAGCCCTCTCGCAGCCCATTTCACTTAGTCATTTCTGCAGGAGCGTGTGTGTACGGTGCAGCTCGGTGCCTGAAAGCAAGGGCGCATATCAGAACCTATATTTTCGAGCATTAACATTAGAATTATTCAGTTTTGGTCATCGTTTTTGATCAGGCAAGTCTCGGGACACCTCATGTGCCCTCTACGACCCCTTGGGGGGGTTTTTCCTTCTTTTGCTTGGACCCCTAACTAAAGGCACACCATTGTTTTTTTTTTTGATGGTGCTGTTTTTTTCTCCCCCCTATCGTCTGCTGATGTGGCGGATTGTGTTGGAGACTTCCTTCTGTCATATACTCGCGCCTCATCTTATACATAAAATATCAAACATCTGAGGGACAATCCTACGACCTCTGCTGCCCTTTACTACACACACACACACGCACACACACACACATACTCTCAGAAAGCCCCAGCCTCAGTTCACCTCCCCCACTGCATACGTGCCTTGATTTATTTCCACCAGCCTTCCACCGCACGGCGATGTATTTGCGACATCTGGCGGCGCTTACTATATCCTTAGCTACGGAAACGTGAAAGAAAGGCACGGCAGAGAGTGAAAGAGAGTCGGCACCGCAGTCAAGTGACAGACGGCGGCGTAGACAGTACCAAGTTTGCGCGCCTTAAGCCGCAAGCGCTCCGAATTCTATCCCAAAAAGCTTGGGTACCCCCTAGTGGGTGGACAAAGGGAGCCACACTTGTCGAAAATGTGTGTGGGGGGGACGAAACAGGCATGAATCCATAAGGTCCAGAGGTCATCCTTCTTGAGATGCAGTGACATCATAACAATGGGACACTTCTAGAGCCTTAGAAACGCAAGCTGATCCATTCTGCGAAGGGGGTAAAAAGGAGCATGCCTTCGAGTTCCCACACATTCAGCAGGGGGAAAGTGAGCGAGTGAGCTATGAAATCAGCAGAAAGAGAGAGAGGGTAAAAGGGGGAGTATGGGGGAAGAGAGAGAGAGATAAAGACAGGGAGCAAGAGAGAGAGAGTAGAGGGACAGTAGCAAGTGAATGTAAAGGCCTCACTCTAGCCTTTCTCTCCTTTTTCAAAGCATCTATAAAAGAAGATGGCTTAATTCACCCTCATTATCTATCCTGAGAGCTTCTCTCCCCCACTCTTTCTCCGTCTCACTGCACATAACACATCATGTGTGTGTATTCTTCTTTACAACAAAGCGTAATCATTAAACCGTTGGCTTATTTTCTCTTCGATAGCACTTATTCTGAATTACATGCACATCAGACAATAATGTCGCCACAAAAAGAAAAGGGTACATTCACTACACATATAAACATTCCATGTTATGCATGCTGCTCATCAACTTTAATGGACAGTGATTGATGACATTTATTGCATAATTAGTGAAACGAGAGCAGATAATTGGCAATTATCAGAATATTAGCAGCAAAACAATACCACATAGCGAAAAATATTAACATTCCATACCCAAATATGGTCATAATTTTTAACTATGCAAACACCACCTGAACCCTGAACTACACACCGCTCAGAAGCTTCAGCTTTGTGAGTGCAACAATGGTGCAATTCGCAAGTGCGTTACATAAGCGGCGAAGCTATAATGAGATCATATATTCATACTGAGAGTGTTAATTAGTCTGTCTGTGCGAGGTTGAGGGAGCCAGGCCAGGGATTCCTCCACCTTCACTCATTGTTTTTCTAATCCTGTCCTTGCATTCATAATTCACCACATCGTTGCTAACGTGCTTTTGCTTCGCTTTTTCTTTGTTTTCTCTGTTTACAGAGGTTCCATCATGGTCATGATGAATTTGAGAGTGAATGAAAGTCTCTCTTTTGCCAGCGGGATTCAGCTGCCAGCCATTTTGACAGCTTCATCTGTGACGGCGGTCTTTGATCGCTCCTGTCACTGATATCCAACGCCAATGAAAGGCAGAATTTGAAAGAAGGGGGAAGTAAGCGACGTTCACTCGCAACTAAGCTGGTCCGCTTTATTAGGCGTCTGCTTTAAACAAGCGCGCTGCTCTCTTCTTCTGTGGTGACATGGTCATCCCCTGAGGGTGGATATGCATTTGAAAACTTGGTGGGGTGTGTGTGTGTGTGTGTCAGTGTGTGTGAGTGTGAGTCGGAGAGAAAGAGTGAGTAACATTAAATTTCATTATGGTACTTAGGATGGGAGAATCACTCAATATTTTGGAATGGAAAAAACATATAACTGCAACATGGAGGAGACAAATGGCAAGCTGACTCACCAAAACCAACTTGTTTTACTACAAGCTACACCCTCTTTTTTCCATTTTTTGAAGATGTCTTCTGGCCTTTCGAGACAACTGCACTTCAAACAGGCCATGACTAGTAAACAAAGGCATCAAGACAGAGAAAGCAAACATGAAAAAATTAAAAGCTTGGTTTTATGACTTTGTATAATACCTCTATACAGGCCAATACTGTCATAATTCAACATAATCCAGACCTGGAGAGACAGCAGCAAGTTTAGACCTGCAGTTTTAGGGCTTGCTGTGGTTTTAGGTTTGGACCCACTTGCACTTAAGGTTAGGTTTAGGATTACTTGCTGGCTGAGGTAGCTAACTTAACTATTATTGGCATTTAAACCATGATTATAGACGTACTACCTGAAGGAATGCACTGCTATGTAATGTGTTTAGTGCTGTGTTATATGTCATTATGTTCAGTATTGTGGATGCCTGGATTGTTTTCTGTTCTCTTCTATTTTTGTTTATCCCTACATGGTCATGTTTGTCACACATGTCCCTTGTCATGTATAGGTTGGGCCTAATCTTGGCATCAGTCCAGCTATAAAACTGTGTCAGTTAATTGTTTAACAGCCTGGCTAAGTGTCTGGTACCTGCGCGAAAGAAATGAACTTCAATTCTCCAGACATATGGCTAGCTCTCTGGTTTGTGATGGGGCTTGAATTCTTCATACCCTTAAATACAAACTAACAGACATCAAAAGTTAGAATGACTAAAATGTGTCAATTATCTTGAATAATGGTTGAATGGGAAGTAATTTAGCTAGCAACCTAGCACAGCACTAGTCATATAAGTGATATGCTAACACAAGATGTTGGTGAGCACAAGTCTAATGCCCTGAAACTGCAAGTCAGGAACCGCTGCTGGGTCTCTAGGCCTGCAGACGACTGCATCTCAGATTGTCTTGTAACAAGTAAACTTGATTGAGGCCTTTGCCTTTGCTCGTGCCCTCTCCTTGTTCCTGCCGTGAGGAGGTTGAACCCGCTGCTGGGGCTGGTTATCTGAGGATGCTGGGGCTTGCTGGCAGGACGAGAAGGAAACTGCAGGCATTCTGACCTCTCTCGAAGCAGGAGGGGGCAAGAGGCCGCAGGCACAGTGCCAGCAGGTGGTGGGTCTTCCAAGAAAACAGGGGGAAAGAGAAAGCAAGAGAGACGGCTTTGAATAAGCCGTCCGTGCAGCAGTCAAGCAAGCTGCCTGACATTTAATGCTGGTACGGGGAATGCAGGATGCTCTGAATTGGCTGAGCATAGCTTGAAATGGACAGTTCCATTTCTGAAGGAGGCTGAATGACTGATTGCCTGGAACAGCATCAGGTCAGTGTTGGGCCCGCAGCGGGAAGGCTACAATGCCCCCTGCCCCACCAACCCTAAGCCCCACTTTCTGATTAGATCTGCTCCCCTCCGGCAAGAGCACCCAAGTTCAAAAGGAGCAAGAGACGGATGGGGTGATTGGAGAGAGAGATAAAGAAGGAGAGTTCAAGGGCCTGACAAGGAGCATCTTTCATCCCAAATGGCCTTTCATATCATTGTCATAGTGTATTGCACAAATTGTGCCAGTGCCCTGCCTCAACAGGGGATGCCAGCAGACAACCCATGCCATCAACGGCAGAGGTGGAAATGGCGTCTCGTAACAGAATCAGTACATCTGAGAGATTTGCTCCTGGCTAAGCGGGTTGTGGATTCAAAGGCACGGTCAGGATCACTAAATGTCTCGGCAGGGCAAATTCAATCCAGCAACCTGTGTTTAACAGCCATGACAAGGCAGAGATATGGAGAAAACAAAGATGTTTGAGAAAAAGAGAGAAAGAGAAAAAGAAAGAGAGAGTGCAAAAGAGAAGAAAAAAGAGAAGGAATCAATTCCAGAGACTTCAATCCACCTCTGAAGAGGAATTCAATGTGCAGCTTTAATGCTTTTCTTTCTCGTCTTTTCTTTGTGTTCTGTCAAAAATAACTTGGGCTAACATAGCAACCTGTCACATCAAGGCAATCCCCAAGAACACAAAAAAGAGAGTGCTCTACAGTCGGACGGCACTGGGAGCACATTTTTCATCTTAGCCATGCGATTCATAGAGGGAAAATCATTTAGGCAGGAGGGAGAGGTAGGTCTACATTCTCATTCAAGCCTCTTATGGACTCCCAAAAGGTATTTACATGAGTCATTCACTAAACTAAGAACACAACTTTAGCCTCCAGAAGGTGATACAAGAAATGAATGTGATGACAAAGAGTATCACGTTGCTTTTGTAGCCTAAACAGCTGTCAAGCATGTTCAAGAACAAAGAGATTGATCTTATAATGTAGTTACAATCTCTCTTTTTCTCTTTGTCCCTTTCACAAACACACACACACAGCATTTTGAACCTATTCAAAGCAAAGCAGGCGAAGAGCAGATGTGGTGACAGACCTTCTCCTCGTCAGCCATGACTGAGCAACCTTCATCTCCCTCCTTGTCTCATCTCCCACACTGGCCCTGATCTGCTCACAGCCTCTGCATGCCAATGAAGGGCCCTGGGTGCCCAGGAGGCTGGCTGACCATCTGCCCAGGGGCCAGAGTGCCACTGTGCCGTCCAAACCCCTCCACGCCCTGGGGACCTGCTCAACTTCCCTGGAAGGACACCTTACCTCCTCATTGAGATTTCATGGTTTTGGGTGGATACGACAGTGAGGCATGATCAAGGTGGAAGGGTCATGTTTGATGAGCGTTTGGGTGGGATTAAAAGGTTCTTTAGTGAACCTAAAGTCATTCCTTTGTAGAACCCTATTTAGCACTTTTACTGTTAGGAGAGTATGACAAACTTATGTTGATGTTGCAAGTTGGAATGTCTGAGGTGGTTAAATATAAGTACGGCAAAGCAAAGCTGCGGGAGTCAAACAACACGGCACTGCTAATAAAGTTTCAAAAAAATCCCTTAACCAGCAGTTATTACTCTATGAGCAGAACGCATGATGAAAGAGAAACAAAGCTTTCCCAGAGTACATGATTTGTTGTTAACTTAGCGCTGTAATGAGTGCTTAGGGGGTTTTGCTGCACTGTCTTCTGCTCTTAGATATTCATTCACTGCTTACTAAGTTTGGAAGGAAAATTTATTAGTTAAGGCAGAGACTGTAGTGTCTTTCTCTGGTGTGTTTAGACGTAACATGAGTGTCTCAAACAGACAATGTCACACATATGGTCGTACAAGAATATTTCTGCTGCCTTTATAGTTACATGCTTTCACAGTTTCATGTGAATCCTAGTAAACAAGCAATAAACCTAAGATGATGGGTCAGGTATCAATTTGAAATCTCAACCAACACTTGACTGTGACGCACCAACTACAACCACCACAGTAAATGCTATTATACTTAGAGATGAATTTCTTAGCACCAGCACTTCTTTATTAAAAGCAATGCGATTTGTAAATAAGACAAGAACGCAGTTTTATTTGTATTGGATGAATGCGCTTTTGCTCTACTCATACAGTTCCATCCGATGCGCTAACCACTCGGAATGCCTCTGCAAATATAACCAGACTCTCTCTTTCCCTGCAGTCACTGGGCTCCACTTTCTATCTCCATCGTCTTGTCAGAGCATGTTCGCTGGAGCACCAGATGAATGCTGACAGGCAGGAATCCTTCTAATTATATGCTCCTGGCCCTGGATGCAAATGGCTGGGTGCTCACGGCGCTGCTCGGTGACTGGCAGCGTGGTGACACCGGGGGCCCACGGCGTCGAGGCCTGTCAGTGGCCCCCTGCTCAATCTGGGGACAAGAGAGCGCCTCACCCGGCTGCCAGGGTGGCTTTGTCAATCACAGGGCGGCCACAACGAAGCGGGACAGATTAGAACCTCCACTGCGGCCCTGACGGAGCTCGTTTGGAGGGCTGTAAATTAGGCTGGTAGATTATGGTGGATAATGAAGCATTATTGAGAGAGATGGCTGGGATCGAGAGTGATCAGGATTTCAAAGGCTTTATCGAGGATATTGTCGCAGAAAAACTGCAGCTAAACTAGCTGCTAGCTAATTAGCGATTTTTTCTGTCAGTGTAACTGTTATCCGCACTGAGGAGAATGCATCAGCAAATGAATCCTGTCAGATGATCAAGCGGAATGTCTGGTTCCTCCTGTCGGTAAACTAGACTCCTCATTCCAAACTGATGTGGGGCTGCTCCTGTGTTGCAGAAAGCTCTTAATCGATCACTGACAGGAGAAGCAGAAAGAGCAGAAGCGGCTAATGAAAGACATAAAGAGGGTTTTAGTGTAGCAGGCAAAAGCAGAGCGGGGAGGAAGATGGCGGCCGAGCTGCTTGACAGTTGACTCTGTTGGATGTGACTTTCACAGTCTGCTGGCAGTTTGTGTGGAAGCCATCACATCTGTGACTCGGAGTTTGATTAATGAGCCTTTCAGCCTGCCTCTGCTGTGTGAGGTGGGGCCGCGGCCTTCTCCTAGGCTTCACTGATTCAACACTCTCACATACGCACACACACGCAACCAAGAGACCACCCACTAATTCAGAGCCCTAACTAAATGAGACTTGTTTTAGGATAAAAGATGTGATGGAGAAACATTTCATCAAGGTTTGTTATATATAGTCAATCCAATGAACATGAATGGGGTTAAAATGACTCAAAAAACATATAAATATATATAGAAATACATATCTACATATATAAGATAGATAAGAAGATATATATTTTTATAGATCTTCTCAATAACATGCTATGCTATGTCAGCTTTCAACATGACAATCTTTGAATTTTTCATCTGCAAAGAAAGACTGAGGTGATGCTTTAACAAGCAGAGTATTTGTTTTTTCCCCTAACACAGCAAAACATGCCAGCCTCCTCAACCTTGACAGCTCTGCTCACCCCTGCACCACAAAACGCTTCAAATCCGCAAGAACAGACAAAGACTGAAGGCAAACAGACTACAATCTTGCAAGACGCAAAAAGGTGGGGCAATAACAATAACACCCCCCAAACACACATAGTGCAATTCTGCCTCTAACTGAGCTGATCAGCGTCTCTGGACAAAGACCCACCATTTTGACACATTTGTTTTTATTTCATTCCCTGGAAAAGGAAAGCTTACCATATGGCCGTCATTTGGAACAGATGGCATTTGCCCAATGGTGAAGTGCGCTGCCTATCACTGCAATTTAAAGCACTCCATTTCAGACCTAGCATCAACTGCCATTCACTCAACAGTTATTTGCCTGGCCCATTGGTACAGCTTACAGAGTGACGACAGTATGAGATTTAAATTCAGGCCCAGGCCACACATTTGAAAATAACTCAAGGGTGTTTTATGCAATGTACAATTTTAGCAAACAAGGACAGCATAACATACACTAAAAGGACACTGAGGTGTGTGTTATACTACAGTTCTTCAGATGATACTAGGAATTCTTAGGAACTCTTTTCTGACAGTGTAAGGAAATCTTAGGAACTGTTTTCCACTATTGATAGGAAATCTTAGGAACGCTTTTCTAACAATATTAGAAAGCCTTGGGAACTCCTTTTCTGACCATGTCAGGAACTCTTAGGGACTCTTTTGTTGCAATGTGGCAAAATCTTAGACACTCTTTCCCAAAAAAGTTAGGAATTCTCTGGAAATCTTTTTCAGACAATGTTAGGCTCTCTTAGGAACTCTTCTCTAATAATGCTAGGAATTTAAGGAATTCTTTTCCAGTAATGTTGAGAAAGAACTCCCTTCTAACACCGTGGCACTATTAGGAACTCTTTTGCAACAATGTTAGGAACTCTTAGGAAATTTTTGGAATGTTAGGAATACTTGGGAATTCTTTTCCAGGAATGTCTCCAAAGTTTAGGAACTCTTTTTTTCTGATATAAGCAACATGCATGAACTCTTTTGCAACAACTTCAGGAACTCATAGGAACTCTTTAGCAAAAATGTTAGGAACTCATAGCAATTTATTTCTGACAAGGTTAGGAAGTCTTAGGAACTATTTTATGCCAACATTAGAAAGTCTTAGCTTTGTTGAACATATACAGAAAAGAAGAGCCACCTCCAGAAAAGAACTGGTTGTATAATGCTGTAATGTTGGTACTTTGCGTATCATGAAACAAAATCAACTTTGTGTCATGGTAACTTCAAGTCAAGATAATAAACAATAAATTGCTTATTTGACAAGCATAATTAGTTTTCTTATGAACCAAATCATATGAAATGCATGCATGTGTATACAACCCGGCTGCAACCCTGCAAAACTAATACTTTAATACGCTGCTAATGTACAGCATGTAAAATAAATGACCATTTCATAGTTTTATGGTTTAAGCTCTCCTCATTCTGAACCTTTATATAAACAGATGATAAAACCTAAACAACATCAGATGAATCTAGATTTATTACTATAAGGTTATGCATGGCAGCTGAAATACTAACTTATTCACTTTCATCAAGCTCATTCAACAAGCTATTCTGATTTTTTTTCCATATAAATTTTGACTTAATACTAAAATACATAATTACTGGTCTACCTTTAGACATGTAGTTTGAACAATGTTAATGGGTGGGTATAAGCATCTGTTACTTGTTAGCCGCATTAACCTGGTCACTTCAGGGCAAAACCAAAGAAGGAAGCACAATGATGATGATGGCATATCAAGTACAATTGAGGAAAGGGGAAAACTTGAGTAAATTTGACTGAGGGGGGATTAATAGAGGCTAAATTTCCCCATAAAGTGTTCTACATAGGTATAAGCTAATGTTCTTGACACTCCATGCGGTGTACTGTATGTTGGCATTTTGGATTCAGACAGAGGATGTGTTTAAGGAGGTGGAATTCTCATGATTTTCATGGGTTTGGGCACTGCAATTTCAAACTGAGAACGAAGTATAAAATGACTCTATGCATAATCCAGATATCACCCCAAACACCTCATGTGAACACAGATCTTTGACAATAGCCATAAACTGTCTATCGCATCTAAAATGGTTTCACCACTGATCCCCATAACTCTGGCTAATGTGTGTGGGTCATGCTGGAGTCTGGGAATTTGCTCCGTTCTTTCCGTCTCTCAGTGTCAGGTGCGAGTCGGGGGAGCCAGAGGCTCCATTAATCAGCCCGCTTCTGCTGAAAAGCTCCATTTGAGAATGATTTATGACACCGCCGGCAGAGACGGCCAAATGACAGGTGACAAAGAAGGACACCCACACCTGTGTAAATCTGCTCTCTCTCTCTCGCTTTCTCTCTCCTTCCATCTGGCTCTGTGTAGCAGTTGGACTGGCACTGAAAGTTTCTCCGAATTAATGAAGTCATCCACTGCAGGGCTTAACAACTTCGACTATAAAAGTCTACAAGTGCCTGCCCCCTAGACTCCACAGCTTACAGTCATAGAGGAATATAAGGTCACAGCTGAGACATTACGAACTGAGCTGGAGTGGGACTGGTATTTAAGGAGAGAGAGAGAGAGAGAGAGAGAGAGAGAGAGAGAGAGAGAGAGAGAGAGAGAGAGGTGGAACAGAGACAGAAAGTTTGAGAGAATGCATTTTACAGAGCAAGAGGTAATGAGAGAGAGGAAGAGAAAGACAGCAAGAAAAGGGAGAAAGTGAAAGCGTAGTGAGAGAGCAAGGAGAGAAGGAAAAAGAATAAAAAGAGAAAGTAACAAAAAAAATGTGTGAGAAGAAGAAAATGGAGGAGAATGAATAAAGAGAGGAGAGATAGGAAGAAAGAGATGAGTGAAAGAAAAAGAGAGTGAAGCGAGAGAAAAAAACAAAGAGAGAGACAGTATGAAAGAATAAGAAAGTGAGGAGAGAGAAAATAAAGAAAAAGAGATGGTATGAAAGCAAAAGAAAGTAAAGAGAAAGAGAGTGAGAGAGAAAGAAATAAAAAGACAAATAAAGTGAGGAGAGAAAGAAAAAATGAAGAGAAAGAGTCAGTATGAAAGAAAAAGAAAGTGAGGACAGAAAAAACAGAGAAAGATCTGGTATGAAAGAAAAAGGAGGTAAAGAGAGAAACAAAGAGAGACAGAGAGAGAGAGAAATATAAAGAAAGACTGTGAAAGAAAAAGAAAATGAGGAGAAATAAAGTGAGGAAAGACAAAAAGAAACAATGAAAAAAGAAGAAAGTGAGGAGAAAAAGAGAGAGAAAGACTGTGAAAGTGACAATGGTATACCACTCTGTCTCTAATGCTGATAGTTGAACGTGTCTCTGGAGGCGGTGGCAGGATGTGTGGGGAGCAATGTTTCATAAACTGAGTCTATTTCAGTCCGGACTGAAATGAAAATGATAGAAATAGATGCAGACTGGGACATCGGTCTGCAGACCTGTCCCTGATATCACTCACTCCAGTCGTACAATTTTCATCACGTGCGTAATCTACATGTGTACAAAGTCTCATGAGAAAACCACACAGAATCTGTACGATTCCCCCACAATGAACACTTCTGACGTCCTCCAAAAAGCATTGGATAGCTGCAAAAACACTGCTCAAAAGTCAAAAAGATGTGCAAAATTCAATTAAAAATTTATCAGTACAGCGATTTTTTATAACAGATGTCGTCACAAAGCAGCTTTACAGAAATCCGGGCCCAAGCCTCTAATGACCAAATCAAGTCAAGGGTGACAGCAGCAGAAAAACTCCCTAAGAGAATGAGGGAGAAACAGTGAGAGGACCCAAGCCTCAAAAGGGAACCCTTCCTCCTCCACTCGACACCAGGTAGCACAACTAAAATGATGAGAGTTAGAAGAGAGTTATGTGCATACGTGAGAGGTGAGAACCTCTCAGCCAATCACAGTCACTGCTTCTAAGTGTTACTCCCCCCATCAAGCAAATGAAAGACTCAGGCTCAAAACTCAAACTCCTCAGGGTGCTAAAACCAGGAGGAAGAAATGCTGCTGGTGCTAAATTAATCAGAACTGTAAAGGTGTTACTAGGGAATGTGTAATTCAGACACCTGCTGTCCTGGTGATCTGAGGGTGGTGCCATTTTCATTTCACCCTGAAACTAACAAAAAGTTTTGGATTTTGGATTTGTCTATGCAGCACATCACATGCACAGCCTAATGTCAAAAGTATTAGTAAGCATCCCTAAGATAGCTTAGCTTCAGCATTAGCTGTAGTGCATTTAGCATTAGCTTTAGCATAAGCTCTAGTGATCACTTGAAAGGGTAGCCCCCAGTCAAGCATACCTCTTGCTTAATAAATGTGACAACATGCCGCTTTAATGTGCAGTGACTAAAAGATTTCTCAGGTTTGATTATTGTAATGTTCTGTAGATCTCTTTTTTTGCTTTCAGTTGGCCTAAATTCATATTATAGCATTACAAGCCTTTGTCAATTCTCAAACATGTATGTCTGTAGTGACTAATAAAGCCAAAAAAATATTTTTAATAGATGTTACGAGTGTTACCAGGTGGTCTCAGCAAGCAGTTTGAAAGACATAGCAACAGTAACTAAGGGAGACTGGACTTTACCAAAGAAAGGGCAAAGAGAATTACTAAATTAAGCTTTTCCTCACAAAAAACATTATATAAGCATGTAATTCCTCTCCAGCTTAAATAACACAGTATGAGAAACAGCAACACAGAGCAAGAGCACATGTCACATGAACGTCTATTGTTCTGGTGTCCCTTTTCATATCCACACATCCAGCCCCAAGAGCTGAAACTGTGAAATTATTTCAGCATGTCTCCAGGGCATGTTCCTCTGTTGAGCCACTATGACTGCTGCCATGATTACAGAAAGTCCACCAATAACATGCTTTTGAAATGCTAGTACTGACTTGTACAGTTGTAAGCATTGTAGCAGTTGTAAGCATTGAACATTCCATACAAAACTGGATGCTAGATACCCAAACATTAGCAATACAAATTCAATATGCAATCTGCAGCATTTCCAATATCTACAATATCCAATATCTTTTCTTTTTCTTTGGTTAGGACATTTGCAAGGTCCTACCCCGGGTTATATATATATATATATATAAATAAATATATATATAAGTAAATATATATATATATATATATATATATATATATATATATATATATATATATTTACTTATTAGGCTGACACATTACTTACTTACATATTAGTGGCATAGTATTAGTTTCATTTATAGTTGCTTTCTAATCATTTATAGTAGTTACAGAATCATTTATAGTAGCTACTGAATCATTTGTAAATGATACTGAATAAATTATAGTACTTATAGAGTCATTTATAGTAGTTACTGAATCATTAATAGTAGCTACTGAATCATTTATAGTAGCTTCTGAATTATTTACAGTCGTTACTAAATTATTTAGCGTTGATACTGAATCATTTATAGTTGTTACTGACTCATTTATAGTTGTTACTGAGTCAGTTATAGTAGTTACTGAATCATTTACGTAGTTACTGAATTATTTATAGTCGTTACTAAATTATTTAGCGTTGATACTGAATCATTTATAGTTGTTACTGACTCATTTATAATACTGAATCATTTTTAGTTTTTACTGAGTCATGTATAATAGTTTCTGAATCATTTATAGCTGTAACTGAATCATTTATAGCTGTTTCTGAACTGTTAATAGTAGTTAGTGGATAATAAGCCTAATGATTTATAGCTTGCAGTTTAGGGGGTTACAATAACAATCTGTACACATAGCACATAAACTGCATGTACCATGTGATCGTATGTCAGTTTCATATATAACACACGGGCAGGATGCATCCTATTCGTGCCTGAAACCAGTGCAAAAAGCCTAGTACATCAGGCCCTCAGTCTTCACTCACTCGCCCATAATCCCACTTCATTCATTACATGCCATAAAACTGCTCCCCATGAACAAAGAGACCTGTAATGAGCCAAGCCACAAAAGCCTTGGACTCCTTTTCTGCAAGAGATTAGACCATATTATATAATATTTACTTCTTCTCTCCCCTCCTCGATCATCCCTCTCTCTCCCCAACCCTCTCTCCCCTCTCTCTCCCTCTTTCTCTCTCTCTCTCAGGAGGCCATGCCAGTCTGCACTCAAAGTTCAGGTTCCTTCATGAATAATCCGGCAGTAATGCCTGTGAGACTGAGCCGAGTGACAGTATCTGCTTTAAACACATGTGCAACAAAGCGGCACAAGGGCGAGCAGGATGCAATACACTCACGTGCGCACGAGCGCACACACTCGCCACCCTTATTAGGAACACCGTCCTTGGCAGACAAGTCGCTTGCCCTTTGTTGGAAGGTGCGTGTAAAAATGAGGGCAGTTTGAAATGGAGCTCATGTAGCTGCTAGACAAGGTGCAAGAGGCCCTTACGGCAGCCTGATAGTCTTCAGCATGACAGCTCAGAATTGAGGTCTGGAGAGAGGGCTCAGCCACCGTCGCCCACAGAGTCACCCCAATGCATAAATATTTATACCCTCAAGAAGCTGAAGAAGAAGAAGAGGAGGAAGAAGAAAAGTGCGCAACCTCAATCAGATGACTTAGGCCACCAGTGACAGTAAATTACTTTACCATCAGGCTGTATAACTTACAACCCACAGGAAAGTATGAGTTGCACTGCACATGCACAATGCACTTGTCTCAAAAGTGGTAGTTACACATAATGCTTCACGGTAGGGCAGTAATGATTAGATGACAAAGTTGATTAGTTCAGTCGCCTATGTCTCTTATAGAAAAAGTGGATATATAAATGCTCCACAATGCTGTAAAGCTCATATGATGAACATGATCATTCCAAAAATTGCGATATGAAGCAGGAAGTGGAGGGGGCGATATGGCTTCTTTCATTTCATTGCACCATAAAAGAAGAAATTTCTTATCGTAGGCATTGAAGAACTTTGAACAGTGGAGGTGCTGTGATATAGGGCGAGGTAAGAGTAAATGGGAGGATGCATACTAGCTTAATTAATTAAGGGGGACCAGTTATGCTTTCATATAGGCTTGATCAATTTTTCAGTCCCTTAAATACAAAAATCAGGACATTTTGCGCTAACCTTCAAAAGATATCATGCTTTTTTATTCAAGAAATTATTCAAGAACCAATAAATTGATTCTTCCCTTTCTCCCAGAGTTCATTTGGACTCTTTCAGCTGGTGGGGCCGTGACTATATTGGCATTGCACAGCATGATCTCAAATAATAGAAATAATTGTGGTAACACTTTATTTGGATAAGCCACTGTAGATGCTTTGTCAATGCTTACCTTGCATCTAACTTACATTCAATTAATTATCTAAATTCAGCTTAACCTTCTCTAACCCTGCTCCTAATCCTAACCCTAACTTAAACTCAACCCAAAAACTAAACCAAACCCTTGTTCAAAACCAATTCCTGGTCCAAATCTTAACTAGGGCTGTGAACATGTTAACGCTCACAATTAATCTGGAAACCTCAACGTGTTATTTTTTTTAACGCAAATTAATCATACTACCAAGTTTGACCCAAATTTCCTCCCGTAATTCCCACATGGATTTACTGAAAGGTGCAAACATAGATAACATGATGACTGAGGAAACGTCCCCTGGTGTGCTGAACACAAAGTTTCGTTTTTAAAAGCTTCCAGGTGGAAGTTTAGATAAAACTAAACTTCCATCTGGAACCGGATGGAAGGTCACCACTATAGGAACAGATAGCGCTCACAATTTGATCGCGGCAGCAAGGAATCTGCCATCTGAGCATATGTCCTGTTCAGCGCACATTATACAGAGGGTAATCACAGTGGCTTTCCATAACAAAGAGTTTGTCTATGTTTTAGCCAAGTGCTGTAAAATAGTTGGACATTTCAAACACAGTCCGGCGAACACAGCAGAGCTGAAAGTTCAGCAAGCCTCTCATGGTCAAGAGGAAACACTCATCCAGGATGTACCTAAAGGCTGGAATTCAATTCTCGAAATGATAAAGTGGGTCCAACACAACAAAGACACACTGAAGGCAACGCTGGCACAGCAGAAGCACCTTTTCACTGCCATACAAATCATGAATTCTTTTATTTGTTTTATCTCTCCCAAAAATACAAGTACATACTGTTTAAACTTCACAATTAACCATGATTAATCAACCTATTATTGTGATTAATTTGATTAATTTTTTTAATCAATTGACACCACTAATCTTAACCCTAACACTGTTGAAAATCAATTGAGTTTCACAAGACAATTTCTTAACAATTTGAAAGTCTGTAGATAATCTACAGGAGGCTATTCAAATAAAGAGACCATAACCGTCAGCTGCTGACCCACAGAGCCTGTTTACACCTTGCATTCTCAAGATCATATGTGGATATACTTTGGTTGGGTTTCATTTATATTTTCACTAAAATGCATTCCGTTTGACCATATAAGATCTGATTTTACTTTTCCCACGTAAAAAGCACATCAACACGCTTTACTTTTGTTTATATATTTTTTTTTCCCTGTTGCGATATCATAGTCGACAAGTTTGGCTTGGATGCTTTCATCAGCTGAGAGAGTAAAAAGCCTCTTGATTTAGGGAAATCACCAGGCTTGAGTATCGTCCATCTTTTGTTTCGTTGTTTATCCCTTCATCCTACTAGTCAGCACTTGGCAGAGCTTTTCCATTCACGTAATTGTATATGGATTACAAAAACGCATTCCATTTACAGTTCTATTAAACTCGTTTGAGGTCGGTCTCTGACCACGTCCAAATGTAGTTTGAGTGATCTGATTATACAATGCGTACGGGGGTGTACATCTAGATTTTCATGTGGTCAAGTGATCCGAACTTGATCCAACTACTGAAATTGCATGTTGATGCAAGATGTAAACAGCCCCATGCAGTCAATTAGTCATAGAAGAAAGTGGTTACTGGAAAAAGTTAGTGCACAAAACCTAACAAAAAGGGTTTCATAATGTTCTGTAATGTTTATATTATGTATGTGGGCATTCTGACATGGAAGTCAGAGGAAATGGCAAAAGGTGCAAGTGTTAATCAATCATGTAATATTTCATGGATTAACAGATTATAGAAATTTTATCATTGATTCTCTAATTCACATACATAATGATCCAGTCTTATCTCCACCCCCTTTACTTGCTCTTTACCCCCTTTTCCCTCTCTTGTAAGCCCCCAACTTTATCCACAGAAACAGACACTCCATCACTAAGAGAGCAGGCAGAGAGAAGGATGAACATACTGAAACCTCCAGCTGTGGAGATACACTAACATCTGAAAGTTGTCCAAGTTGTGCTGTAGTGGGGAGGGGGAGGTAGGGCAGGTAAGCACACTGACCACCACACCACTGCCATGGGGCATCTACAGGCCTTTGGCTCAATGTATCCACAAGACATTCATAAGACATTTCGCTATCAATCACTGGGGCAAGATCACTGATAGCCGACCATTTGCAGTCTTGGGTTATTCAAAGGTTACTCTAACTACAGATTGGTGTGGTTAAAATATTGAATATCCAAACTCCTCTCAACTTACTGAAATGCATATTTGAACAAGCCAGGGCATCATTTTTAAAACATGTATTATCTAGGACATGCACAGTTACCACCTTGATAACACACTGACACATTAATAGCAAATTTATACATTGTTAACGCCACTTTTTTAAAATGCAGTTAACGCATTTTCCTAGTTTTACCTTTTGAAACATCTGTAGTAGTGCAGGCTGAAGCCCAGTTGTATGGACACTGTATGTTGCTATGACAGAAGTCATGACTACAGCCCTCTTGTTTAAAAAGCTTTTAAACTGATGATACTACCACCTTCGGCAGACTACACTGAACAGTGCTTGCAGGAGAGCTTTGGATAAATGAACAAGCAGTAAACTAACTAAAGCAAAAGCAAAGCAGAAAACAACAGTTCCCCTTGAGATTTTCCACTGTAACAAGAACCCACAAGCTGTATAAATGAGGTAGGCTGCATTTCTCGGCCACTACGTGATAGCAGTCCGTTCCAAAGTGAAGAACCTTCGTATACAGCCTAGACATGCAGCCTACATTCTAAGTGATTTCAAGGGCACATCAGATGTATCCTTCCAAGCCTTCAGTTACCCACAGTTCTCTGTGCACAAACGACATGAAAGACGTCTTTTTGGCCAAACCAATGCAGTGCAATGGATCTTTTGTTCTGATTCCGCCCCCTGACTGTGACTGGTCCACTGCACAAAGAGTTTGCTTTAAGTATACTTATGACAGAATGCTTGATGGTAGTTTGGTTTTGTTTAGTTCTTGTGTTGTTTAAAGAACTGCCAGCTTAAGTGAACTAGTGACATTTAAGCAGAGCTACAAATGGAAATATTTCAAGCCAAAAGATGACAAATTTAACAGTGTAAGTCAGTGCAACCTCAGGTGACTGCACTGTAAGTCAACCAGTAGATAGGAGATAATTTGCATACACCTACAATGAAAAGATAAATCAACGAATAAACTTAACAGTCAGGCATAGATCACCTTTTATGCTACCTACACACAGTCAACGAATGTCATACCCTGTGTTTTCATTTTTTATTCATAACAATATAAAAACTGTTGTTGGATATTCAAATCATATTCATTAAAAATGTGGACATTTAAAAAGCAAAACTTGTTAAAATGCTTAAGGCTAATTACACCATTTCTTTGGTACAGGCAAAACAAACCAGACCAGGTTATCTAAAAGAGTGTGAGCTGTAAGTAACTAACTACGAGCCAACCATACAGTCTCCTTCACACTTAGCAAAAGTGCTTGACACACAAGTCAGGTTCCATTTGCAACTTGGCTCTAGAAATGGCAAACTCTTCAATATGTCCTTTGAGGAAGCTCAAAGAGTATCTGATTTTAAATCCAACTCCAAAACTTCTTTTGGTGCTCCCCAATGGAGGAGCACTTTCTACTGCTCTCTTTGAGCGGAGGGCGCATGCTGGGAATTCGTCATAAAGAGAGAAAAAAGACAAAACTCACATACACAGCTGGAAACAGACGAAAAGGTCACACAAGATACAACTGTGATCCTCAATACACACACACACACACACACACACACACACACACACACACACAAACACAGACACATTCCCAAAAGGCATTTCTTCATGCCGACAACATATTCATTTACAAAGGAGGAACATGGAGGGACATGACAGGATGCAGGTCCAGAGTATGTACATAGAGAGTGACACAGACAACAGACAGAAAGAAAAAGAGAGAGAGAGTGAGAGAGAGCGTGTGAGTCACTGAGTCACTGTGTGAGTGAGAGAGAGAGAGAGAGAGAGAGAGAGAAAGAGAGAGAGAGTGAGAGAGAGTGTGTGAGTCACTGAGTCACTGTGTGAGTGAGAGAGAGAGAGAGAAAGAGAGAGAAAGGCAGACAGAAAGAAAGAAAAAGAGAGGCAATAGTGTGAAAGAGGGCAATGGAAAGTAAGAGGAAGAAAAAGAGAGAGGGGAGAGAGAGAGAGAGAGAGTCACTGAGTCACTGTGTGAGTGAGAGAGAGAGAGAAAGAGAGAGAAAGACAGACAGACAGAGAGAGGCAACAGTGTAAAAGAGGGCAATGGAAAGTAAGAGGAATAAAAAACAGAGAGGGGGAGAGAGAGAGAGAGAGAGAGAGAGAGAGACAGTAATATGTGTGAGAAAGAGTGATAGAAAGTGAAAGAGAATAAAACAGAATGATAGAAAACTGAAAAGTGAGGGAGAGAGAGAATGAGAGAGAGGGAGACAGAGAATGAAAGAGGTGAGGCAGAGTAAGACAGAATGAAAGAGAAATATAGTAAGTGTGAAAGGGAGATTGAAAGGGAAAGTCCAAGAATGAGAGGCTGAAAAGAAAGACGGAGTGAGAGAAAAAGATAGAAGGACAGAGAGCATGGAAAAGAGAGAGACAGTAGTAAGTGTGAGAGAGAGTGATAGAAAGTAAAAGAGGTGAGGGAGAGTAGGACATAATGGCAGAGAGATATAGTAAGAGAGAGAGAGTAAGAGAGAGAATGAAAGACAGATTGAAAAGGGAGAGTCAAAGAAAGAGACAGAGTTAGAGAGAAAGAGAGAGAAAGAGAAAGAGAAGGAAAGAGCGTGATGGAAAGTAAGAGGGGAAGACATCAAGAAAGAGAGAGAGAGTGAAATACAGAGAGAGAGAGCAAGAGAGAGAACAAACAAGAGAAAAGAAAAAGAGAGAGAGTAAAAGAGAAAGAGAGAATGGGTGTGATAGAGAGACAGAGGGAGAGAGAGTGAAAGAGAGAGACATTCACTCTCCACACACATCATCCTCTGCTGTTACCTGTTAGCGAGCAGCACTCTGAAGGTCACCTGACTCAGTCTCTGATTGGACGGCAGCAGTTGGGCCCAGTCCCACTCCCTCTCACTCAAAGCTGACTGTTGACAAACGAGCATTGAGTATTGTTATTATTAATCAGCGTTAATACGATCAGAAAATTACTGCTCCAGCTGGGCCGGACTAACTAAGAAGGAGGGGGTCCCGGATGAGACCCCCCCGACAGAATCTATCTATCATGTCTGCACAAGAAGGTTTTTATTCCAATAAGACAGCAATTAATTTATAAATCCATTTGGGGAGGGATGTAGCCATCATTTATAAAAAGATAAATCAATTTTGCGAGAGGAGTCGTTATTCTTCTAGCTGTTGTTCATGGCAAGCTGCCCGGTGCTTTCGTTCTTTTTTCCCTCCGTTTTCCCAGCAAGCATGGGTAGATTGGCCCTTTGTTAGGAGGCAAATAAAAATCCGATTGCTTTGATTGCCAAAATGTCACTCTTAACTTCAGGCAGAGTTTTTATCGACGAAAGGAGAAGAACGCTACGGCCCCTCCTCCTCCCCTCCTCGGCTGATTGATGGATCGTCATTTGTTTTTTTTTTCTCCCTTCTTCTTCTCCTTCTTCTTCTCTCCATTTGATTTGACAAACAGCACAGCCACCTGAAGCCGGGAAGGCTTTTTAATCATCCTCTTAATAGGGTGCTTTATGCAAAGCAATGCAAACGCTTGTGATAAGCAGAAAAGGATTACGAGTGCTCGAGCTAGCGCAGAACAATAGCTGAAGTATTAGCCTTTAGGCTTAGGAAACGCACAAAAAACCTCAGCGCAGACAAAAAGAGAATGAAAGCGTCAAGTTCTTCTCCTATAGATGTCTTTCACTTATTGACCTTCAAGGCAACGTCTCATGACACAAGTGCAGAAATCTCCCGCCTTCAATCCAAAGCCCAAAGAAGTTCAAGGAGACAAAGATATCTCGTAATTAAACCTTCAATATATGACGTCTTCCACGCACCACGGGGGACGTGGGTTTGTTATTTTTTTATTTATTTAATTCACAGCCATATCGTACTTGATGAGTTCACCTTTTCAAGCATTTTCAAAAGTTTCTCCTCTCTTTGCTTTTTGTTTTAACCTCTTTTTTTTCTCCAGCGTTTCAGCTTTGTCTCCCCTTCACACTTAAAATATTGCTGTGGGACCAGGCGACCTATGGAGAATTGGGGGAGTTCATCCCAGAAAAGCACTTTAAAGCCTCTCGGTTCCTCTCCGTCGTTCACCTTGCCAGCTCCGCTCTGGTGGCCTTGACGAAAAGCTACACACGCTCGCTCGAGCAGAAAGAAAAAAAAAAGAAGCAAGAAATAGTTCATGGCATAAATGAACTGCTTTAAATAAAAGTTGAAGTCAATGACACACCAGACAAATGACATGTATTTAAAGAGTCAAGAGGGGGAAAAAAGTCTCTGCATGATGTGAACTGTAGGAAGACGGTGAGATATACACTGTATGTCCAAAAGTATCCAGACCTACTTTCAGGTGCACCAATTACAGACACAGGTGCTAGCAGAATGGGACGCTCATTATAACCATTGGTTCAACTGATTTACCCCATTTCTGTATTTTATTGTTTTGTACTAACATTGTTTGCTATCCAGTGCTGACCAGAGGAGGATGGGTTGAGAGTTGTTTCCTCTCAAGATTTCTTCCTCTTGCTCTTAGGGAGTTTTTCCTTGCCACTGTTGCCATTGACTTACTCATAGGGGCTTGGACCCGGATTTTTCTGTAAAACTGCTTTGTGACAGCACTTGTTGTAAAAAATAAACTTTGACTTGACTTGCCTCAACTCTGGAGCAGCCACACATGAGCCGAAGGTCACCATGTCTTTATGCCTAGAGGGGCATAAAGCCGGCTAGCGCTGGGCTGTGGGGTAGTGGGGCTGTGTTCTCTGCACAGTAAAAAATGAGTCAGCTCAACATAAAATTATAAATTGACTGATTACACAGCTTTTCTTGAGTTAACTTAAGTACACTAGAGTTCACTCAACTTAAACTTCTTAGTTTAGTCAAAAGTTCTCATAACTCTCATTTACTTTAGTTGTGCATCCCAGTCAGGTAAACAACGGAGAATGCATGTTTTTTACTCAATCCCCCATTAGCTAGGACTCTTTCCATCAGGCACAAGGCATTTTTCCTCTCCCAGTCATATACTACTATGGCTTCGTTGGGGTTCAAACTCACAACCTCCTGGTGGGATAAATGTTTAGTCTGTTGCACCACTTGCACATTTTTGAAATTACTCAGATTCCTGTGTCCTTAAATGTAACTTGTGTAGTAACTTGTAGTGCAATGGTCTAAGAACTCATCCCAACATGAGGACAATGTGAGTTTGACATCTCACACTTGTCTATACTAGAAGCCAAAGAGGAGAACATGGCTGGTGTGTCTATTGTGCGATAGAAAGAGCAAAAACAAAATCTTTATTGTTTACTTAACTGAAAAAGCATAATTTAAGAAGAACCTCTGACTAAACTAAGAAGTTTGGATAAAATCTGGTGCTCTTGAGTTGAGGTAACTCAAGAACAGCAGTGTAATCAGTTACCTTATCATTTTAAGTCGAGCTAACTTCTCATGTCTTTCAGTTTGGAGCGAAGGGGCTACATCCAGCACCTCTGGAATGAGTTGAAGTTTGAGATCCAGAACTAATCACCCAACATCAGTACCTGACCGCACTAATGCTTTTGTGGCTAAATGCTCAACCATCTCACACTGCATTCGCGTTAGCAGGTGGCAGAGCAAACAGTAGTTTCCTATGGATGTAGGCAAATTATAACAGCAATTTATCAACAACAAGATCTAGTTGAGATTTTTTCTTTTGTTCAACTTTATGGCTCCAAAAATTCCAATAGTAGGCACAGTGCTTTGAGGTCCCCAGCTTTAAGTCTCTGAACTTTGTTCCCACCAGTATTTTGTTCTTATTCCCAATGGTTTCACTCAAAAAATGGAAGAGAGACTTATAAAATTGTAAATTTAAAATCATGGTTTACATTTTAAACTGAGTAACAGCAAGTGCACAGTCGTATGAAAAACCTTGTGCGTCCTTGGTCAAATGACAAGTTTTGCTGATTTTCTAAGTGAACATAATGCAAACTTACTGCGTATTTGCTGAATTTAACATATATGAAAATGCATACATAATGTGACCTGTGGAAAAGTTCACGTTAGCATCCAGATGCCTCCGATTGTGAACTCAAAAGGAGTAAGTAATGAGTAAGAAGCATCAGCCCTGATGTCACTATTTCTCCTTGCTTTCAGAAGAAATGTAGGATGAGCAGAAGACTGTGAGTCTTTTGGACACCAACCTGATCAAACTTAGCATGGCCAATGTGGTCGAAGTAATACAGCGGGTTGAAAGGACGTGGTAGACCACTTTGTGAGCTGACCGCTGAGGAGAACTGAACTGAAGAAAGCCCTTCGGGAAATGATGTACTGGGGTCTTCAGCAGAGGCTAACTTAGATCTTAACAAACCCTGCAAAAGACAGAGGGGGGACGAGGTGAGGAAGAGAGAGAGAAACAGAGAGAGACAAAGAGAGCGACAGACAGAGTCAGACAGAGATAGAGCAAGAGAGAGAGAGACAAACAAAGAGACACAGAGAGAGAGAGACAGAGACAGAGCAAGAGAGAGAGACAAACAGTGACACAGATAGAGACAGAGAGAGAGATGGAGAAAGAGGGAAACAGAGAGACACAGAGAAAGAGGTAGAGAAAGACAGCGAGAGAGAGATTAAGACAGAGACAGAGAAAGAGACAGACGGAGAGACAGACAGAATGAAAGAGACAGAGACAGAGACAGACAGAATGAGAGAGAGATAGAGACAGAGACAGAGAGGGAGAAAGAGAGAGACAGACAGAGAGAGAGAGTAAAAATAACTCTCCTCTTTAAAAAAAATCATAGCTGTAAAGTTTGGATGGTGGGAAGGACAAAGATATCAAAGTTCACCCAAACCTGGATTAGTCTAGACATACATTATTATTAGACTACATTTGAAAACTACCCATTAAACGGTAAAATTAAACAGGAATCTCTATAGGCCTATTGAACACACCAGTGGACAAATGAGTACATCTCTACAATTATTACATATCCAATTTTGGACATAATGGACATTTCTTTTCTCTCTATTCCCTAAGTAATTGGCCTGACAATGGTAGAAATTAATCAGTCTATCTAGAATAGGATTTGGAAACAGGACATTTGAAGAGGACAGAGATATGTATAGATGTGACACAAAGAAACACGTCACTCAAGAACTGAAATAAAACTTTAGCGAATCCTGTTTCTGAACCAGTGCACCATTCACAAAGATGTACTGCCTGCTCAGATACCATGAAGAGAAGGATTTGGAGTGCTGTTTTTAGGCTGGGGGGACCTCAAAACTGTGCTTATTCTCAACAATGTCTAATCTATGAGACATCTGTAGGATGCTTTAGGAGATTTAGTATTCTCAGAGGTGTCTGAGGCTGTAGTAATTGAGCCACATAGGAAAGATGTTCATTTATGGAACACAATTTCCTGGAACACCAATAGTAATTTGCAATCTCTTTTCATTAATAATATGATGCCAAATTATTTTCAATGAAGGTAATCAAGAATGAGAGCTCTGCACACTGCCTGTATATTGGAGCTGTTATAAGAAAAAGAGGAAAGAAATCATTCATGTACACTACCATTCAAAAACTTGAAATCATGTGGATGGCGGTATGGTAAACCCCCTGTTTTAATCCACCTGATATAACTTATCAGCTAATAAGAAAGCCTCTCCTTGGGTGAAACAGGTGGGTTGGAATGGGGACACCACTAGAAAAGAAAGAGTAGGGGGTTCTCCTGGACCAGAGTTGAGTCTATTTTTGCCTCCTGAGCTTGTGCTTTTGTCCAGAAACAAGCCTTCTATTGCAGGCCGCTCAGTTCGCCCGGGGCGCTCCGCCACCCTAATTGCTTGGTGAAAAACGGCGCAGGCCCACCTCATTGAGCTGGATGGTGTGATGGATCTGCCGCAGGTTCTGGATGCCACCTGCTCCCTGGCACAGCGCCAACGATTCCGGCCACATTTTCTGCTCAGGCGGTTCCACGGGCCCACCTCTCTCCTGCACTACACCACTCTCCACCCGCTCAAACACACTGATGGGGTGAGAGAGAGAGAGAGAGAGAGAGAGAGAGAGAGAGAGAGAGAGAGAAAGAGAGAGGGAGAGAGAGTGACTACGATCCATGTTCCCTACTTATACAGTATGAGGAATACGTCCCAACAAATAGCTATCAGATGGGTATTGCAAGGACAATTTAACAGTGTAACCAAGGCTGAAATGTTTGCATGTTGCCTGTGACTAAAGCAACACTTTTTCGCATCTTCTATCGTGACACTTCTCTGTTGACAGCATTTAGAGAAAAGATGGGAATTCAGCACTAAAGGTTAGCATAAACCTCAAGGTCTAATGCTAGTTTTCAGTGTCATGCAAATGTCTCAGCACATGTCAAGCGAAAAAAAAACATTCCTCCTGGCACAGTTGCTGTCATTGTTCTTCTTCTTCTTCTTTTTTTTGGGAAACATTTATGAAAAAGATGGCAAAAGGAAGAAAGTAACAGGTAAAAAAAATAATAAAAAGATGCAAGAAAAGCTAGCCGAAGTCTGCGTTAAAGGTTTACCGGGCTAGCACCATAAACCTCAAGTTCCAGCAATGGTTTTCACCATCTTACAAGTGTCTCAGCACGCATCAAGCCAAAAAAAATTGATACCTTTTATTTTGGCACAGCTGCTGTCATTGTTTTCCCCCCTCCCCTTCTCCGTCTTTGAGTAGTTTTTTTTAACATTTACAAAAAAGATGGGTACAGAGAGAAAGCAGAAGGCCAAGAAGGAGGAAACAAAGCTAGCTAGCATGTGTGACAAAGGCTTAACGAGCTAGCACCAAAAACCTCAAGGTCTAATGCTAGCTTTCAGTTTCACGCTAGTGGACATCTTCTTCCTGGCACACCTGCTGACATTGTTTTTTATTTTTTCTTTGTTATTTTATAATTACAAAAAAGATGGAAACAGAAACAGAAAGGGAGGCTGAAAAAAAGCTAGCAAGAAAGAGTGACAATTGGCTAACACCATAAACCTCGAAGTAGCTTTCAGCCTCATGCAAGTGTTTCACCACACTTTTTCTCAGCACGCCTGCTCTCAATGTTTTTGATATCTTTTCTCCCACCCCTGCACGCTTTTTCTGTGTTTTCTTCATATTTTAACATCTACACAAAAGACATAAGATAGAAAAGAGAGAAAGCGAGGGTCCAAAAAAGAACCCAAGGAGCTAGGTAGCATTTACAAGAAAGGGTTAGCGAGCTAGTATAAATCTAAGTTCGAATGATAACATTCAGTTTTATGCAAGGGTGTCAGTGCTTATCAAAGAAAAAATAGATTTCTTTTATATTTAAGAAAAATAGGCAAAAAAGCTACCAACAACATGCAAAAAGGGTTATAAGGTTAGCATCATAATCTTCAAGATCTAATGTTTCATGTGCATGCCTACCCAAAAAAATGGACACCTTGCTTCTTAATTTTTGTTTAATTTTTCCTTTTTTTAATTATATTATTTTTACGTTATAGTTCATTTATAGAAAAACAGTGACAGAGACAAAGTAGGAGGCAAAAAAGGAGGCAAAACAGTTTGCAAGAGTGATATAAGAGCAATATAAGCCTCAAGGTCAAGTGGCAGCTTCCAGTTTCATGCAAGTGTCTCATTGCACATTAATATCTCAGTCAAGCTAAAAAATTGACCCTTCCTGGCACAACTGATATCTTTTCCCCCATTCTCTGTCCTCCTTTTGAGAAACATTGAAGAAAAATAGGCAAAAAAGCTAGTTAGCCTGTGCTACTAAGGGTTAGTAGGTTAGCACCATAAAGCAAAGGTCTAATGCTAGCTTTCAGTTTCATGCAAGTGTCTTGGCACACGTCAAGCAAAAAAAAATGGACACCTTCCTCCTGGCACACCTGCTGTCATTGTTTTTTTTCCCTTCTCCATCTTGCAATCAGGCAGCGACATGGCGGGTGGCGGCTGTCATGCAGCCGTTAGCGGTGGTGACATTGAGAGAAGCTTGCACGGGCCCTGAGCAGGCCGGGGCGCTGAGCATTGGTGTCAGCACCTGGGCCCCGCGTATCCTTCCCTGTCCATCAGTGTGCAGGTGAAGCAAATGATTGGATCCAGTCAGCGGCTTGATTAATGAGAGGAGCGGTGGATCCGGGACAAGCTATCAATCACGTCATTAGGGCCAATGTGCCCTGAAAGAGGCAGAACACCCCCCTCCGCCGGCGCAATCCACTGCATTCATCTTCATCTGTGTATGCATGCCGTCAAGCCCTGCCAGGGTCACCATGATGGAGAGCAATCATCTTCTCCTCTACAAATTACTTTGCAAAGACAAGAGACTACAGAGGTGTGTGTGTGCGCTTCTGAGTGTGTGTGTTGACAAGAAAAAGGGGGAGGTTTTTAGGGACCCCGCTCACTGCCGCTGCACTGTACGTTGATTGTTTACAACACAAGCAGTGCTGGAAAGTGAAGGTTATTTTAATGAATAGTAATGGATCTACTGACTGACTGAGACAGGTGATACATAATCACTCTTCGCATTTTCTTTTTTTTTTCCCATCATCCGCCCTTTTGCCCTCTCCCTTTCTTCTCCTGTCTTTCCTGTCATTTATGGAACAACATTTCCTGGAACACTAGCAGTAATTTACCTTTTATTTTTCCATATTTGGTATGATGTTAAATCATTTTCAATAAAGCTAATTAAGAAATTGCTTTGACAAAGCTTGCACATGCTCAAAAGCTCCAGGTTTGCCGAAACAGCAGTAGGGATGGGGCAAGTGATGTCACTTCTCCAAAAACATCAAGCTTGTCTTCTCTGAAATGATGGCAACAGGGTCATCGTTCACGATAAACACAACATGAAATTCAAATAAGATTCAAGTGCAATTTTCCAAACCGTAGACCGCTCATTGATTAAATGACTGAACTTTTGAAGTCGGAGCAAAAGTCAAGATCCCACTCTGGTAAATGGAATTAAACATGAACATGTTAGTGAATATATTTATGTGTTGTCAAAATGGAATCCCTCGAGATGAATTTTCAAATTGCTGAATTTACAATCATTCTTTTACTGTTATGGAGTGAAAAAAAATATAATAGTACAAAATGTTCAGTTCCTAAATTGTTAGACTATTAAAAATAAAAGTTTAGAAATGGTTCCCTGTTTGAATATATGTTTCTAGGAAAAATCTTTATTTGGTACAGAACCTTTACATCATATGGAGGTTCTTTAAACCTCAAAAAGGTTCTTAACGCTCACACATTGCATTAACAAAACAAAACAAAAATGGTAACTATAACACTAGGTAGCCAATCAGTTGCATTAACAGTTCAGCTATCTGACAATGAGTACAAAATCCAGGACTGGATACTGGATTCAAGGTTTGAAGAGCCCTAGTATAGAACATTTACATTATTTTAAGGTTGTTTAAACTTCAAAAAAGTCCTTCAAACTCACACATCTCATTTACAAAAATGCTTCTTTAAAGATCCATCCATGGATCCATCCGTTCTGGAGACGATTTAAATTTCAAGAAGGTTCTTCACACTCACATATCTAATTTACAAAAACGGCTCTTAAAAGAATCCTCCATAGAAAGATTGTTTAGGATATCAAATGCGTTTCTTTTTTTCAAATACCTCCAAAGAACTATTGGACTGGCAATTTTTAGGACTCACCTCTCACTACAGAGCTTGCGTGCTTTCTGCAGCTGCATGGAGCTCCACTTGGGCCTCTTCTCCTCCAGTCCCTGCAGGACCTTGTGGACAGTGGGCTTGGGGACCCCCTTCTGCTGGCCCAAGCTAACCTGCAGGCACTCGGACAGCAGGGCCAGCCGTTCTTTGGCCCCTCGCTCCAGGGGCTGAGCAGACACCAGCTCCAGGGTCTCTCCATCCTCCAGGCCCTGGCACACACAGCCCAGCAGAGTCCAGACCAGCAGGCCTGTGGGCCTCAGCTGCCTGGCATGCTGGGACAGATGCTTCTCAGCCACGCAGAAGAGAAAGCGAACGGGCAGCGGCAGTGAAGCCACAGCCGAAGGGAGGTGTGTGAAGATGAAGGACAGAGCCTGGATGGCCAGAGTGATGTTGCCTATAGAGATGGAGAAAAGTGGACCACGTTCAAGGCCATCACAGTATAATTCTGCAGAGGATGTTGTAGAGGAATGTTTTGTTTCCAAATGGCAAAGTATTTTTACAGCTTCATAGCCTCATTTGCTAGCTTCTCTCCATATACTACATACAATGGATTAACACCCCCAGTGGCGATTAATTCATATTTTAATATTTTATATCATATTTTATCACATTCTTTTATGGTATTATTTTCATTCTTGTCTTTGCTGTTAATTGTCAGGGTTTGCAGCCCCAGTAAAATCACTGTTAATGTTGTCAGTTCATTCATTCTTGACTTTTTCATGTATGCTAGCCATCAACTGAAAGTGGCTAATAGCAACTTGCGCAAAGCCATTCTGATACATGACCATGTATGTTTAATATCACACAGTTATTTGATGAACATTTCGATAACAGTTAAAAAAAGTATAAAATAATTCATTTAAAAATAATTATATCAAAATTACTATCATCATTGCTCACCGCTGCATTGTTGTACCACGTGTCTCGGCACCAGTCCATGGCCCAGTGGTTTTTACATGCATTTTTTTTCTGTATAAGTCTCTTTAAATGATTCTTTGTTTCTTTTTCCAACCAAGTATGTTCAGATCCTTGAAATTCCATGTGTAGCTTGTTATTGTCCATTTTTTTATTTTCTTTACAACTCTAATTACTCTATTAATCCCTAAAATAAATGATAGATTACTGAATTACTAAAATAATTAACAGTAAACAGCCCCGAAGACATCTTGAGAAATCCTGCCAGATTCTCACAAATCTTGACTTTTGTAAGAATCACAAATAACTTATAAAGTAATCAAACTTGTTAATAAATGGAATATAACCTTCAACATGTTACTGTGAGTAAGGTGCACCAAACAACATAATTTCACCGTTTTCACAAACTTAAATGACTTCGGATTCTGCTACCAGACTGGAAAATGCAGAAGGCATTTTCTTATCTTTCTCATGTCAGATTTCACCTGATTTCACTCACTCTTGCTGATGTGTTTGGTCTTGGCATCCTCTCGCGTGTAGTTCCACTCTTTGGGGATTTTGGCCAGTACACTCTCTGGAAGATCTTGCCTGAGCAGCGAGCCAGGTAGATCCTCACATGTCTGCATCATGCTCACCAAGTGGCCTATCAGGCTGCTGATGGGTTTGGACATGACAGTTCTGATGCACTTGAACAATGCAGGTGCTTCTTTGGCTGTGTCTGTCAAAATAAAAGTTTGTTAGTTACTCAAAAAAAAACCTGAAAATGTTCATTCTTTTAATTTATTTGTGTCTCTATTAAATTTAGATGTGTAATTTGCACTTTTAAATACAGCATAAACAAACATTTTCTGATGGATCAAGGCTGTCACTTTCAATAAACCCAACAAATTAGATTTTACAGTGTTCACTAACTATTGAGCGTTTATAGGCGTTATCATCTGTTGGTCCTGATTAACAGCAATGGAGACACAGTCCTTCAACATGATCTGCAAGTCAGTTCTGTTTAGATATTACATTCTAATCAGCTAGAGATGTCAAAATACAGTAAATCAACAAAAGCTGGAAGCTAAGCCTCATTGGCATTTTCGACAAGTCCAATTATTTCACTTACTAAATGCTACCTGGATAAATCCTGGTACTAAACAAAGCTCATCACAGATGCCTTTGTTCCAGCGCTGAATTTCATTGGTCCTCTTGAAGTGGGCCCGACCAGCAATTAAGCCAATTACGCCTCCAGGAACATTCAGTTACATGAGAAAAGCAGTGCGTACTTACAACACACCCCTTCTCCCTCTCCCCTCATACCCCCCCTCTCATTTGTCTAATTTATGCAACAATAATTACCCCTCACATGTAATAAAAATACAAAAACGAGTGCTCTGGCTCTGCAGGAGTCCGGATTAAACCCCCGAATCAAAGGCAGCTCCGAAAGCAAAGTGTCAGGCCGTAATTGCAGTCTCTGTGTCGGTATGCTAAATCAACGTGCTAACCATTAGCGCAACAGGAAATATTCATGTAGCAGCTTTTATAGAAAGGGGGCGAAAAAAGAGACGGGGCTAAAATGGAAATGAAAATAAATAAGCAATCAAAGAGACAGCTGAAGGTTTAATTATGGCTTTGATTTATGATCAGCCTCTTCTAGCCGCGTGTGCCACCAACTAGCCTGCTGGTCAGATTTGATACTGAAGCAATTAGTGGACACAGTAGGGGGACGAGGCATTAGAAGTTATACATCGGACTGTGAGGAGCTAGTGAGTACGTCAAGGAGCATGACTGTTTGAACTCCACTCGATTCGCAGTGTGGAGAAAGGCTGGTGCCTTCACTGTACCTGCTAAACTGTAAAAGTGGTCCCATAGGTGTCTTCTGTCCAGGTAGCCCTCTAGCACTAGAGCTAGAGCCCTGGGGACATTGTTTAAGGAGGACAGGATGGCAAAAACAGCTTCCACAAACTCGGCAGCAGCCTTCTGAGCCTCGAGGGACACCTCGGCCTCACTGTCCAGACACAGATCTGAAAATACAGAAGCGAAAGAATCAGTTGACATCATATTCAACATGTTTTCCTTGGGGTTTTGGTGGGACACTGTTAGGAAGCTGGCGTAGAAAGTAAGCACATTTAAAAATGCAGCTCTTTAAGTACATAAAAGGTCTTTCAGTTGCAGTTTTTAAAACTTATGGGACAGCAATAAGGCCTTTGATTATAATTTACCTCCTACAATAATGCAACTTATTTTAAACCAGACTTTATGTCTATTTTTGCAGCTTGCTGAGAGAGGCATGCAAGCAGATTCTAGCCTGAAAGAATACAAAATACAGCACTCAAGCTACAATACTTTGCAAAAGTCAGAAACCACCCTTCATTTATTTAATTTCCAGTCAAAACAGAAGTTCAGTACGTTATTTATTTTTCAGCTGTGGGAAAAATAATAAAACATATATTTAACAGAAAATCACAAAGAAGCCTCAACATCTTAACACAATAACAATGTTTTGGGGCAAGTTTAGCATGCCCACCCTTTGCCTTTATTACAGCTTGCATTATTTTTGACTTGCTTGCAGTTTTTCAAAGAAATTTGCCAGGATATTTTTCCACTCCTCCAAAGTTTAGTTGTCGAAGTTGGTTTCACTTTCTGCTTCTCACAATCCAAGTACTCCCAAACACATTCAATGCTGTTGAAATCTGGACTCTGGGCTGGACAGTCCATCGTTTGCAGAATACCAGCAGTTTAGCAATTTTCAAAAGAATACAAAAATAGAGAGTTCTGCTGGTAGGGATATAAACATTTAATACTGAAGGTGCTCTATGGCCAGGGGTTCAAAAAATTGAGAAAAAAGTGAAAACCCATGGCATTCGTTGAGTTAAAAAGTCTTTATTATAACATGGCTTTGGACAAAAAACTTCTCAATGTGTTTCAGGGTAACCCTTCATCAGGGAGCTTAGAGCTGTCTTCTCACAGCCGAAAGATGGACAGAAACACTTGTGGATTCTTTCAGATCCGAAACAAGAGTGGAACTTGATTTTGTCCAATCTCGCAAAGATCTAGCTTTAAGTACTGTTTATCAAGGTGATAGTTTTGGTGGCCTACCAGGTCATGCACAGTTGTTAGGAGTCCCATTTTCTCTATATCTATATAAAAAAAATTTACTCCAGTTTTGGAAATTCTTAATTTTAACTGTGCAAGTGGATCATCTTATAACTAATCTCTAAACTAATTAGATCTTCTGAAAAATAACGTCTAGTTCTGCTACAGCAGCAGTAACCCTAAGAGAGTCATGTAGGCTAGGCCTGTGATAGTTATAGCAAGTTAGCTTGTAGCATCCCCAGTGCTGAAAACTGATACAGATTTTATAGGTGAAACTGTTAGTCGGCAAATTTTGTTTCAGAATCATGTAGTCAGTTCTATTAAACTCTATGCGCTTTCTAAGTACACAGTGAAATAAAAATCATCCTGCACTTCACTTGAATAGCATAACAAAGAACCACACTGAAGAAAAATTGAAGGCCGTCTAAACTAAACACCTTGGAAAGGAGGTAACAAAAGGGTCTGTATGGATATGGGCAGCCATCTGACTTTGTGGATAAACATCCAGTGTGCAAGGACAGCAGACAAGAGGATCATGAATTTGACAAAATGTCCTTGTCTAAGTCCTGTGAGTCCTATAGGGCTGGAGACAGCAGCAGCAAGATCCTGCCTTTTGCTTTGCTTCAGCCACTGTCAGTCTCCCTCGTAGGAGATGACAGGCATCTGAATAGGCGAGTGAATGAAATGCAGCACTCACTGAGCATCTTTGATGGAAAGCAGGGTGCTGTTTGTGCTCCTTTGACAAATGTTGGACTGTTTTGAAATGACAGGCCCAAATTACCTGCCACATTAAAGGAAGCAGTTTGCTAATACTGCTTGGCTTAATAGGAACTGGAAAGAACCGACGGCAATCGATTATGCTTTTCCCTTTCCAGGGGTGAAAGAAACAAAAGCTTTTGACCTACAGTGACTTTATTAGTGTGCATAGCTGTCCAATGCTGCCACTTTCTACACCTTGGAAGAACTCCTTGAACAGATGGTGTGTGGGCTAGTGCCTCAACTGTAGTCTCAAAGTGGAATGATGTGGGGCACTGCAGTGCATGCCATGTTACTACTTTTCTATTAATGATACAATGAAGACGTTCAGGCTCAATCTCAAAAGAGATTCCACACCACTGATAAAACCCTGCAATTTGAACATAAAATACACTACGTGAGGAGTATTACAAACAATGCTGCTAAGAATGACCTTAAAGGTGAATTCTATCCAATTTTCAAAATTTTTGCATAATTCAACTATTAAGATACAAACAAAGTCACAATGTACACAAAGTCAGCGTACAATGTGGCGTTTAAAATAAACTTATCAGTGGTGGCCATAGGAACCAGACATCTGACATGCCTCTAAAAGCTCCCTCACAGAAAGATATGATTTGAAATTGTTACGAATACATTGCCTGATGGCATTTTGTTAAGGATTTGTCCTAAAATGTATTACTTTAAACCCATTCATGGTGGAGAGCTATAAGAACAGTGTTGTAATGCAGAACAGTCCCCAAGAAAGATTAATTTGTGTGAGTGTTGCAACCCCTGGTTCCCATCATACCTACCAAGTCAGTAAGTTTCTCTAGAATGGAGCATTTCATATCAAAACACTAAATGACCTTGCTTAATAATGCAGACTTTTTTTCTTTTAATTTTGCAGAATTTCCCTTTAAATGGAGGTAGATACACTGACCATTACAAGTTTGGCTCGTATTTTCTTTTCTCAAAGTTTCGTCCTATAATAATGATTTGACAGTTTTTTCTTCCAGACTATTGTTAGACTATTGCCTTTTAAACCAAAGGTGGTTTAAATAGCTAAAAGTAATACTGTCTGAAACATTGCTGGCAAACATATTTACGACTGATATTGTTGTCCTCAATATAAACCTATTTAGCCTTTAAAATATTAAGTCAAAACAACAAAGAAACATGCTGATTCATTAAAAAATAACTAGAGCATGTGTGATTTTAAAGGGGAAAATCTGATTGGCCACCCTAGATGCAACCAGATAGTTTCTGCCAGATCACTAGCTTCCACCTTGATGTGAGCCGGGTGTTTGTGGCTCTCCACCCCACCCCAGCAACCTCTGCCCCTACCTTCTTTTCAGGGTAACTGTAGATTTCCACTTTGCTGTTGCTTTTCTTAGCTTTTCTCCCAAGAACATTGTCCAGCACAGTGTGCTGAATTACTGCTACTCCAGCATCAGTGGTGTGTTTTGCTTCTAAATGATGCTTTAGCCTTGATGTACTTTGGTTTTATCAAAATTTTATGGAACTTGCTATTTAAAAGCTGTATTTGACCAAATAAATAAAAACAAAAACAAAACATACAGCACAAAATCAGCTAAGCTCAAGATGGTTCAAAGGATCACACTAGGAAACTGTGTTAACTGCGTTAAAAAAGTAGCATTAATAATATACGTTAACACATTCAGGCTGCATTAAGTAAAGATGTTTTGTTTTTAATTGAAAGAAGTAGCATTACTGAGTCAGGAAAAAAAAAATTATATACTATATAAAAATAAATATAAATACTGAAATAATAATTTAAAAGTCAGTGGTGTGGACGGGAGTTTTTTGAACTACGTCACACATCTTTACATATTAACGTAACAAGCTATGATGATAATTCACTCATATCCTCAAAAGATGTCTCATTAAAGGCTTTTCCAACTTGCTCCCAATATTCAGATTCATCTGCGTCCACAGCACAACCAAAATTACAAAATACAATTCTTACAATTCTTTTGCATGTTGCGTGCAATTGCACCTTTCCACCAGAAAGGTCATTAAATCCCCAAATCTTATATAGTATAGCTTTAACTTTGACACTACTTCTTAAAACATTTTTAATTCCTGGGGGTCCCCAAACTTTTAACAGTGCTATATGATCACCCCCAATTCAGGGACACCGAGTCACAAGCAAATAAGAGCAAAACCTGATTGTACATGGTGGATGACCAGGCCACAGTGTTTCTTCTTAATTAGCCGGGCTGCAGCCGCAGCACGTTGATTTACGGCTTTGTGATTCTCGCATCACAGCGCGGAAGCAGACGTCCTCACAGCCCAAACCGGTTATTAATGAGCTCTCTATAATGTGAATTAATGTGCAAGCGCAAAACAGTCTTTAAAGGTTACACTTTTCCGAGTGGAGAGAGGGGAGGCAAATCTTTAAAGGTCATTCACTTTGCTCCCCACGCCGAAATGAGTGTTTATTACAGAGCACTATTGATTCAAAGATGATGACGAGGATGATGATATGTGTTTACCCAAATGAGCTCAGAAAGACCCGCTCAGCTTAAAAAGCTCAGGCACCAAAACAACCTGAATGACTGTGTGTGACGAATGAGTAGGACATTCTAATTTATTCATAACTTTCATTTCTATTCTGTTGATATTTATGTGCACTGAGCAGAGTAACACTTGTCGATGATGTTGCTTGCATCTTCATAACTGACCGAATTTTCGATCACACGAACTGAACTGCAGGATTTGTACAGTCACCAACATAAGCCTGACATGAGCCTATGTAAACATTTATAAAGGCTTATTTCTGCAAGGCTCAGTTGTCATCAAGGATGCTTTTGTCCATTTTGATGTAGTTTCACCTCAGCAAGTGTTATGACAACTGACAGTTGTTGGAATAAGCCTTTAAAAATGTCTTAAGAGGTTGTGTAGCCTTACTAGTGATGCCCTTCAGTAAAGCATTACCAAAATTTCCTACTTTTAGAGCAGCATTCCAGCCTCCACCTTCCCCACATCATGTGGGCAAAGGCTTTGTTTCATTACTAACTGATATTGTCTCAGCCTGAAATTTATTTGTTTATCTGACATCACGTTTCGATTTTTTGTAGTGGAATGCAAATGCCAGGCATTTCAGACATAATCACTGAACATAGCATTATTATGAGCTTACATTGTTGACAATTTTTATTTGATACCCAGAAATAAAGTTATGGTGTAAAATACAGCTTCTCTGATGTGGTTGGCCTAATGGCATATTGCTTTTAATTAGCACTATTAACTATAGGTTAAGGTTGCTGTAACTAGCCCAGGCTGGGTTTCCAAAAAGAATCTTAGCACAAAGATAATTCTCAAATGGCAGAGGGAGCATCACTTTCACATTGAACACCCTCTCTACCCGTTAAGATGATTGGGAAACTGGGCCCAGGTTAATTTAGCAACTGTTTTCTATTTAATTAATGTTATATTTCTGCCTCAAGGCTCTCAAGGACACCACATGCTAAGGGACATGTTACCTTGTCATGGCAACTCCAAGTTTTAGGCTTTATAATTTTTTTTTGTGTTTAACACATAAAGCATTTGCTACATTTGTAAACGCAATTTAATGAAAAATAATAATATATATTTTGACCAGATTTCACATATCACCTTTGTAAAATCAAATGTTCATTCATTCATTCATTTCCCTCTTACACAGCCTACGCTTTAGCTGCATGAACATTTTATGACAAATGGACCCCAAGAAATGGTCCAAATTGATTGGAATTAGAGTCTTGTTACACTACCCTACAAAAAAGTTACACCTCCTTTTTTCCTTCTCCAATAATGTTATAAACATAGAGATATGAGGCTTCATTACGACAGCGATGATACATTGCGGGCACCAAAATGCCCATATGCATGTACTGGCAGATCACTGCTTTAAAATATATTTCTGATGTGCAGCAACCCTCTTAGCAATTGGAGAATGCTGAAATGAACCATACAGCTATGGATCTTCTATGCATCCAGAGTGTATGATGGAGAATAAGAGAGGCTTACGTGAGTGGGAGAGCAGTAGACGCAGCAGTAAGCAATCGCTGTGCAGCATGGCCTGCAGGACAACAACGGGACAGCAGCCTGGACCTGAACTGGCCAGCTTCAGCAGCCAGAGAGGCGAGCCTTCACAAGACACAGATTCCCTGCAAAAGAGAAACAAAATTAATCTATTTAGCCATCAGACAACGGGGATCCGTTCTCGCACACACACTCTTTCATCTCGTTACGCTCAACACAAAACGTACTGTAACTCTGCCCCAGGCTCCTCTTTAAATGTCAGTTCTTCAGCGATTCTGCCGGCTCATGTCTAATATGTTTGCTCATTAAAGCTGCAAACGTGGGAACGGGGATGACAGTGAGTTCTGGGGAGCGTGTTCAGTGTTTGGAGGGATTCCAAACGAAAAAGAAGTTTTAGAAGGGAGCCACGGGCATATTTTTTTTCTTTTAGAATAACTGTAAGTCTTTATACAATCCAAAACTCTACACGAGTAAAGCTGAAATTCAAATTTACACCCAGTGCTGACATGCGCCGAAGTGAGTGTTCACATTTTGTCAGTGTTTTTCACAGGTTATACACTTAAATATCTTTTGAGAGCAAGTGAAGGTGAACAAATCACATATGCGATGTAGTGAGACGCAGCAGAGTCAGCTGCTGAAACGTAGAGCAGGGTGCACCCTGCTGCCTGAGATGGGAAAGCTGTTCTTCAGTCTAGCACAAGCAATTTATGATGTCACACAGCTACAAATCCAGCAAGCTCCTTTAACAATCCTGATAAATCTGAGAGCCACACCACAGGGTCAGATTTTCTCTCTGTACTCCCTCTCTCTCACACACACACACACCCCAAACACACTCCAAAACACCCTCTCTGAGACCTCACAATGCAGTTAAATTTATCTACATTCCTCCTGATTTTTTTATGAGTGCTTTATTAAATAATAAAAATCTGGTGATACATGATTTATCAGCAGGCTACACGCTATTTGCCCATAAATGGGAAATATTATTGTTATCTGTTTGATACTGAATTTATAGTAGGGATGGGCATTTCAGTCAAATTAGATATTTAAATTTGTAGGAAAGGCATTATTTAAAAAAAAAAAAAACAGAACAGAACAAAAAAAAATATATATATAGGTTTCTTTAGGGCTACACCACTGTCACCAGGGATAGTGATGCCACTCAGCAACTTACTATGGCTCTACTATATTAAACCTATGCCACAAATCCGTTGTAGGTGACAAAAGGCATAAAATTTACCCATAGAAATGTGTCTAAAGTCTAATGTCTTTAAGATAAACAGACTCTGCTTAGGTTACGAGCCCATATTTCACTGCATAGTTTTTAGCCTGAAGCAAGTTTGACGAGAATTAGCTCATTTCAAACCTGATCATTTCACTAAATTATGGTAATTTTTTTTAATCTATACATATTAGAGAGTAAAATGTGCTTGAGTTTCTTTTCTGCACTTAATCATTTAAATAATTTCACTTTTATGTGCTGTAGTGGAGCTTTGTACTATTTGCAACCTGGTGCCAGAGACCTTCTGGTGGCGTGGCATAGAGGTTCTCACTCAGTATGCAATGCCATTTAGCCGGCTGCAGTAGTCTTCCTCTGCTTCCTTCTTTAGACTAAACAGATGAGAAACTCTGACCAGATGTAGGTTCTTGACTGCTTTCTGGGTTAGTATAGAGTTCAGACATCTCATGGTTCCTTAATATGACAGTTATATTGCTACAGAAAAGCTGATGTGCATATCAAAAATCCTAATTCACTATTTGATTTATTAAACTATCATGATGATTTGAACATCTGAAAATTTAGACTCGGCCCTTCATTAGTGTCAATAATTATAACTAATACTTTAGCTCGTTATTGTCGCTAAAATGACAGTGCTATATCATCCTTAGGTAAAACTCCTAACGTTATGGTGACCTAATGTTATGATAAAATATTTGCATTAAATAGGAGAGATTTTGAGAATAATCTGATTTAACTATATCACGGCTATATAAAATGAATTTTTGATACACATGTGGAGTTTCAACTGTCTCATCATCACTTTTCATTTAATGAGAGAAAAAAAAAAAGTATCAATTATTAATATCAGTATCAGCCACGAAATATAATATCAGTTGAGAAATTCCCTATCAGTGCATCCATAATCAAAAATGAATTCATGGGGAAAGTTTGATCTGTGTGTGGCCATTTGGATTAAGCGACTCTCCCCCTGCCAAACACAAGGAAGCCTTGAAAACAGCAAGACACAAATAAATCTACAAGGTAATAACACTAAACTAATTTCAGAGCTTTGAGGCCAATGGGAGCAGGGCTGGTGGATGATTTGTGAGATCAGGACACTCAGTGATATCACACTGAGGCAGGAGCAGAGGGGTGGGGAGTGCTTGAGAAGGGTGATGTCACATGAACTTGACATTTGCCCCAGTTTCTCGGCCCTCCTACGGCTCGGATTCAGCCTTTCACACCCCATGTGTAAAAGCCGCAGAGCACATCAGCATAAACAGCATGACCGACAGTGGCATCAGCATCTGGTCTGCGTTAGCTCAGTGAAGCTAGGGGGGCTGCTTGCAATAATGCATGACTTGTGTGTTTGTCTGCACTGAATATACAGTGTTTAAAAAAGACAGACACATTTTCAGTCTTTTTCAAGCAGATATTATGCTGCATATACTAAGCCAAATGATTCAGATTGCATTTAATTATTTTGTGAGAGGTCATAATTAATGCTCTGATTATAGGTTTTGTTTTTTTCACGCATATAATTAGTAAAGTGCTCAAATGACACTTGCTAACAATCACAGTACCTCAGCAACTCCTGTGGGAAGAGTGTAGGGTTGATCACGTTGAGCCAGAAAGGAGCATGGCTACTGTTTGCTTCGGCCGAAGTGTTGGGGGTCCCTTCACTAAGCCCATTCTGAAAAGTACTAGATGACACAAGAGATATTACTTATAAAAACAAGCCTGAACAAGTCTATGCTCAAGACTAATCAATCTCTTCCATATGCACAATTACTCAATGTGACGATAAAGCAAAAAAACATTAGAAGTGTGTAATAATGAATAACATCACAACCTTAAGCATGTTACTGCTCACAATAATCTTGTAAAGAAAAAAAGAAAGAAGAAAAATTTAAAAACGACAAAAGAAAAAAAGTAAAGCAGAGAAGTCCAGAATAGTGTTTCAAATATATGCTTTAAATACTGGCAGTTTCTTTCACTATAAAAGTAGCCCCACAAATGACTTTGACCCTGTTTTCTAATACAGTCATTTCTCTTTTTTTCTATACTGGTTAAAGCACAGTTAACGGTTAGCAGTAGCTTAAGAAGAGTAAAACTGTCACAGTTGTTACTTAGTAGCCAGATTTGACTGCATCATAACATTAACCCAAGGAATGAGTATCTGTAGTACCTGTAGAGCTGTGGTAAGGGGGCAGTGAGAATGGCACATACACTCAGCAGTTGATTACATAGGCTGTGAATGCAGGACACCCAGTTTCCTGATGCCAGGCATGGCCTGACCAGCTCCTCCACACTGCCACACAAGCTCCACATCAACTCCTCCACACACAGCAGGATAGCCGTGATGTCTACCCTGAGACAGGAGAGAGGACAGTAGATGATGGTCAGAGAAAACACAACAATGATGTGCAGTATGGTGTACAGTCCCGAGACCACCTTTTTATGTATTCAATTTCCTCTCAGTGCAGCCATTAAGTACACATTATTCATTTTTCAGGTGTCAGAAAAAAGGAAACATATATTTAACTGGAAACTACACAGCAGCCTCCAGCACGAAATATAATAACAAATCTATCACTATTTATTTGTCCGCTCCTTACTTGTGTACACCCTAATGCAAATGTTAAAACCAACAAATTATAGCTGTGTCCATCAAACAAACACTATTCCCCAAGAAGTATCAGACATCATGTTCCCCTTCAAAGAGACCCTAACATTCACACAAGCAACTACCCAAACACACCTTAGCTGCCTTAAAATAAAATAATCCACTTGCACAAGGAAGAGGAGAGTCAACTGAAAAAAATAAATTTCCAAAATTGGATGTAATTTTTTTTTAAAGAAAATGGAACTCCAACCAACCCTGCAAGACCTGGTAAACCCCCAAACTGTCACTATCAGGCAAACGGTATATTCAATTTTAATAGAAAAAAAAACTCTTGCTTCAGATCTGAAAAAAATCGACAGGTGTTTCTGTCCATCCTTCCACTGCGAGAAGAGTATGAAAGGATGTGTAGCTGTTAAGAAGATGTTACAGAGAAAAGGAAATAAACAAAAAAGACAAGAAAAAAACTATACATCTGAGATGTACAGTAAGGTTTTATGGACTAATGAGTCTAAATTCGTATTTGGAGTTACTTGGATTGTTAAAAGCAGAAAATGGAACCAATTTACTGAACTTTGTGGGTATGAAAATATCCCTACATGTCTATATGAAAAACTGAAACAAAGTCTCCTGAAAAGAATGGAAGCTGTGATATTATATTTAGTTGTTACACTTGTTATAGTTAGTTGAGGCTTTTGTGTAATTTTCCATTAAATATATGTTTCCTGCTTTTTTCCTGATGCTGAAAATTGAATACTTGTACTTAATGGTCGTTTTCAATGGAAATGAATTAAATAAAGAGTGATCTTTGACTTTTGCACTGCACTGTATGCTGTCATTATATATTCTCTTTCAACAATTTGTATGAAAAGGTAAAAATATGTAATCTTTTAATGGCCAAATCCTTAGAACACTTTCCTTTCATTTTAAATGATCTCAGAGTTATGTGTGTAATGTGTGTCTGGACAGGCTCAGCATCAGGTGAGGTCAGAAAAAACACTCACTTAGATCCCCTTGTCAAACCTCACCTCATCACCCCATTAACTCTTCCCTGCTTTTACACTGCACTCACTGAACATCCTCCATTCTAAAGATGGGTAAAGAGAGAAAGAATGAAAAAAGAGATGGAGAAAGAGAGAAATAAAGAGAAATAAAGAGAGAGAGAGAGAGAGAGAGAGAGAGAGAGAGAGAGAGAGAGAGAGAGAGAGAGAGAGAGAGAGAATGGAAAGGTCCATCTGCTTGGCAGACTCTGAGCTGGGCCTGCATTCAGCAGCTTGTAACCGGGTGTCCTTGCAGCAAAAAGCATTGAGGGGAAAAAAATGCAAACCAGCCTTTCCATTCATCCCCATCTTTCTCTCCTCTCCCTCCTTCTCTTCTTCTTCCCTGCTAGCCCCTGGGCAATCTGCGCTTTCTCAGCGTTCACTGGCTAGAGCGTCTTTAACCACTTTAAGTATGTGCTAATGCAGCGCACAAGGCCCCTGCAGTCAAAGCGTTAGTAAGGTCCAGGCCTGCTCAAGCCCAGCCCCGTGGAGCATGACGGAGCAGGGGCCCGGAGCCAGGCGGCCAGGCTGGGGCCGTTCACTAACAAAAGAGAGCCTGTTCTACTTTCACCAATCTGGAGCTCTGCGCCGAGCCCGGGGGCCAAGCACCAGCGCAATCACTAAAGCATTCAAAACGGTCTGCTAAGCCCTCCCGGACAGGCAGGCTAGTGTTTCGTGAGGCGCTACAGATATGGGCCGAGATCGTGGATGCAGGCAACAGTGCTGATGACCGCTCGCAGTTACACTATGGCCTAACTGCTGGTTTTATAGTAACAGCCTTCACCTCGGATTACAATCAAGCTTAATTACATAAGTAATCACTGCAATATAACATTTCCATACCTCACGCTCATGTGTAAGAACCAAACCTAAAGGGACAGCTCAACACTCTCCTTACCCCAAATGTAGTTGATCAGCCAGGACATTTGGCTTCCAAAGTTTTCTTTCTGGAGCTACAAGGCAAATATAACTAACAAGTAGGGATGCACTGAAATTTCAGCCATCAAAGGATTTTTGGTACCTTTGTTTTAGAAAAATTACAATAATGTATTAACAAGACTTTACAAGTAGTTTTAATGGTATTGTAAAGGGAAAACAGTGATTAAATACATTGTTCGTTTCCGCCACTCTCCTGCACCGGTCAGGGCAGATGAGTTCAAACTGTTTAAGCGGCAGCAGATCCACGGTGGAAAAAAAAAATCTGTCATGTAGATCTGTTTCACAGTTCCTACAAGGGACATTAAGACAAGTGATTTAAAAACATTGCTCCTGTTGAGTATTAAGGGAGAATATAACATCTAACTTCTAAATTAGTGCATCACTACTAATAAGTAAATAAATGTATGCCTAACTTAGCATTCACTTTCCTCAAATCCTGTCGAGGAACCAATGGAAATGCTCTTTACTGGCAACTCCCACTTACAGCATAGGTTGGTAATGATTAGAGGGTTGCCAAAGGACTGCCCACACATGCTAAACCAGAAGGGCAGTAACATAGTCACTTATGTTTCATGTAACTGGTAAGGTAAACAATTACCAGCCAAGTTTGTTGTTTGCTCTAACATCGCACATACAACTACTAGTGCATAAAGTTACTTCTAACAGTGGCAAAATTCCACCTACATGGGCAGTTCTAGACCATAAAAGAGGCTACTGCGAGGGCTCACAGGATATGCAAATGAGCTAGAAACACCCTATAGTAGCACTACAACTACAGTAGTACTAGCAGAAATTTAAAGCTTGAATTTTGCCTATATTTTTCTCCATTTTAGGTCCAGTGCTAAACATCAAACACCAGACTACATTTCGCCCAGACTACATTTAGGGTATGTAGACCTGATTTTGTGCTGAACTATCACTTTAAAAGACTGTTTTTGCAATATAGCAGTAAGACAACCATTTTTTATAGATGGCCTATTCAGAACGAGTGCATAGACATAAATGTAGAAAGTAAAGCGTGATCAAAAGGTCTTGGACATCTCTGATGAATGGCCAGGTTCAGTTTGATGGGTTTGCCAGCTGAAGGCTAAGGACAGTTAAGAATGACTGATCTGAGACTGTGTGTCTGATACCTGATCTGGGGGAGTCTCTTGTATGAGGGCTGTGCTCTGGAGTATCTCTGAAGCAGGAGCTCCAGCGTCTTAGCTAACACCTGAGCCAAGGTCTGCTGCGCCAGCGCTGGAGACACTGACCCCCACAGGTCACTGCACAGACCCGAGAGGAAATAATGCCACATCTGGATAGAGAAGGAACACCTTTCACCCTGTAGAGGAAAGAAAGGAAGAAAGACTTGAATTTATGCCATGTTCTAAATAAAAGAAGAAGAGCAGAAATTATGGCCTCTCGTGATTCGTCTTCTACATGACACCACAATACACAAACTTGAAGATGAACAGGAATATGTAAACCCCAAGAAGACATTGATTCTATTGATTCTATGTGTGAAATACGTGTTTTAAGATGAGTAAAAAAAAAATCAATAGAGAGATTAAAATATGAAACGCAAACAGACAGACACAGAGTGGAGAGTGTAGAAGGAAAGAAAAGAAAAAAAGGAGAGATAAAAGATGGAGATGTGGCCTGTCTCTCTGTACAGAGGCTCATGGTCATGCCACCTGCACTCCACACCTGGCTCCCTCAAACCCACCGAGACACACACACACACACACACAGAACACCCGGGCTTTGAAGGCCTAGCCTGGAGAAACCATCAGCACTCTTCAGAAGATCACCCAACATAAACACACACACACACACACACACACACACACACACAAACACACACACAGCAAAGATGATAGAAACACAAATGACTCTTGCAAAGGGTTACAGCAACATTATGGAGAGAGAGTGCAGATAGATAGAGAGAGACACAGAGAGAGAAAGTGAGAGAGGGAGAAAGTGAGAGTTTCCTGTGAGTCTTAACTGTTTTCAGGCAGGGAGGAAACAGCACTGAGGGTGACAAAAGACAGATTATTAACAGCCATGTACAACATGTGTTGTAATGAGGACTGAGACGAGCTCCACCAGAGAGCCAGAATTCAGAATTGAGCCACTCATACTAGAGCATGACTACATATCCAAATTCCACCCACTTCAGTGCTCTAAACAGGTGGCCCAAACAAAATGAAAATTATTCTGATATATTTGATATAAATATCAATTTTAAGGAACTGATATTAAGATTAAGATTAAGATTAAGTGACCCTTATTAGTCCCACAAAGGGGAAATTTCACCTCTGCAATCTAACCCATCCATGCAGTAAAACACCACATACACACAAGTGAACACACACACAAAGGGGCAGTGAGCACACTTGCCCGGAGCGGTGGGCAGCCCTATCCACGGCGCCCGGGGAGCAGTTGAGGGTTAGGTGCCTTGCTCTTTTTTTTCCCCCAATAGTTCTGTAAGACTCAACCAGTTTTAGGGACATATGACGATCAGTTGTAAAGCTTCTTCTACTCAGACTTCCATAGTTCATATCTAATAACCCCTAAACTGTGGTTAAATCACTGTAATGCGGAACTTCTCATGGTTTCTGCTTCAGCCCTATAGAATATAAATATTGTAGCAGCAGGAACAGAGCGTCCTCAAATATTTTTTGTTTGTTTTGTTGTTTTCTGTCAATTGGCTTTTTCTTTTTTTATCACTTTTCTTCATATAAAGGTTTTTTTTGGGTGTTGTTATAACATGTTTCCCCCATGCTAAATTTTTGGCTTGGATGCATTCTACATGCTTTTGTTATTTTATCCATGGTCATGTTCAGTTCAGGTCCAATTCAACCTGTATTGTGTAATGAGAATGCACAATAGTTGTCTTAGCAGTTTGTGTAAGACGTGGTTGCATGAAAAGAGCATGAAAATTTAGAGAGCATAAATTCCTCAAAAATGCATTCCAACAATGTGTTTATTATAATGTAAAAAGAAGCCACTTGGCAGCATTTTCACTCATACCATATAAAGCCTTAGTTCTACCGGCCAAGCGATATATCAGTTGGGACCTACTCTGAAGCAGCTTTGACCCCCTTGCATTTGTAGAGAGCCAGAGGGACAGAAACAGAGGAGATATACAAGGAAGGTGTGGGGCTGTGGGTCAGTAGAGGCCCAGACACAGGCAGCCAGTCTCACACCTGCACACAGCAGGCCTGTCTGCCCCACAGCCTGCAAAGAGGGTCTGTGTGCATGTGTTCGTCCACTGTCTGGCTATGCCTTAATGGAGGCATAAGTTAGGACCACAGTAATGGACTTTTCCTGTACAGATGGTTCCCTCTAATGTTGCCTTGGGTTTCCGCAGGAGGGTCACTACAATGCAATACTGCAGAATATTCTACAACACAGGAAGATAAAGCTACTTATGCTAATGCAAGAAAATTCTCCAACACAAGTGGTTATTATGAACAATAAATACAAAAAAAGGAGTGAAAGGCATTTGTGTACTGTGGCTTGCCAGTGTTTAAACACTGTGAAGCAAATGCATTATACTAAGGACAGCCAAGAGCTAAAGAACGTATTTTTTTGTCCATTAATACACTTTGTTATCTTTCCTGGGTTAATTCTAGAATAATCTATTAAAATGTGGCCTATAGTTTAGCACTATAATCACTCAACTCAATAAAAAGCATATATCACTTAAGTTCTATTGGTACTGGAGTAGTTTTACCTTGAGCGGTACTATGACTAAAGCGATTACAGACAAAATCAGTAACTGATCCAGACCAAATCTACAATGTCTGCATGTTATAGAGTCTGACAGTAATAATTTTGGAGTGAATCACTTTGGTTCAGCCTGGTGCTCCCTCAGTAATAGCAGTCCTGGTTAAATTGACTTTACTGTAATGTCATAATAGAACCTGGTAATAGATTTGGCTATCTGCCAGATCACTTTTCTTATTCAGTGTGGTGCCCGTCACGTAATGTTGACATGGAGATCCAGGCTACGACCACTCAGTGGTCTGAATACAAATACAAATCATCATATCCTGTACAAATTACATTACCAAACTACTCTGGCAACATTAAAACAGCTGGAATAGTAATAAAGATAATTAAATTGCAAAACTCAAGAGTGGCAAAAGGTTGCATACATATTTAGAATTGCATTCTGTCATCTAAGGATTATAACATGGGTAAAAATCTACCTCTGGTCACAAGATGTTAAGAAATTGATCCATGTCTTGGCTATTGTAATGTATCACTCACAGTACTTATTATAACTACAACAAATTGCAACTTGCATAAAAACATCAGCCAGAATGTAGCAGACAATATGACCATATTTATGGAAGTCCTAACGGGCAATGGATAATGAGTTATTTTCATTTGTTTTCTTAAGATCTTGTAATGTTTAGTTATCATGTTACACTCACTGTAACATTCAGTCTCTCGTGGCTTATTGCTTTAATAAAATACAGCAAATGTAGGAAGAACCACTTGCGCCATCTGCACCTCATAAAATGGCTTGGGGTCCGCCCAGTAGTGGCTCTCCGCATCCTGCAGTATACTGGTGGCACACACATGGACGCAGTAGCTGGTCAGGTGCTCATGCACAGCAGCCGTCACATCCTGGCTCCTCTGGATGGGCAGCAGAGTCAAAGGTCTGCAGTCGGACACATCAAAGCCACAGGGCCCAGATTTAAGAGAACAAGCAGGAGTCATGCAGCTTACAGGTCAAAGTGGCATTAAGTGATTAATACCAGCAAATGGCTTCGATTATTACCTGCCAGTCATACGCCACCTCCCTACTTCCTCTCCGCCCCTCTTTTCCACCCCTAGTCCCTCTCTAAAAATATGAGGCCACACGTGCTGTCTGAAACAATCAACCTCTCCTACCACTTTTCTGTCCTTCATTTCTTTCTCCCTCATTCTCTCTCTCTCACGCGCGGCTTTCTCGCTCACTTCCCCTTTGGCTCTTTGTGGGCTAACATCTGTTTTCTGACAAACACACGTCCTCCCGTAGATAAATAGTTCTGTCAGGAACTCGCAGGCTCATGCAGATCCCACTCCGATTCTTTACAATCCAATTACGGCATTTTAGTATTTCTGGCAACGGCCTGACAATCTGCCTTACTGGGGGAAAAAAACTTGCTTGACAAACTATAAATTGAAAAATCTCTCCAGAAAAGCCTCCACCTTCACAAATAACTCTCATTTTTATGTACAAATGCATAAGTTACACTTTAATTTTCTAGGCAAAGCCGATTTTTTTTATGTGCCGTTTTATATTTGATATTTTATCATCCATGGAGAGACGCAGGGTTATTTATGAACCTCAGAATTGCATGGGATGGAGCGCTGGAAGGGAATGATGCTTGCATGAGATTTTGGTGAGTTTTTGAAACACTCAGTAGGAGAAAGCATACAGGTTAAAGCCTAGGATCAACCTAATCTATAAAATGCATTGCTATTAACCCCAAAGGCATCAGCTCATTTCTCAAATCTCATGTAAAATATACATTCCTTTCCTCAGGGATCTATAATTTAATTGAGAGAAATGTTTGATGGACATAAATCAGATTTTATATTTTAAATATCAAATATGGTAGGCAGGTTTTATACTTTCCTCTAGACTTACTTTATATTTGCTCTAGAAATATTCAAAAATAAATGGGCAAATGTCAACTAGCATATTCTTATTCATTTTCTAACCTTCACTTGACTGAAAGAAAGATCAGCCAAAAGGGAGTTCCTTGGTACTTACCCTTGACATAAACCATATGCACGCAAGTACATTAGACACAAAATGCACTTAAGATTTTAAACGTTTCACAGACAGCTAACATATCGACCAACACTGGCTCAGGAGTTCTGTCTCACTCTGTTCCATGAGAAATAACCGTCTTAGAAAAACATTCTCAATAAACGGCCTTGGAGACAAACAAAAGGGAAAAAAAGTTTCCTAAAACACTTCCTAAGGCCACTGTGGTCTGATGACACTGCAGCATAACAACTAGCTTACAAGCAAATCAAGCATATCAAGCTACTTGATTTTAGCTTCAAATGACCTATTACAGCTGTTTATATTCAGAATATACAGCACTGTATAATTAGAAATTTAATCACACAAGGTCTGCTCACAATGGTGTCCGAAGTTTGCTTCCTTTGCACTGGAGCTAAGAGGCTAATGCAGCTACACTGTTGTACAAACAAAAAAAATCCATTTTACTGAAAACAGTAACTGGTCTGCTTTAAAATGAGTTCAATGAACTTCAAATAATAATGAACAAATGTAAGACTTTTATTCTGTTAACTTACTATTAGAAGATCAATTCACTCAGAATTTTAAGTCCTGGTTATTACTTGTTTAAGATAAAATGTCAATTTTTTGAAATTAATTTTTTTTAAACAGTGTACCATCACTAGCCTTTTGCTCCAGTGCAAAAGTAAGCAAGCAAATTTCGTCTTGGTTGATCGACTACATTTATGACATGGAAGAAACTTTAGTTTTACTTTTGACCAAACTATCAATTCAAAGTAGCAACTTCTGTTATGTGCAGACTCAACAGTTCTAGTGCAATTGCCCAGCAAAAACAAGCACTGGAAGCTTATAATCACCTGTTAAAAGTCTGCAAACTGCAAGGCTAAATTATCAGCGACTTGCCTTAAACTGTTGTTACAGACTTGCTGGTATGATTTCTGACATTGTGTATTAAATCACATACTGTTTTCTACAAAATTCAACAAGCATATACATAAAATTTAGCATCATGTTAGCTGCTACTACCGTTTTAGCTAGTCAATGTACTTCTGTTCAAGTAAAGGGAAAAATGTGTTGATTAGATTTCTGGCCCCTTTAAAAGATGTTACTCACATGCGGGTGGTGTCCCTCAGCTGGCTCTCATAGTGTGCCAGTCTCTGTTGGACGTAGATGCTGGAAGCCAGTAGTGTGGGGAGGTTTTTGAGGGGTGCTGAGGTGGGCACCTGCCCTGATCTTACCTCCAGCCTGGCCAGCAGAGCGGAGGTCACCCGGCCACAAACCTCCACATAACAGGAGCGCAGAGTGTCATCTTTACAAGCCACAGCCAGAGGCAGGAGAGCATCGAGCTCCTCCAGCACATCCGCACAGAACTGCAGAGGATAAAAGGAGAGATCTATTTTTACAAAGTGCTCAAAGATACAATGTAATTAACGGGCACATTCCCCTTGAAATTCACTTTATACGCTTTAATATACCAAAAGTCATCCTTCATTTTTACATGACCATCTTCCAACCTTGCTTTATCCTTATGAATTCAGCAGGCTGTAAATCAGGGGCGTTAAAGATCCAGGGCTCAGCCGAGCTCATAGTACAATTATTTTGGGAAACTGTTTTAATTAACCTGCAAAATGAGCAGTTGTTACTTTTTTGTGGTCAACAATTCAACAAAATTCAACAAAAATGTGCATCTATTCAGCAATGCTGACTGGTGCGTCTTATAAACAACACCACGAAAGAAGAGTGAATGTAACAGAAAATTAAAAATGTGTCAGAGATGTGTCCCCAATACTGACATTAATAAAGTCCTCTGCACATTCTCTCTCTCTCCACATCAACCATCTCTTCTACAGATTTCCTCTCTAATTTCCTGCCACATACAAACATTTTACCTATAATTTTTATATATGTTGAAAGTTAAATAGTCATTAATTTAACTCTTCTTGCCTAAAACCAAACAAGAAACAATATTTTAAATATAAAAGATCATGCTAAAACACAGCATTCTGTCTTTGTCATTTTAAGTGCTGATGAACATTGTTAGAGATCTGCTATCTGATATGAGACCAGCGAGCCCTACACATTATCAGGTACATAAATGTTTTCACATACAGCGCCGGGTTGAGCTTATTTCCAAATGTGACTTTTATGTACAATGTAAAATCTGATTTGGACTTAACCTGGCTGCCTTCAATTTTTAATGTTGTACTTCAAATCATGAGTTAACAGTATTAAACAGTCATAGTAATTGTTCTGTTAACGTGGAATTTTTAAACGGCCAGTTTACTTGCACTTATAAGTTTATGAGTTATTGTTTCATATTGGAGTAGATTCGCCTTTTTCACAGAAATTTCAAGCATTCACACATTTTCTATCTAGCACTCAACGTGTGTGCACTTTCTCTCTTTCGCTCACTCTATCATGCCATGCTCTCTTTCTCTATTGTGCCACTCTCTTTTTCATTCTCTCTTTCTTTAACTTTTAAGGAGTGGGTAAAAATGTCCCTCAGTAACGTTATAAGGTTTGGGGCTGGTTAAAAAATACTCAGGGCTATATCCCCAAATACCTAGGCCAGGCAACACCCCTAATGTAAATTACCTCTATTCTAATTGGCAGAGCCTGCAACTGAGGTAAAACCCACTCTAAAAAAAAATAAATAAATAATAATAAAAAAAAATCAGTCTAGGTCTAAATGCAAGCAAAGAAAAAAAAACACCTAAAGACTATAACAAGTCTGACTGGGTGTTCATATGCAAAAGTGTGTGATGCCACAGCCATGATAAGTCCCATTTTCACAGCTTTGTATACGCTGATGGACTGTATGCACTGGGGAGTGAATGGTGCATTGTGAATTACACAGTACACCAAGTTCATTTCATAAAAGCAAGGACATTTTCTTGCTTTTTTGTTTTTTGTTTTTTTCTTTCATGAAATGTCACGTCAAGGAAAATGATAAACCACCAAATCATCATGCGTTTCTCTGTAAACTTTCATTCACTTTAGTTCAGAATACATCAATGACACTCTTTTAAATCAAACTCTTAAATTGTATAATTATTATTCAGTTGTTAATCTTAATATTCATTATTCAGAAACTGCAATAAATTATGAATTTAACAAGCAGGTTAACTGGTTTCATTTTAAATTAAATACATTCTTAAAACAAAGAACAGTAAAATAACAGTTTAGATTTCAGTACAGTGTTCATTTACCCAATCCAAAGCCTCCATGCTGCTAGATAATCCTTTATTAATCCCACAACGAGGAAATTCACAGTGCATGCATTACAGTTTATGAAACTAATTTCTACATTTTTGAATGAATAAATACATGAATGAGGAATTCCCTTAGAGTTTAAGGTGTCAGATGTATTAAAAATATTTTTTCAGGCACCTTATCAATACTTACAGAAAAAGTGTGAAATCCCCCCCCCTGGACGAATTACATTTTATTAATTTTCTAAGTAAACACAAGTTAAGACATCCTCTAGAGAAAACAAACGTATGTGGCATTTTTTCAGCAAATGTTAGTGCACAATTTGTACTTGCTAAGCTTAACAAAATTAAAAAGAAAAAAAAAATACAATAGAAAATGTGCTTTTGCATAGGCCACAATTCTGTCTATGCCAATATGTCAATTTCAGCAAATAAACAGTAATCGTGCATTAAAATGTGCAGACGTCTATTCTCTGTAGAGAATGTTTTACCTTATTTTCACTTAGAAAATCAACAAAATATGTAATTCGACCAGGGCACCCAAACTTTTGCAAACAACTGTAGGCTTATATTTAACTAAATTTCTTCACATCTTATTTCTAAACTTATAGCAGTTTATGAGACCTAAACTAGCATAAATTATTCAATAACTACAAAGTTAAAAAACATACTTTGTCGGTTCAAGCTTAAAAACATGTACCTCATGCTTTACCAAGCTGTTAACTGTGGTTATTCCAGTAAAAAATCTATTTAGTTAAAATGAAAAGCAAAGTAACAGTTCTGATGTAAAGATGGGTACACAAAGCAATCTGTATCAATACACAGTCCTACTTCACTTTGAACAGACAGCGTTGCAGTTTATCTGTTCAGACACCTTAAACATTAGTAGGACAAGGACTCCAATATGCTTTGTATTAAAGCGAGTGAATCGGTCGTGCAGATATGGTCGTGAGAGAAAGTCCAGGCCGGTTTATGATTCAAAGTCTGGCAGGCTCCCCTCCTGTGGCACTTGGAAAGAGGAGCAATACTTTATCTCATGTTTCCACATTTGTCCTGGAGAAAGGATTCTCTTTTCAAGCTCTGAGTGAGAGCATGATTACGAATGTGTGTGTGCATGTGTGTTATACCTGCAAAGAAGTGCCTCGGGAGGCGCCTCACTTGAAAAGAAGACCCCTAAGGGTTATCAGCAGAAGGAAGCAGCCTCAAATCGGAACGCGCTCACACAAAACTTCCAATCTGCCTCCTCTTCCCTTCTGCTCCAACCTCCAAAATGAAGATATCACCTCCAGACCCTTCCCAAGTAACCCCAGCACACCCTGCGCTCCCTCTCTCCCTCCATCCACACTCATGTGCTCTTCATTCAAAGCACATCAGCAGGAACGACACTGGAGCAGGCCACGCCAGCGTATGTGCTGAGTTCACCGCCAAATTTATACACCTATAGAAATGAGTTACGGCGCCAGGCTATTCAAAAGCAGTAAAACATGCATGCACACCATATATATGCTCCAACCCTTCCCTTTCCATTGGGAGTCACCACGTCCTGAGGCCTCAGTGAACACAGAAAATAACAGAATGCTTTTATAAATGGAAACACTCCCAAAACCATCAATCAGACAGTGGAAAGCGAGCGAGAGGTGACTTCATATTTCTCGACTAAATATCTGATACACCTTCAATAGTCTCTCGGCCCTTGGTCCCTGAGGCAGGCTTTACAGAGAGAGACGTTCACGCACTCATGTGTGATAACTCTTACCTGCATAAGGCAGTTGCAACTACCTCAACTTTGTAAAAGTTTAATGAAAAATCAAATAAGGGTGGTCTCTTGGAATAATGTTGTTTATGTTACTGGTAACCTGTTAGCTTAATTAGCTAGCCAGTTAATGTTAACATAAAGGTGATCATTCCTTTATATGAATTTACATTTTATTTCTGTAAATTAACTACAGAAGTGTTAAAATACCGTACATGCATTTTGGGAAACATGCCGTACATGCATGTTTTATTTACATGTATTTAACCTTTGTTCAGAAAAAAAGCTACCACTCATTAAATAATACAGTACTTTGAAAGTACAAAATACTATTTTTTAAAGTGCAGTTTATTGAAAGTTTTGTGAAACAGCTAAAACAGCTAAAACCTGTTTCACAAAGTTCAGATATTAATTTACACCCATCGACATAAAACTCATTAAAAACAAAAGAAATAACACAGCACTAATGATTTTATACAGGCCAAACAACACAATATATGAAAAATATTAGCTATTGTCTTTTTTGTCAATTACTGGAATAACTAAATGTGTCGCATGTACCTGATATTTTTTTATTCTTTTTCTTTATTTTGCAACTATCAAATGGAAATGCGAAAACATAGAACTACAAAAATTACAAATGTCAAAAGTGTAAATGTCCATATGTGTACACGAATAGAGTCCTGATGTTAGAGAATGACATGAAAAAAGTAAAAATGTGAAAATGGACATATGAACAAAAAGCTTTGAAAAGTGTCTAAAAGAACATCTTGAACAATGCAAGATGATTGATGCGAAAGCCATGCAATTTTTCTGTAAGGGTGATAAAAGAAATAAAGAAAAATCAGATACATTTTCACACTGTAAATGACAGACGGGGCATGAATCAAACTTTATCAATACATAATTCCAACTTTGCTTTTTGAAGAGAAAGATTTTCATCTGCTGAGGCAACTTTAACACGAGCAAAGCTGGAATAAGGACTTCAATTCCGTATGCAATGTGTTATAGTGAGTGCAGATATGGTTTGCGAGGGAAGAGTCCAGGCCATTTTATGATTCAAAGTTTGGCAGGCTGAAAGCTGGATCCTGCAAGGTATGGGCCCCTGCCAAGTGTATAGCCTCAGCGGAGAGAAGAGGCCTCGAAACGACAGGCCAGCTCGACAATCGAGTCAATAACCAACAGGGTTTGGCCGTTAGGAGCTTAGCAGGAGTGTGAGAGAAAGGTGGGTGAACGTATACAGCTATACAATCTCAGACCCTATGCTCTCTCAGTCTGAAGGTGATGAGGACTCAAGAGGTGTCTGTGAGATTTATGGCTTTTTCAAGTCCGCCGCTCGGGCTCAGAGAACCCATAACTAGCGCAGATCAAAGATATGGATCCCAATAGGACAGGCAACGCAAGGTTATTCCTCCGCAAGGCTATAAAACATTTAAAAGCTCAGAGTTTTTTAACAGGTACTTTTGAATGGCGCTAAATTCCAGGCCCTCGCCAGAAGGCAGAAGGTTAAGGACGATGCGCAGCCATTGTCAACATGAGGTGGTCAATAACTCGGGTGCAATTTCAGGGTGATAAATGGTTCTCTCAAACATTATGCGGGGCAAGAGGCCTGGCAATGCGGAGAATTTGAACCCAGGCATGAATGTATGAATATGAATGTGTGAAATATTGATTCCATTAATGCATTTGGACTAGCTGCACTCCGGAGCCAAGTCCTGCGCTAGCATGATATGCCTGCTTATGGTCCACTGTGATACGTGTCAGAAATGGTGGGGGGTTCTGAGAGTCTCAGGGCGGCAGGGAATGCAAATAAATGCACGTGGTAACCTTTGAGTGGAGAGCTGCTCATTTCGAAGCACTGACCTACACGTAAATGTGTTGTACAGGTCTTGAGTGTGGACAAATTCTGACACTTGTTAGTGATGTGGTTCCACGAGAACTGTTCCATCAAAGCACCAGAATTAAAATCAGCCTGGAAAGCTCTGAAATTTCACAGCACGCAACAGTCATTTCATTCAAAGGCTTGGAGATGATGTCTTCAAAGATGGAACATCGATCACTAGGCTGTATGATTAGAACTCTGACATTAGGTTGTGGAACCTCAGGCATGCTAATGTCCAAATATATTTCCTAGAGCTTGATTAATGTGACTGAAACCAAATTTAAGCACTTAAAAATTCTGATCAGTGATTGGGATGGCTAATGTAATGATATAAATTAATGTGGTCAAAAATGTAGCACAAATTTAAAGGGGGCATAGCCTGGAAAAATCTTTTTGTGATGTTTTTGAAATTTTCACTTTTTTGAAGAATACTTTTTTTTGAAGTACACTTTTTTGTAGGTATGTAAACTTCTTAAAAAATTGAGCCTTTCACTCCTCAGACCATACAGCCCATATATGGAAAGTTAAACCCTTGCAACTACATACACTATATTGCCAAAAGTATTCGCTCGTCTGCCTTCACACGCATATGAACTTGAGTGACATCCCATTCTTAATCCTTAGGGTTTAAAATGATGTCGGCCCACCCTTTGCAGCTATAACAGCTTGAACTCTTCTGGGAAGGCTTTCCACAAGGTTTAGGAGTGTGTTTATGGGAATTTTTGACCATTCTTCCAGAAGCACATTTGTGAGGTCAGACACTGATGTTGGACGAGAAGGCCTGGCTCGCAGTCTCCGCTCTAATTTATCCCAAATGTGTTCTATCGGGTTAAGGGTCAGGACTCTGTGCAGGCCAGTCAAGTTCTTCCACACCAAACTCGCTCATCCATGTCTTTATGGACCTTGCTTTGTGCACTGGTGTGCAGTCATGTTGGAACAGGAAGGGGCCATCCCCAAACTGTTCCCACAAAGTTGGGAGCATGAAATTGTCCAAAATCTCTTGGTCTGCTGAAGCATGAAGAGTTCCTTTCACTGGAACTAAGAGGCCGAGCCCAACTCCTGAAAAACAACCCCACACCATAATCCCCCCTCCACCAAACTTTACACTTGGCACAATGCAGTCAGACAAGTACCGTTCTCCTGGCAACCGCCAAACGCAGTCTTGTCCATCGGATTGCCAGACAGAGAAGTGTGATTCATCACTCCAGAGAACACGTCTCCACTGCTCTAGAGTCCGGTGGCGATGTGCTTTACACCACTGCATTCGACGCTTTGCATTGCGCTTGGTGATGTAAGGCTTGGATGCAGCTGCTCGGCCATGGAAACCCATTCCATGAAGCTCTCTACGCACTGTTTTTGAGCTAATCTGAAGGCCACATGAAGTTTGGAGGTCTGTAGTGATTGACTCTGCAGAAAGTTGGCGACCTCTGCGCACTCTGCGCCTCAGCATCTGCTGACCCCGCTCTGTCATTTTACGTGGCCTACTACTTCATGGCTGAGTTGCTGTCATTCCCAATCTCTTCCACTTTGTTATAATACCACTGACAGTTGACTGTGGAATATTTAGTAGCGAGGAAATTTCACAACTGGACTTGTTGCACAGGTGGCATCCTATCATGGTACCATGCTGGAATTCTGTGGCGATGGAATTCTGTGGTGATGGAATTCTGTGGTGATGGAAGTGATTGGAACACCTGAATTCAATGATTTGGATGGGTGAGTAAGTACTTTTGGCAATATAATGTACATCCACCTATTTATATCAGGTTAGCCCACTCATTTAAACTGAAATTATAAGGAGAGTTTGAATGAGGTCCAATACAGGCCAGCCAATCAGAACGGAGGCTGATTACATATATTGGTCTTAAAGCCACAGTAACAAAAACAGCCTGTTTAATTCATAAAGGGATAGTGAGAGGTTGGAAACTGGTCATGTAAAAAATGGATTAAACATCATGTAAAAATGGATTATGATCGTGTTTGATTAATAAAACCACAAAAACACCATAAGTGGACCTCAGGGAAAAAAATAAAAAACAAAAAAAGTAAGAAATGGGCCCTTTAACAAAAGTTAAAAATGAAACTCCAGTAAGTTTAAACACTGCTTTACTCACTGATATGACTGCCAATCTTAACTGTGTTCGACCGCATATGATCCTAACTGTAACACTTCCTAAACTCAGATAAACTTCTAAGTTCTAAGCAATGTAGATACTAAAACGCAACGGGTGGTGCTTCCCAGTATTCATAGCATTGTTGTTGGTTTCTGTTAATAAGCTCTCGTTTTTTCTTATTCTTCATCAACTTATAAACCATCACATCATCAAAAGTGAGACATTTTTTTTTTACATTAAAGGTGTCTGTTTATAAAATAAACCACTAAATTACAGTAATCTGTAGGTGGGATTTTTACAGATTTAGTTAAATACATGTGACTACAATATCAGGAGATATTATAAGCCAACCTGTATATTAGCTGAGCCTTAACATTTACATCCGAATGTGTTTCTAAACAAACAACTTGCTCAGCAGTGGCGAGATCCAAACCACATGGACCATGCCCTCTTCAGAGGCCCTTTTCTGAGGCTGAGACAGCTCATCAATCTCCCCACACTAGTGCAGGTGAAGCGGCTCTCAGTCCGGGTCAGTCGTAATGAGGGATAAAATGAGGCGAGACATCTCCAGTCAACAGAGGAAACAGGTGGACACAGACAGAGCTGTGGTCCACTACAGTGGAGCATACAACAAACGACCCTGTGGGGCAGTGGAACGGTAGAAGATGGAGGAGCCATGGAGTAAAATGTATAAGGAAGGTTCACTACTGGAGGATGATGAAGCATCACTGCAGACCTGATATAACCTACAGCTCAAGTGTGTTGAACATAGTTAATAGGGGGCAGAGGCAATGTATGTACTATGTCTTTCTTACTGTCTGTTAAACTATTATACAATATCCTGCTAGTCAACATTATTGTTCATATCAGACAGAATTAGTATTATTACTTGAATATGTAAGTTGTGACATATCATGAGCTAGGGTTGGTCCCAGACTACAGGATAAGATTATACTTTGGAGCCCCCTTCCTGATGACAAACACCTCATTGACTTGTAACTCACTCGAGTTTAGCAGGCTCAAGTTTCTCCACTAGGGGGAGGTCTCAGTTTTATACAAAAAAGTGTAATTTCCAAATCGCATAAAAATTAAATTTTAATTATAAGGCATATCACTAAAAACACTGCCTTAAGTTTTAAGTGAGGAAAGTTAAAGTAATAACACAAAGTTTGCAAACCACCTGTAGACCACTGAAAAACAACCAAACACTCATGTGCTGTGAACATGATGATATGACTAACCGATAGCCTGGCAGACTATGTTCAGTATTCAAGCTTCAAGCCAGAAAAAGTGAATTTGCTAGTCATCCTGGCCAAAATAACAGGCCTGGATGTTCATTTACAGAAAATTATCACAATTTAAATCATTGTCGCAATACTGGTCTGAAAAATTGCAATTTGATGTTTTCCCCAAAGCGTTCAAACCTATTCCACCGTCATCATCACTACACTAAATCAATGTTAAATTAACTTATTACTAATAGATCAGCTGTCTTATTAAAACTACACAGATCAGTTACTTGCCTTAGCTATCCTCTTGGGAATGTCTCTCTCTGGACAAGTCAACTCAGTGCCCTGTCGTAGGGAGACGTTAACCAAGGGGATGAGGATGGAGCCAGAGGTATATGTGGTCTGCTCCTGCTGTAGACTCTTACTGCACACATCCTCTAAAAACACTTTCACACAGTGAGCCATCTGAGGAACCAGCTCCCGGAACGCAGCCCTCCACTCGAACTCCAGACACACTGCCTACAGACACAGATACCACACCAGAATAATCGCATTAGTAATGTAGCATGATATAAGTGTGAGTTCACAGTTACTGATTGAAATAGTACTTACATGTCTATACTACATGTAAAAATGTAGTGTGCTGCTATACTGAGCTCAAATAAAAGAGTCTTTTTAAATGATAGTCACCTTAAAGGACATGGGGTGAGGAGCAGCCTTTCAACTGCTGACCACACGATTGCAATGAGATTATACATAAGGACTCCAGGTCTAAGTCACTTTGTCTATAATAAAGATGAACGGCATTTTCTAAAAAAATTGTCCCTATCACATGGATACTGTTACATACAGTGGGGTCTGAAAAGTCTGAAACTACTGGTGAAAATGCTTCTATTTTGCATTTTTCATCACAATTTTTATCAGTAAAATAATTTGAGTGGAGTAAAGAGTTTAAAAAATTAACAAGAATTTCAGAATTTCTTAAAATCTGGTATGTCTTTCTTTAATGACAGCGTGCATTCATGCTGGCGTGGATTCCACAAGTTTGTGCAAAAGCCTCTGAACACAAGCTTCAATGAAAGGGATGAGACAAAAAAAGGCAAAGGCCTTAAAATGGTCAATTTCAGAAATTAGCTAATATTTGAATAGTGACCTAGAAATACTGCAGACTCTTGAATATTTCTTCCTCATTCAACCTGTTATAACTTTTGCTTTGAACATTTTACATACCAAAACTCCCTGATGTTTACTTCCAGGTAAAAAAAAATCCCAGATTTTCAACGTGTGCTCAGACCCCACTGTTCATGTTACAAGCAAGCTAACACTAATGTATTCAATAATGGCACTAAGTTACATGAAAGTAATACTATTATAACACCAGCTACTCAAATCTTATCCAACTACTGCCGAAGTCATGTGATGTAAAACATGTGGTGTTAGCTTGCATGTAGCATATAATAATTATCATTTATGCAATGTTCTAAATTAGCATAATCCAAAAACCAATACATACAATTTCTACTGCATAGGCTTGGGAACTTGGTTGGGTAACTACAGAAAAAAAAATGCCATTCATTTTTCCCCACAGACTTCAACATCTTAGATCCAGGGATTGGCCAAATGCCAAAGGCTAACTAGACTTACCTCTGTGCTCTGAAGCAGCAGGTCAGGCGTGGTCTTCCCATCCAATGTGGTCTTCTCCATATCATCCCTGACTTTCTTTAGGATCCCTACACAAACATGCACACAAAGATGCAAAGCAAGCTTCAGTATCTATTTATTTCACTTTATGAAATACCATGCCTGCTTTATCAAAGGAGAGACAAGAGTCGAATAGGCTCAATTCAATTAAATATGACTTTCTTACACTTCACAACAGTCCATTAAGGCCATTACACAGAGATAGAGTAAACGCTGAGCGAACCAACCCTATCATAGACACACATGGTGCTTTTGGAAAATGAGTCAATAAAGGGAAGTGCTTCTATAACCCGAGGCTGACATATTTAACTCTGGTGTCCTCTTCTATGCACCAGTGACCTAAAAATGACTGCAATGCCTCGCAGGAAAGAAGTGGGGAGGAAAAAAAAAGTGCTGCAATTATTGCAGAAAGTGAGCTTTGTGTTAGTCCAAATCGGAGGCAGTGGAGTTGATTTGAACCCCAGATAGCTACGGCCATATCTGGGGTAATCCATGGCCGGGTGAAGAGGAGGATAACTTAGTGTGTGTGTGTGTGTGTATGTGTGTGTGTGTGTGTGTGTGTGTGTGTATGTGTATGTGTATGTGTGTGTGTGTGTGTGTGTGTGTGTGTGTGTGTGTGTGTAAGTAGCAAATTAAAAGCGCATGCATCAAGACCACATTTTTCTAATCAGACGCTTTGGATGTGAGACCCCGGGCGAGGCAATTTAGCTTAACAAGAGCGAGAGGCGCGCCGGGCGGAGGGGGAGAGGAAGCAGCCGGGGTGTCACTTTTTGACCTTTAAGCTCATCTGATGAATTTCTGGTAATTAAGTCATTTGATTGCCTGAATTAATGATTTGGATAACTGCCCTTTAAAGGCTGTTTACTTCTCTGTAAATCGAGGTCTTTTCTGCATGTCTTGTTTTTTAATGTAACCTTTATAGAAATTACTACATGCACCAGTCACTTTCATGGCAAGTGGGAAAGAAAAACTCAGCTCTTAATTTTCACAGCAAGAGAGAGGGTGTCAGTGAAAGAGAGAAAGAGTGTGTACAAAAGAGGGCATGAACGGCCCTATAAGGTGTTTGTTGTCAGCCACTATTAAACCAGAAACCTGGACAACTGTAACAGTCAAAGTTTCAACAAACTCGAGCTTTATAGTCCTACCATTCTGTAAAAAGCTTTTACTAAATATTTGCCTACAGATGTTTTATACAGATATATATGAGAAAGAGCTATGCTGTGCTTTGTCTATATTTAATATAGTTCTTAACTGGTTTAGTGTATGTAAGCGATAGAACTATCTATTATGTTCTATTGCTTTTATACAATTGTTCTGCAAAATAAAAAAAGTCAAGCAAAGTAGTGCCAAATATTGCATAAAGTATGCTTTCATGTCATATTTCGTCTGCCAAAAACCTCGTTTGAATTGCAGATGGAGCCATAAAACTGTCGCAATATCAGGTTCAGCTCAACCTCTTCAGTATCTGCCAGATTAACCTCAATGCTGGTTTGTTCCAGCCATTAGGTAAATAATTTCACAGCTCATCTTGTTTGCCGAATTGTACTTGTTTCTGGCTAATTCTGCCATCACAGCTGCCGACCAAAGAGTTTGCTTAATGATAGGTTTGGAATTTGATGTAGGTGTGCTGTCATACTCTTCCTCAAATCTGATTAAATGGGTTGCACATCAAATATTATTATGTAGAAGTTATCTACATTAATGTGTTAATTTCCTGTTTTTGTATGTGGTAAAGTAGAAACTTAGCAATGGTTAGCTGCAGCGTTAAATGAGACATTACTTACTAGTTACTATATTACTAGTCTTTGTGAAAATATTTGGTGTTATCACAAATAAATGCATGGGTAGAATGCTTCTTAACCAGTTAGATTGTGCATCTGGAAGTCAAACTGATATTCCAACTATTCTAATTTTTGTATATAGTAGGGATAGTCTATTCAAACAGTTACTATACAAAATCACATGACTTTAGGCTGATACTTGTGTGCAATTGGCCATCATCAGTAAATTATAACTACATAAAAATTGGCATATCAAAACATCTTTACATTGTGTAAAACTTTTTATGGTGAATGGATCAAAAAAAATCTTCTAAATTCCAAAAATTTGTTACATGAAAATACGTTAAAAGTATATTTTTCCTTCTCATGTGAAGTCATCATTTTGTAGATCCAAATTTTTTGTTACAACAGCAGGAACATGCTATTAGATGTCGACATTTCAAGACATAAGCCACTGGCCTGTACCTCTGAGGCTGCAGGCGGACTCCCCGGCGCAGCTGAGGAAGCCCAGCTCAGTGGCCAGATCCTCCACATTGCGCTCCAGCTCCAGCAGTGTGACAGCCAGCTGGGTCAGGCACTTCAGCTGGTGGGAGGTCAGGCAGAAATTTCTCGCTCTTCGGGGAGCTTCCTGGGGAGCTGGAGTGAGGACACAATGTTCAGGTCATCATGATATGAACACTTGAATGGTGAAATGTGCCAGAAGACATTAAGGCAACATTCAACTATACTATAATTCAATACTTTACATTTATTGCTGCACAGTTGTGAGGAATTTACTATGATGCACTCAAAAGACAATGTAAAAGCAAGTAAAACAGACATCACCCATAAGATTAAACAAGGACAAAGCACTAAAACCAAAGACTGGTTGAAAGAAGGGAAGAAGGGGACTGTGGAGAGCGTATTATTTAAAGGGAACGAGCTCACCCTCAGAAGGTCACCCTTGGTAAGCTAATCAGTTAGCCCTGCAAACTCTGCAATGCAAAATGTCTTTTTGAGAAGTCTGAATATAACACACAAAAATTTGTGAGTAACTGCTTTGTGTGTCTGTAAACTTGATGTTCAACTGTCTTTTTGTTGCTGTTAACCATGTAGCTTTTAGCATGCTAACTAGCCAGCTAGCAAAGGAAAGTGATAAAATTGTATCAGCAGTCATGTAAAAAAGATGAAGTAGTTTGCATCCTAAATCCCAGCAAATCGAATATCATGTTATGAATTGGTGAATATTTTAAAGTAGTTCACTGCTGTTTTTACATTTGGAAAGGAAATTGCTTCGGGTAACACTGGGCTAATTCTGCAACACAATAACACATGTTAGCTCAATTTCTCAACCCTTTGAGGGCTCATCTAATAAACTTAATTTGACCTAATAAAGTAATGGAACAGCTCTGAAGACGGCATCAGGGGAAATGACAAGGCCAAGTGGACGAGGTCATGTTAAAAGCAGTGTTGAAACAAGCAGCAGGTGTCAACAGGATCCATTGTATCCAATGACTCAAACCACCTGCAGAGGTAATCAGGGATGCCACAAAACATTTGTATTGTGAATGTTAAAGTGCCCTGATACGTCCCCGACAAAAACAAAAGACCACCTTCATCAACTGCGTCATCATATCCGAGATGAAAGTGGTGGCGTCTCTTCTTTCTTCGACTCCACTCCCACGTATTCTCAGATTACCTAAGCAAACCATGTGTCTAAACATGTGAAACAGCCCTTATAAGTACACACAGAAGGACTTGCATGACGTTTCTGTCAGTCAGTGAGAGACTGATGTAGTAAATATGTGCTTCCTTTCGCTAGTCATGAAATCCAGTGATAAGCAACTGGAGATGCAGTCTACACCCATGGAAATGCCATGTGCCAGAGACATTCCTGGGCACCAAATACTCTTAGAGTGCACTAATACAAAATTCAATACATTTGTATGTAAAATCTTGAGACAATGCACCTAACATATTATCTGTTGAACATATTGATGTTTATTGAAGAATCTGAGAAACATACCTCTCGAAACATTCCAAAGCCTACCTAACAGCAGATACCTAACCCCTTAAACTCTAAGAGACATTTTGGTGGGTCCAGAGTTCAATTCTATTATCATAACTTCATACTTTACAAATTAGATTCCTGAGGATTACTCAATAATTCACAGTAGATACAGAGTAATGCATAGTGATTGCAGGATAATAAGTTGGGGTGTGATGATATACATGTACATGTTTTATTTTTTGATATTTTAAAGGTTTAAATCGTACTCATTGTACAAAACCTTAATTATATAACATACACTGTTTGGTACTGCACTGCACAAAATCCAAATAAATAGGACTAATTCTGCTCACTTTGTAATGAAACATGCTGTTGGTCAGTGTCCTTTAAGTGCGGACAATATCCACAATATGCTCAGACAAGCATACTGCTTACCATGATGACAACATTTATCAAAATACTGATAAAATATTGCCATATTGACCATCTCTAGTAGCATGCCCTTGCACAAACCAATGATCATAAAAAACAGTGCAACTGAGATATAAACAATAACTCATTTAAAACCTTATATAAACCCCTCTTTTCAAAACTGAAATAAGAACATCAAAGAGAAATGTTAAAACACATGCCAAGTATGATACTGAGCATGAACTATAACTCATAAGATATGTAAGTTACTTTTCGATTTTTTTCAGATTTTATGGTTTACACAAAAGACAGCAAATAAGACCCTTGTAAGAAAGGCTGTAATGATAATACAGTTTTAAATTTCGAAACAAATGAAAATTGTACACAATTGAAATTGTAAGACCCTTCCTAGTAAATTTAATAAGTGAATAATAAGCCTAGAGTTTAAGTTCTAGCGACTCTGCCACAGTTTCTTCAAAGTTGCTAGGTCGTCACCAGGCACACGAACACGCCAGACGCCCGCGACCTCAACTGCCTCCACTCCATCAATCCCTGTAAAAGTTCTCGCTCAGAAAAGCTCGCTCGAACGTCGCAAACGAGCACAAACTTTTTCTCGGCTCACCCGTCCATGACCCCCGTCTCAAATATGGCTTTCCCATTTCTGAAGCTGCCAAAGCCATCACCCGGGGGATGTTCCGCATTAGGGCAGAAGAATGGGCCGCCGAGGAGAGCGCTGCTGTATTCTCCGACACTCCGACAAATACTTTTTTGTATGTGCTCTTAAATGAGTTCCTCCGACAGAAAAGGCATTGGGGAGTGGATCAGGAAGGCATTAACAGAAGCTGTGAAAAGCTTGAGGATGATTGAGTATGGTGGGGATGGAGGGATGGAGAGGGTGAAAAAAAGAAAGAAAGAAGACCCAATAATTGCAACATTATTGCCTCTGGATCCTAATGTAATTTTGTCACATTGTTAGAACAAATCTGACAATATGACAACATATTTATGCCCTCGTTTCCTCCAGCTTAATCAGGCAAAGTGGAGGGGACTATAAATATCTTTATTTGTGCCCCCCCCCACCCTTGCTTTTTTCGATCAGCTCCCATTAGCACATGGCAGTCTGGGAGGATGATTATCCTGATGCAGATGCAGAAGTTGAACCCAAGAGCTGGCTAGTGGGCACCTCAAAATAAAATCATGTGTATGTATGTGTATGTTTGTGTGTGTGTGTGTTTGTGTGTGTGTGTGTGTGTGTGTGTGTGATCATCTGAGCTCTCCAGCGCTTCATTAATGGGTTCCACAGGGACCTGGAGAAGCCGTGGAGCATTGCTTGGAAAATGGCTGCATGAATGCATGGAGAGATGCTCCAGCAGCACCATGAGCTGCAATATGAGCTCCATATAAACAACAGCAGAGCCTCTTATACTATTATGGAAACTGCCATACATATTGCATTACACAACGAATGTGTATATACTTGTATAGCAGTGCTTGTAGCAAGGGTGCAAACGACAGGAACCACCCCCAACACCCCGGGCAACAGAATGATAAAAATGAATGAAAATGTTAAATGACGACATATCACAGAAAAAAATTTTTTTTTATTTTTTTAACAAGGCGTTTTATGAGCCATGTAAACACTACTAAAACAGCTTGGTTTAAAGTCACTGTTTTTGTGAAGTCACAAAACTTACATATATCCACTATATATGTAATATATATTAGCGTTATAGGGAGTAATGTAGCCTGGGCTGCTTTTCGAATGAGGAGATACAGGACAGCCAATCAGAACAAAGCTCATTTACATATGTCAGACTTAAAAGCACAGTGACAAAAACAGGGATGAAAAGGTTGGACAGTTTGAAAATAGCTAGGTAACGTTAAGACTGTTTTTCACATAAAAACCCACGCAAATTTCATAAGGGGACCCCAGATGAAGAAAAAAAGAATGACAAGACAATGTAGGAGCCCTTTAATGGTAAACACTAAAACTGGCCATCTCAGAAAGACATATGCACCACAAATCCGAACACTCCTACAGAGGGCTAAACAATGTCTTAACCCCTTAAATGGCCAGAGCCCACCAGCGCCATTACACACTTCTATAACCTGAATAGCTCTGCGAGTTTGCACTGAAGTCACTGTAGTTACTGAATAATAAGTCTTAGTATGTAATAAGCCTGGGATTTTAAGGGGTTAAAAATATGACTGTAATGGAATATGATAGATGGTCCCCACCTCCTCACGCAAAAGGAAATAAAGATAAAAGGTTGGGGAGTTGGGGTTATTGAAATGTATGAATGGTAAAGTATTTTTTAAAGACTTTTATGTATTATGTAAACATTGCTAAACTTTCATAATGTATAATCTATTCCTAAACCAAACCATCAATCCACAAATGTTGTTAAAACAGCTTGTTTGGAAGTCACTGTTTTTGTGATATGACAAAAAGCAAGCAATTAACATGTATGTAGAGCCCACAGCGGCTTCTCTGAGCCTGGCAAGAACGTTAAAACACTGAAGTGAGCTTCTTATTCACCAGCTTCTTGTTTGAATTTTCTCATTCCACCTTAAATGATGCAGGAGTTACACCTCAGAATGTTGTTTTACATCCATAAGTCATTTGTCTCATATGTGTGTCTCTTATTGTGGAGCTTTAATCTACAATGTTGCTGGAATTTAGCAAATATTGCAAGCCGTGCACACCATCAGTTTTAGCTGAGAAGCTGCGAAGTCTCTTGGCTTGTAGCCAGAGACTGCAATGTTGCCTAAAGCAGCTGGCTGAGTAAGGAACGCTACTCATGGCTAGCTGGCTAGTCTAAATGCTAGGCTAATGGTTAACAACTAACCCCAAGAGACTGGCTTTTCCTTCCACTCTCTTTCCTCCCCAAAATTTTCAATGCACCTAAAAAAAAATAATAAATCAACTGCTTGTAAGACTCCAGTTCATCGAAGTACTCGCCTGCCTTATATTGCTTAGCTAGGATTCTTGTACACTCACTGTGGGGGAAAAACAGTGGACCTTTCAAATGTCACTGTATAACTGACACTCTTCTATTCAACAATACTGCAATGTGACCGCAGTCACAGCTAACAACATATTATACCTACACAACACTAACATCTACATGAAGCATTCAATAAGCTTCCTGTATAACACATAGGTCTTGCTAACACAGCAAGATATTTAAAAAGTAACACTAACATAAACAGAGCCACTAACTTCAAAAGGTTTGGAAGCAGTTCAGCAAAACAGCTCTGCAATAGCAGTCCACTTTAAAAGCTTTATATGCGTATAATTGCATTTCTTCAAAGCTATTTTGGCTCTCAACCTGGGAGAACAGTTGTATTTGGACAATGAGGTGTCTAAAAGGTGTAATCATATACCATTTGATGTACACAAAAATTGGCTATAGAAATTGCTGATTGGTTTAAACAGCAGCCCATTACCAGTAATATGACAGATGATAGCGAGCAGTGTAATTTTTCATTTATTGCAAAAAAGTCTCTTTTCTTTTGCCATAGTAGCTTTTATATATCCTTAAAAAATAGATAAATTCCAGTCCTTTAGCTACAGCTTGCTCTCTCTCTCTGTATGAGACTTTTATACTCTCTCTCTATGTGTTTTGCTCTGGCTCTACCCTTGAACTTGGGTCACTCTCTCCGCCGCCACTAACTCACACTTACGCCTGGCATCTCACCTTCATGTTTAATAGCTCGCTGTCATGCTGGCTTGTCTTGCTCCCATACAGCCATAGCCCAGCTATTTATTGCCCATCCATTAATGGCTTATTAAGCTAGCACTCTCATAGCTAACCATTAGGGGCCTGTGTGGGAAAGGATGGCCCGGGCACTAGAGGCGTAATGGGGGTTATTACAACACGGTGATGGAGAGGAGGTGGTCGGGGGGGTGCCGGGAGCAGCCAGCCATGTCATTTACAGTCAAAGAGAAAAAGAAGCCAAGGCGATGGCAGGGGTCATTAAAAGGGCATGACTCTCAGATCAAGTACAGAGAAAGATTAGAAACAGGATGCAAGAGGAGATGGATAGTGGGTGATGTACTGTAATGTTAAGTGTATATAAGTATATAATGTTTATTTGCATGAAAAATGGCACATTTTAGGGTCAATGGCCAACTCAGGAAATAGCTTGCCGCTGGCCATGGTGCTACTTCTGAGCATGTAAAGCCCTTAAAGGGCCCATATCATGGAAAAACTAATGTCACCATGTTTCAAAACATGGCACTCCCAAATCCATATAGTTGAGATATGGAAATTAAGCTGAAAACACAGTCCATTTTTAATTCCTAGTTTTTGTGACAACATAAAAATCTGTGCATTTACACATACCATCATGCATATAGTCATATCAGAACTGAGGTCATTTACATATATCAGTCTTAAAGGCACAGTAACAGCCTGTGTAGGTCTATGGCATAAAAGATCATGTAAAAGAAATCATGATGGTATTTAGTACATAAATCCACACAAACGTTCTAAAAGGACTTGAGGATAAAAAAGGAATTAAACAAAATACAAGAAAAATGTAGGACATGTGCCTGTTAAAGCTTAAGGGCCTGTATGTGAGCCCACACAGTTGTTCTCACTCTCAAACCTACATATTAATTACCAAATAACTTATAACTACTGAGTAAGAGGTTAGAGACACAGAGTACGCAAAAGGCTGTGGGTTTAATGAATGCTGTTTAGAACTGTTTACGGTACTTTAACTTGAGTCACAGCCTGTGAAAGCTAATCAAAGGCAAAAACTGGTAGTGCTCTGAAAGCAGAATTTACTTTTCTATTGAGAGATTTCAAACGTGAGCAAAAGAGCACTCACAAGGGTAAAAGTATATTGTTAATGGCACCGCACTACCCCAACTTTAATCTCTTTAGTTTCTCCAGAGGGCAAAACTAACAAAATAAATAGAGGCTATTGTAATTGTAAATACACATCCTTTTCCTCAAAGGCACTCTCCTGAATTAGGCTTCACTTAAACCAAAAACAAAATTTGCGTCACACTTGCTTTGACTGACATGTAGTGAGAGAGAGAGTGAGAGTGAGAGAGAGGGAGAGGGAGAGAGAGAGGGAGGAGGGGAGTGGCAGTGAAAAACGGCAGGAGGCGAGCGAGCGAAAGAGAGAGAGAGAGAGAGAGAGAGAGAGAGAGACAGAGAGAGAGAGAGAGAGAGAAAGAGAGAGAGAGCTAAAGAGAAAAAAAGAGAAAAGAAACGTGGGGAGGCAGGGAAATCCCCAAACAGTTGTTATTGATTCCGGTGTTTACGGGCGGATAGTTTAGTGCCGTTTACAAAACAGAACAGATGCAGCCAGTGAGCAAAAAGGTAAACAATTGCTGTGTGGCGCGCTGCCAAATCCCCGGCCTGGCGTATTAAACTGACGCTGAAGTGCTTTTCCCCTTTGGGTTGCACTTACTGCCACTTCATCTCCTCCACACTCGCTCGCCCCATTCTCTCCTTTCATTCACTCTCTCCCTCCGCGGTTCTAGATGGTGCTGTCTGGCTGGCTGGACAGAGTCCTGCTCTGACCCTTGGGGCCTTGCTCTACCTAGCTGGCCCATTAGTGCGGGGAATTGCATGTGTCTGACATGGGCCCTAAAAGCAATTATTAAATGCTTTTCACCAAATGATGCCCAGCCTCTTTGGGGAATGAGCAATCAGGCAATAATTTAGCCACTGATTTTTATTTCCTTTCCTCCTCCTCTTTCTCACACAAAATTATTTAGACTCTATGGGTCTGTCACCATCAGTGGACCACATCAGGCCTGGCTGGTGCTGACCAATATATCACCTATACCAATATACTGATATTTGTTTAACAGATCAATATTAATTTTCAGTGTTCTTGCATTACTGGAATAAAATAAAACTTGGATAACGGTGATGTAAAAATTTGTAAAAACATAAAATGTGCCATAACTTTTCACAGGCCATATTTTATGTTTTATTTTATATTCCAATATGCTAAAATCTGCAAATAAACAGTAATTTTGCATTAAAATCTGCAAAAGTGTGTTTTCTTTGAAGAGAGAAAAAATTATTGTTATTATTGATTTATTCTTATTTTAGCTTAATTGTCACATTCCTATATTAATTTTTGTTATTACATAGTTATATTACGTCTGATGGACTGGCAACCTATCCAGGGTGTATCCTGCCCTCCGCCCAATGACAGCTGGGATAGGCTCCAGCTCCCCCCGGATAAGTGACTTAGAAAATGTGTGTGTGTGTGTGTGTGTGTGTGTGTACTGTTATATTAATAATATTATATTTATAATATTATATCATAATTATTATAATAATTATAATATCAGAATTGTTATTATAGAAATAATAGCAATAATAAAACATAGCAGCATTGTTATGTGTTGCTGTAGTATTGTTTTAACTATTATATTATTCCTATTTTGTTATTGTTGTTTTGTTCAGTACCAATATTATTATTGCCATTATATTTATTGTTATTGGCATTATTTTTAGTAGTAGTATTGTTCAAGTAGAATTGAAAATATTGTGATACAAATTTGAGTTCATATCACCCACCCATATGCGAAATATATGTAATACTAATAATAATAATAATAATAATACTGAATTTAATCAATACTGCCTAGGACTAGTTCTGTTCTGAGGGGAGGGAGGGGAAAGCAGGCAGAGGGCAATTGAGGAGAGAGGAAACAGTTCTGAGAGGGAGGGCCAGATTTCATGTTAGTGGTGTAACTGCTGGTGTTGCCGTGTTCAAGCCAACCCCACATAACAAAAAAAAGGAAAGAAAAAAAGTCTCACTGACAAGTTTATCATCCAGTCGGATCAACAGCGGTATTCTCCACTGACTCTAACTGACAGGACAACAAAGCCCGCTCAGCATGTCGGAAGCCGGAGCTCCACACAGATGCAGATGTTAACAGTGGCGCCAGGGGAATCCAGCAGCTTCCATATCAAAGCTGCCTCTGCCACTACCCATCCTGCCCCTTTAGCAGGGAGGCAGGGCTCTAGTGGCATGGAGAAAACAGAGCAAAATACTCAGGGCCATGTTTCAGTGCGCTCTTCAACACTGTGGGTTCAGCTCTTTGCACTTTGGGCAATCCTGCTGCTGTTGCTGTTGTTGTTTTTGCTGTTGTTCATGTTGAAGTCAAGCCCTGTTTACGGCACCTCAGGAGCCAAGTGGACCTCCTAAGGGGCTCCCTAATGGTTCAAGCTAGGTTATCTGTCACGTTGTTTGTGTGAGTGTTGTTGAGCATCATCTGTTGCAACCCACCACTCACTTCAACAGGCAGCATTGAAAGTGACCACCTCTGTCACAACATACATATTTCTGGTTTGTTGTGTAGTTGTGTTTGTGGTCAAGGATCACCATTCTTTCCCATGAAATCATAAAGGGAAACATTCAAACATGACTGCTCATAAGCGAAAATTGCTGGTGTTTGTGAAAATGGTCAAAAAGACAAAGACATGAAATGTCCTCAAAGATGTTCAGAGTAGGATCACACAGCTCTGACAGCAGTGAATAGTTTCTTCTCCATCTTGCTCAACATGAGCTCAACATCTAAGAAAAGCCCCGCCCCTGACTGCCTCTTATTGGCGACACTGAATACACACTCTAAAAAGTTCACTTGTGCTGAACAGGCAAAAGAGCAATTTTTGCACATAGCCACATGTTGGTTTGTTGTCGGTCAACAATTTGTTCTCAATGAAATCAAAGGGAGAAGGTGCTTTTTGACGGACACCGAAACATCATTGTAGCCTAAATCTCTGAGCTCACAAGTCAATGTGACTGGATTCTTTAGGAAACCATTCAATACATCATTAAATCTCAAGTTAACCACAACTCAGTTTTATTTGATAATTCTGATACAGCTAGAATTATTTAAAAATTATATAGTGAAAATGTGACTGAAGGAATAAAAACATTGCACTAATTTTTTTTTTTTTCATTTTTACACGCAGTACTGTGCAAAAATCAGAGACCTTCATGTAATTAATTTCCAGTCAAAATGGCCTTTAAGAAATTCAAGTTATTTATTTTTCAGCATCAGGAGAAACATATATTTAAAAGAACATTACACAGAGGCCTCAACAACTAAATATAAAGTTTTTTGTTTTTTTGTTTTTTTTCCAGAATTTAGTGTATACACCTTTGATTTTATTACAGCTTCTATTTTTTCAGGAGACTTCATTTCAGTTTTTCAAGGAAATCGGAAGTAATATTTTTCCACACCTCCAAAGTTCAGTCTTAGAAGGCGGTTTTACAATTTTAAGTAATTCCAAACACACCCAATGATGTTGAGGTCTAGACTCCATTGTTCTGAGAGCACTAGCAATATGGCAGATACACATCCTTTCAGACCCACAGTACCGAGTTGTCCCTTCACAGTGGAAGGATGGGAAGGATGATTGATTTTCTCCTCTATTTCAAAGATGAAAGCTTTAAGTACTGTTTCTCTGATTGTGACAGCTTTGGTGGTCTACCAGGCGGTCTCAACCATCTACCAGATGGTTGAGACCCATTTTCTCTTATTTTTTTCCTCCAGTAGTGGAAACTCCTGTTGTTTCACTTAGTTTGCTTGGTTTGTTTTGGATGATCTAATCTCATCATAGATACCTCCTGAAAAATAAATAACTTTTAGACAATACTATCTTAAAATAATTTGATTTTGGATAAAAATTGGGTGAATAAATTCATACTTTACTGAATAGTTGATGCATAGGTGTATTTTTACACCCTTAATAGCACACACAAACACAAACACAAACACAAACACACACCACACATAAACATCTCCCAGTCCTTGCACTGCCAGAGGCGCAATCCGCCTGAGTCGCAGCAGGGGTAGCCAGGCCTTCCCGCTGGTGCAACCGCTAGGATCTGATGCTGCGATTAAGTTATAACAGGCTGGACTGACAGCAAGGACACTAGTGACAGTTTCCTGTGCCTCATTTTTCAGTGATACAATCTGGAAATGTTTCCTTCCCTCAAGGCCTACTTGCATGGGTGAATCAACCTTTATTCCAAAACCCAATGGCAGTAAAGACTGCAGACCACAGTAAAATGATTGCCTGATATCCTTGAAAAAAAGAACATGCCTTCCAAAAGACCCAGCCTTGCTAGGTATAAGCAGGATGAACACTAGTTCCTGACGCCTCTCTTCATAAAATTTTTTCCACAAAACAACAGACGGCAAACTGGATCTCGGTAAATAACAAGTGAAGGACTCTACTGCTCCCTTTGTCTGCTTAAATAAAAACCAGCATAGAAAAGCTGAGGGCTCTCCATTCATTAACCACTGTATGCAACCCTGGGTCTGGCATACCAACCCAACCCCCCCCCACACACACACACCACCACGCACCTCTCATGCAACAAAACCCACTCGCTTTAGACAATATAAAGCACATGGAGAGCCAGCAGCTTGGAGACAGGCCCGTGTTGCACTTGTATTAAACTCCAAGTACCATTATTGCACGAGTGCATGCACCATCACGGCACATATGACAGTGTGTGTAAATGAGGAGAGCGATACAATTTACTGAAGTGTGACTTTATTAAATATTAATAAACATTGTACAAGGGCGTGTAGGAGATTGCAGCGGCATAAGCAATCTCTGCTGTAGTGAGGGGCTATTAGTGAGAAATGTTTGCAGTGTGCTTTCAGGCTAAGTGCTGGAATGATGAGTGCATTGTAGCACTACGGAAATGTGCACTATGTACGCGTAACCTGTAGTACACATGCTAGTCACTGAAAGAATTTGCAAGTATGAGGTTTAGTCATTAGTGCTACAGAGCTCAACTATATATACTACACATAAATAAATAATATATAAATAATGTTAATAAAAACCAACAGTTTCTTAAATTTAGCACAAATGTATTTGAATAGCCAAGGCATCTTTGCTTTCCAAATGTTTTACAGTGGATCTATAAAGCTAATGCAGATAATAATGTATTAACTTATTTATGTATTTTATTATTCCAATAGCCACAGGAAGTCATTAGGTTTTCGTGTTGGACTATCGGTGCAAAGGTGAACACATGAATTTCAGTAAAATGACGCTGCAAATCTGAATGAAGTATGAAGTATGAAGTATGAAATTTGAACATTAGTGGTGAAAGTATGCCAGCAATACACCAGGTTCACTCTGCAGCAGACTGAACAGGTTTGGGGCAGTTTCAAATTTCAGATTTATCAGTATCAGTCAAGCCTGGTCAAGTGTGGTCTCAAAAATTCAACACATGCCCTGTAGACCTCAACCGTGCACATCCATAACTGCTACTACTGTTTTAGTTATGCTACATACATTTCATTTACCACTGAACATACAGCTGTCTTATGACTTTGTATATGTAATGATGATAATGGTAAAATCAGTAAATCGGGGTAAATCAGAAAAAAAAGGTTTCTTTGTGGAAAAAACTGTCTTACAGTACCCTGTATGAATGTATTCTAAAACATTTCAGGCCAAAACATTTTCTTAAAACTACTATAAAACAATGTTGTGGGTATCCGGCAGGTAATGTCTGGTTCCTATCACTATCACTATTAACAATTCTGGCTCTGTAGGTTTTTCTGGAATACAGCATTTCACATCAAACCATGCAGAATTATTTTTCTTACATCTTAATAATTTAATTAGTTATAGATTTTGAAAAAATGGTGGAATTCCCCTTTAACAACTCAACTGGGTTTCAAGGCAAGTGCATGATTTAAGCATGCAGTTCTTACAATGCTAAAGCTAGGTTAAAAGCTTAGATGTTGGCCACATTAGCCTTTTGTAATACCAAATGTCCTTTGGCTGCATTTAGGGTAAGAGGAAAACTGTATATTATATTTTTTGGCAAAATATCATTTACTTGCAGTCTATTAACTGATTACAATGCACCTGACAAAATATAACAGTGTGAATATAACTCAATGAGAATTATTAGTTTTGATAACAATAAAAATTTAAAAATAATAATAACAATAAACATCTGTATCTCTTTCAACTGGAGTGAGATGCATGCATGTTTGTGCATGCATACACACACACACACACAAACACACACACAAACACACACACACACACACACACACACACACACACACTCACAAACACACTCCTTTTGCCCCTCCAGTCATGTCCTGTACAAATGCACTGAGGTGTGGTGGTAAGGGTTTAAAGAGCTTCATTGTTCCGGATCAGTCAACCTCTGCATCAGACTCAGGAGCCAGGAACGGAAAGAGGGATGAAAAGTGAAAAAAAAAAAGAAAAAAGGATGGGTACAAAGGCCTCTGCCTCCCACATCTGGTGAAGGAGGGAGGGAACAACACCAGTCCCTCCCACTCAGACGGAGGGGTTAAAAGAAGCCGCCATCGCGCCGCATGAAAAGCTGTTAAATGCTTCAGTGCTTTGACAGCATGCCATGGCAGGAAGTCCTGTGCTCCCCTGAGACCTGCTGCTTCTCTCTCAGCCATGCTTCTGCTCACAGAATATGGAGAATGAATACAGGCAAGCTAAATACTAATACCTATGCATACAAACATTGGGGCAAGTTTGAAAGATATCAGTATCATCTTATGGCAACTAACTGGGACTGTCAATTTCAACCATATTAATAACTGAGTAATCTATCAGTTGTTTTGATGAGTAATCAAGTCAAAAACAATGAAAATACACTAAAAGGGGACCTAAGGTAAAACATTCTTCATAATTAAATTGTTAGCCTCACTGAGTTGTTAAAGGAGAATTCTACTGTTTTTCTGTTTTTACCTAATTAAATGCTTAAGATGTGAAAAAGTCATTCACAGTATTTTGACATGAAATGGTCTGTTTTAGAGAAACTTATTGAGTCAGAACTGTTCAAAGTGATGGTGATAGGAACCAAATGTCCAAAGTGTTTAATGCCTCTGAAAGCTCCCTCAAAATAAGCTATATGGCATGAAATGGTAACAAAAACACTGTCTGATGCCTGAATCATTGCTGAATGTAATAAGTTGTATGATGTAAGTGCTTGGCCTAAAATGCATTTTTTTAAAATCCATCCATGGTAATGTAAGACAAAGCAAAACCCAAAAAACCCTTTTTTTCTCAGATTTACCACAATTTTATCATTATCAACAATACAGTACAAAAACTAAGTCACATGTAGGTTCACAGGTCATTTTGGACAGTAAATAAACTTTTTAACTTAATAACAACAAGCCAGGCAGTCTGTCAAATGCAATTCACAAATACGTTCTTGGAAAAAAAGATGAACTAGGAATCCTAGGCTCTTACTGTAAGAGAGATGGGTATTAAAATATGCATTATCATTATGCAAAACAAAGAACTTGATCGTGTAATCATGACAGCAAGAAAATAAACAATCATTTTACGCATGACTTATATGAGAGATTAGCTGCGTGGCTTGATTAGTTTTAAGGGCAGCTGGCACCACCAAGCCACTTAGTATATAAATTATGTATATAATTTGCATTAAAACTAGAAAACTACATATATATATATATATATATATATATATATATATATATATATATACATATATATATATATATGTGTGTGTGTATGTGTGTGTGTATACATATGTATATATATATATATATATAAATATATATATATATATATATACACACACACACACATATGTATATACATATATGTGTGCAGACAGTGCTCTATATTTTCAGTGTTTTTACATAATTTTACCCCAGGCTTCGAAGACAAGTGGCAATCAGATGATATCCAGTCACTGAGTAGGTAAATGACTGTGAATAGCACTCATTAAAATTCTCTAATAGCACAATAACAGTTTTAATCATTGAACAGGGCCTGAAGGCACATGGAACAATGTAGCATGTAAAAATTCTGAGTAGCTACAGCCTGCAAAAGAGTTGTGTGCCTGCATTACATGCTCACTGTGTCCACATTAGTAGGCGCACTGCCTCTGGTGGTTCATTTTAAGGATTATTGGGCTGTCTGCAGGTGTAGAGCTTGCCTTGCTACACCATGTTAGATTGTCGAATGGTTCTTTAGAAGCAAAGGCCAATTATCCAGCTTTACACTCACACCCACTTCAGCCAAGGTTTATGGCCAGGAAAGGAGTGCTGATCTGGCTAAAGAGCTGGATTAACTAAGGTGAATGAATTATAAAAAGAAAGTACTACAGCTTAATGTACATGTAATGTAAAACAAAAACATTTGAAGACTGTATAAGAGGAGTTTTATTCCAAAATGCTGTAGTTGAAAAAAAAAAGTTTGATATTAACAGAAAACACATTTTACTTCCCCTATGAAGGTGCTATTAATCATAACATAGCACTGAAAAGAATAGAAAGTGGTCTGTAATGTGTTTTGCAAGAAAAACCTTTATATTTTAAAATGCTCAAGGTTCTTAATGGTTATTCACCACATATAATAGTACAAAGATGGCTGTACTGTGTTGTTAAGACTATAGATCATCTGACATTCAATCCAGCAACTCTGCAGTTTCTAGTTCAGAGTCTTAAACACCTGAGCCAATCCTGGTCACAAGTTTGCAATTTTTAAGCACTACTGTAGTTGCCATTTTTTATGGAAACTATAAATGTAAGAAGTTTGAAAAAGTAACTTAGTTATTGTTAATGCTTATAGGTGAACTCCACCGATTTCCTATAGTTTTGTGGATAATGGAATCATTAAGATGTTAGATAGTAACCTGCACAGTCATTTGCATTTAAGCACACGTTTTTAGATCAAAATACCTGTAAAATTATGAAGAATTTAGGACTGGCCTAAATAACTTGTACTTGTACTCGAGTACTTGTTCATTATGTACATATTCAGTTCTATATATTACTCGAAAGCCTCATCCAAAATTGTAGGCTAACGAAAATTTCATCAGCAAAGGCCTTTAGATAGAGCAGTGATTGTTAATCTATAAAAGTAATGAATTATAGCTGGTTCACTTGCATCAAAAATTCATGCCACCCATTCACCATACCTTACCTCAGAGTGCGACAAACTGCCTTCTACATGACCACTGAAGCTATACAGGGAAAGATGCCTATGAGAAATCATGTGATGCATCTTAAATTATCAGAAAAACAATCAGCGTAAAATTTACAATAAGAGGCTGGTATGCCACGGAAATATGACAAGTTTGGTAAATCATCTCAAATATGTAAATATAATGATCCTTATCGGAGCACCACCATGGGTCCAATCCACACTGATTCCAGCTTCAGGCAGGAATATCAGCACTTGTTCTCTTTTTCTTTTCTAATAAAACAGTTTTGCATCAGGTTTAAACATTGACAGTACAAACAGTAGATGTGTCTATTTAGACAAAATCACAATCACATTTTTTTTTCTATAGCATTAGAGAAGAATTGCCTCCACACACTGTTAGTACAGCACTGAAGTTGCTTTGCTACTACCACACCAACAAAATCATCATTTTAGTAACTTATTATTTTGAATATAGTTTAGAACACTACAGAAAGTGGGAGAGTGTGATTTGACTGGATCTCTAAGGAGGTTATGCTTTGATCATGCAAGAAAAAAAAATGCAACAGGTCACAAGGACTCAGGGACTGAAGAATGTGGACGTGGAGAAACATCATTAAAATAGAAGAGTATGCTTTAAATGTTATTGTTTTTAAGTGTGATTTTGAGAACAAGTATTCAAATATATGTCTGGAAATAACAACAAGTATTCAAATCTCTTAAAATGCAGTTTAGTGGGTCCAAATTTAGTAAAGTATATGTATAATATATTTCTATTGTTGTCTATTGCACCAACAGCACAAGTGTAGTGCAGACTGACCTACTGCTGACTTCTTGCTGGAGCTCTTTCCTGTCTTTCCACTGTGTGCGGTGTTGTCCTTCAGCACTGCCTCCACCTCTCTCTCCATGAGGAAGCTCAGCTCCTGTGCCAGAGTGCTCAGGTAGGCCTGGTTGAGAAAGGTCAGGATGCTGTGTGGCTCGGCTATTCCATTCAGGACGTGGATCTCCTCGCTGAGCATGGCGCAGAAGGAAGGGCTGGCGGTCTGGAAGCCTAGAGCCAGCCTGTCAAAACCCCTCTCCCCACCTGGGCTGCATGCCTGGGTGCTCCGGAGCAGGCCCAGAACTCTCCTGCTTTGGAGAGCCTGGTACTTTACAAGAACCTCAGTTTCTGGGTGTAGGAAGGAGAGCTGCTGGAGGATGAGAATCTTTTGAGGAACTCTTGAGCTAATGATTGAGCCCTCCGCAGACTGGCCAGACTGGCTTGGCTCCTCTGCTGGCTGTAACTTGTCCAGCAGGTGACTGCGCAGCAGGAGCCGGACATCATCCCAGGTCTCCTGGACCTCCAGAGCGAGATCATCTCGTACAGAGCAGACCGGAGGGACAAGACTGTGGCCCTGCTCCGATAATGGCCCAGAACAAGGGAAGGCTACTCCACACTGAGACGAGATGTTTAACAGCAACTGCAGAACAGCCTCCTCACGAGCCTCCTGAGTCTTCAGCAAGTGTTGCTATTAAAAGAAGTTAAGACACTTAAGTAGACACTGAGATGGAAGTCACAGTTCCAGAAAGGTTTGTGGAACACAAAAGGAGTTAATGATGAAGACTGTATATTATAGTAGATCATTTATTCAATGATGTTTTTTTATTAAGAATACTTTATGTACACTGTATGGAAAGTGGCTGCAGATAAACTAATACAATAATTTTAATGTGCTAGTCTTTTGCAACTTCCTAGGTTAGAAAGCACAAAATAAATAAATAAAACATTTTAAGTGTTCCCAGAATAATGAAAAGAGCAGTAGCTTTAACATCCAGGATATTTCAAAAGTGATCAAAAGTGATCAAACCTTCATATATGATCAACATATGACATCTAAGAGATAAATTATAAGTCATGTAAAAACTTTTTTGTTAATTGACAATAGCTTTTATTGTTTTGAAAGTAAAAGTATGTAAAATATCACATTATAGATCTAAAACACCTTTTGATATATTTGGTATATTTGAAATAACAGCTTATACAGTATAGCATTTCAATCTACACTGCACTCTTAAAAATAAAGGCTCCTAAATGGTTCTTGGCTTGGATGTACAGTTCTAGGAATAAAACCTTTACACTATGTGGTAGATCTTTAAACTTCACAGAGGTTCTTCAAACTCTCATTTACGTCTCATTTATGTTCATGTATTGAAAGACTCTTTAGGGAACCAAAATTGGTTCTTTTACAGTATCGCTCTAAACACACTTTTTGGCACTTCTGGTAAGTTATTATTACATTAAATTACGTATCATTGCTGTCCAAAAAATATGTATCTCCAGAATGGTTACTTTACAAAAGAATCCCCTAAATATGTGATGTAAGAGATTTTATTCCAAATCATTTTGGAGCATTTCTATTCGTCCAGTCATCATTCAATTTTCACACAGTGTAAAGGACATCTGCTGTGTTAAAATGATTTAGAACAGTGTTACCAATCCCAGTCCTGATGAATCCATAGACATTTTTGAGCCTTGTCTCATCTTGCAAACCTGATTGAACCTGTTAAATAACGAGCAAGCTCCTGGTCAGCAGGGTCAGGTGTGTAGAGCAGGGAAAATACAAAAATGTGCAGAATGCATAGAGTCCCCAAGACTGGGATTGGAAACCCTGATGTCGAAAAACAAAAAATCTGGAAAAAAATTAATATAGGTGTTTTTGGACAGAAGTGAGATGTTAAAGCTACACTATGTAAGTCTTGGGGATTTGGAGGCCTCTCTGGTGGAAATGCATAATTGCATGCGATATGCGTAAGAACATTTCATAAAGTGGGTTGTGCTTCATACCCCTTCCCCAAGTAGATGAATCTGATGATTGCGAGTGTGCTGAAAAAAAACGCAGTCAAAACTTGGTAAAGGACGTGTCTTCTGACGATGTGAATGAATTATCTACTACTGCCATATCGTCTATACATACTATTGTCATATCCTCATCAGTATGTTGATTTTGCATTTGAGACCTAAACATTGAGCTCAAGCTTCTTTTTGAGCCTGTGCGTGTGATGTTAGTAAGTAAAAGTGTATGATGTGGACCAATAAAGGCCTGCCAAAACATGACCTGACTTTTAAATTGTTCTTGGCTACTTCTTTCAGTTTTAACAAAACTGAAAAAAGTAACTTACACAGTGCAGCTTTAAAATGCCATCAATCTATTATTGTAACAGGTTATAACAGTGAGAAGTTATAATAGTGAGAGATTACCAGAGCTTTGAGGAAGTCCAGCAGCTCCTGGTAGCCAGTAGAGATGGGTTTTAATGAACTCAGATTACGCTGACTGAACCACTGTAGACATTCTGTAGGGCTGGGCACTCTCTCTCCAATCCAGGCCTCTCCGATTTTACCCTGGAGCTCCCGCAGGTTCTGTTCAATACTACACACACACACACACACACACACACACACACACACACACACACACACACAGTTACACTTCAGTCCTGACATACAGCTCCCCTCCACCTCACCTCGCTTCAACCCACAACCCTGATCGAGACCCATCAGCCCTAATGAACACAGACATCAATATATTTGATGTCAGGCTAGAGTGTGTGCGTGTGTGTGTGTGTGTGTGTGTGTTCAGAGAAGTCTGATCCAGACTCGCAATAAAATGGCACGTCTCTTTCATCAACTCAACACCAGTAGAACTTCACCATAAGCACGCAGCATCAGCACTTCTGTCTGCTCTATATATGATAAATTAGACATGACATTCTCCAAATCTCTCCCTCTCTCACCGACACTCCATTACAATGCATAGCTTGTCTGTGTAAGAGCAAGCCTGACTCCAGGCCTATAAACAGCCTGCTGTAAACACTGCGCTGTACACAAGGCCAGATGCCTTCCAATGGCAACACATTAAATACCATTTCAAAGTGACGCATTTTTATTTCGTAACAAAACATATCACACATAAAGTGCTGTTAATTTTAACGATGTGCGCCCACATTAAGCCAAGGGAACGATGCGCATGTGTTGTGTCAGTGGGCCTCTTCCCTTGCCTTTATTTTCTGCTCCCAGGCAGGATTGCCAACAGGAACCCAGCAAATGTGTCTCATTTCGCTGTAAAGAGAAAATATGTGTGGGGATGGGACATGACGGTGGGGACAGACTGTGCTGGAGCAGCGATTCTTCCTGTTTCTGGGCTTTTAATGAATGGCCCAAAGCTCGCTGTAAAATCACTCCAGCTAACAGCCAACATAAACAGCCTGTTTTACCAGCTGAAGATGCTGCCTTCAAATTTGCACACACAACAAAACTGCTGCTCTTTATTGTGATTTTTTTTTTTTAATCTAGACTCTGAGCTACATGAGGACCAGATTCTCTACAGTTCTCTGGCTCACTGAAATTTGTTTTCTGCAGTTTACGATGTATAAAACTGATAAAATATATGCCTAAATGTAGGTTTCGGCAACACCAACTGGAAAAAAAAACATCTTTAAATTGCTCCATCATCAGAAAACACTATACTGTTTAGGGGTGGTGCAATATAATGATATGTTATTGTTATCGCAATAAATTATGCTTTTCTGAGTATATCATGGATGTTGTCAGTACTTCTAGAGCTTTCAACAAATGGACGTATCACAAAAAAGAGCAATTTCATAGAGTCTGTAAACAATAACAAACAATGTTTCAGAAGGGAATCCTCAGAGCCTTTAGAACAAGCCTAATGATTTCTGGAAACTGAAAAATACATGTTCGTAATTAAAAAAATATTCAATTAAATCATGCTTATATTTAAAGTCTGTAAGTATTACAGTACCACTATTGTTTCATTGTTAAGCTGGATGGAAACAAAACAGTAAAACTGTTGAATGCCAAGTGGAAAATCAGGCATTCTGGAAATGTTTTTATCTGTGCTATCTAGGTAGACATAGTCAGACAAGCTCTCATATTGGTTTGGACTTCAGGAGCTGAAGAGAAGTCCTGATGTAATAATTAAGATAATTAAGAAGTGACAAAGGAATCAACCAATCATGTCTATATTTCCAGTGGGACCAATTTCACAAGGAAAAGCATGACTCTGGGCCTTCTGGAAGTCCTAGATACTGACTGCATACGAGCGACAGCTTAATCAATGGGCTGTTAGAAACTGAAAACGGCAGCAGCAGCAGCAGCAGCTCTATACCAGAGCTCCCTATTGAAGAGTGTCTGTGAAACTGATACAAGGTAAAATATATGCTAATATATCTGTTTCAAGCTTAAGTAAGCCTCAACTGCCTGTATTTAACATAGAACTACCTTTTTCAAATTTTCCATCCCACCTTAAACAGAACTGCAATTACATTCTGGTGTCAACAAATTGTACGTTCCTCCTTAAAGGCTGCAGCAGTTACATCCTGTCCATTTCATGCCTTTTCAAAAAGTGCTCATGTAATGTGCCATTAGCTTGGTGCTAACTAACTACTAGAATCCTATAGGGATGCTACAAAGAAGTAAGAACAAGAGTTTAGACATTTATGGACGTTTTTCATAGCTTTCCTTTGTTAATATATGGTACTGCTGTTTTGAAAGCACTTGTTCTAAACATCCCAAAACATATCACGTGCCAAAAAACAAATTATGTATGAAAACATTACATTACTTCAGAACTAGTAGATATAATTTAATCACAGTCATTTATTTAAAGCATAAAGCAAGAAATAAGTCTCTTTACTGTTTGTCATAAAGCAGGATTTGTGCTCAGTGCTAAGGGTGTGTTAGAAACCACCGCAGGACTTTATTCTAACAGCCGGGTGAAAACGAGCATCCATCTGTGCCACTATCCAGCCCCACAGCTCCATAACCCACACACACACCCACACACACATACATACACACACACACACGCCTCTTTCACTTTCTATCAGAGTCACACACGTACACACACACACACACGCCTGGGTAATCAACATCACGCTTAGGTTGGAAGTGGCCAACAGACACTCAATGCTCCATCAGAAACAGGCTTGTTTTGACCACCCAGGAGGTTCAGTGTCACTCTGAGGGCAAAACTCTACTAAAGTGCTACCCAGGTAGCTGGAATACTTAATTTAAAATGGTCAATAGTGTTTAGGACCTAAAAGAGGACATACAGATGCAAGTGCAGGGGAAAGATGAGTCACAAAAATGCTGCAAATAGAAAATAATACTAGTAAAGCCAAAGCAAATGTGCATGCCTCATATGACTCTACCAAATTCAATCCCAATAAACATGAAACAAAGCAAGGACATTACAATAAATATTCAGGGGAGGCCAGAGAAAATAAAGCAACCGCAGCTACCCAGGTCTCACAGCACTAACTTCTCATCAGAGCAAATTCAGTATTTCAGCTAATACTTAACCATTTAAGGTCATATAAAAATGTGGCTATATATGCTGTTTAATCTGCTCTTCTTCTTCAATGAAATGATTACTAAATGTTTCTGCATTTATTTGATATGTACGGAGCCCCACTGATGACATCCTGTATAAGTAAAAATAATGCATGGCCACAACTTAGTAAGGCATGGGAAAAAGATAATTAAGTTGTGGCCACAATTTAGTAAGGCATGGGAATGAGATCCTAATGCATGGCCATGACTTAGTAAGACATGATCTCATTCACACACATTAATAAGGCATGGCCACACATTATTTTTATTTATATGGAATGTCACCAGCAGGGCTCCGTAGATATGTAAACATTATCCAAAAAAAAAAAAAATGTATAGATTTTTGTTAGTTTGTTTCACAAATTATATTTTTGAACAAGTAAACATTTGAATAGGAATATACTTAATACATTAGTCACGTTTCATTGTTATTCGCTAACCAATCCAAATTGCTCTGAATGAGCAGTCCAACAATAAAGAAAGCCTTGTGCATCTTCTACACAGTGATAGGAAACACAGTAGCTCACAGAAAGCTCCAATTGTATGGGCTGATATTTTGTAGATTTAATATTATGAATCATTAAGCGGTTTAGATAATGTATGTATGTATATGTATGAATCATTTGAATACTATTTCGGCCCTCAGGCATTTTGACAAGGCACAGTTTAAAAAAAGCTTGTACACTCCTAAAGTGGGGCCTTTAAAGGTGTAAATCTCTGATCTGGCAATGATTAGATTACAGTTCTTTAGGAAACGAATCAATGCATTGGGATTTGTTTCAATATGACTAAATACATCACTTTAGACCAGGAATGCACAACTCATATATATCATAAAGATAGGAATATTGTTATAACTTCCAAAATTGATTCAGTTAAATTGCCAACTTCAGATCCATAAATCAAAATAAATGAATGCATTTTACACTCCTACTATGAATTATTCAGTAAAAACTATGACTCTACATTTAGGAGACAAATCTGATTAAAGTAGAGAAACAGATGCCTCTAGACATGTACGATATGATACAATTAAGCAATTAACATCCTTCCATGTTCTGTGGCATGTATAAAAATGTTAAGCATGCCCAAGTGACCTCAATTTTAAGATGGCGGGTGGAAAAGAATTAAATATCTTTGAAAAAGGGTTCAGTATTGGGGCAGGGACAGCAGGAACTTCAGTCACAAAGACTGCTCAACTGGCTAGTGTTTCAATAGGAACAATGAGTATAAGAAATATCCACACAAAGATTTGTGGGAAAGACATCGGTAAATAAGGTTGGAAATTGTGGTCATATACCAACAGAACAGTACAGGCCTACATGCTTGAAATATCTCTATCCTGGTGCGAGTGGTCTCTTCCAGGATGGCTATACCCCCATTCACAGGACATGAGAGGACAATGAATGGTTTGATGAGGATGTACATCATGTACATTAAATACTATGGCTGTCACAGTCACCAGATCTCAACCAGGATGAACACATATTGGAGATTTTGGACTGTCATGCTAGAAAGCAGTCTTCACAACCATCATCAAAACAGTATATGAGAGAATATATTTTGTGAGAATGGTGTTCCATTCATCCAGTACAGTTCAAGGGACTTTTGAATTGGAGATGCTAAATTGCCCCTAGGTGTGTGTCTGTGTGTCTGCCCTGTGATTAACTTATGACCTGTCCAGGGTTTCCTGCCTTCTGCCCAATGACCGATTGGATAGGCTCCAGCACCACCACCCCGCCTTAATTTGTCACCCACCTGTATATATGGGTGAGTTGTGTAGTTATGAAAGTGAGGTGGTTTGTAATTACAGACCCTGTTGTCTGAATTGTCTGTCCGCATTTTTATAATTCACTGTAAGTCATACTGTATCCTAAACCACATCGACAAGCAACCTTAATGAAGATCTGGACGTGGTTTAAGTGGGTTGTAAGAAGTTTTGGTGATGTATTTTTACAGAAACAAATTGGACTATGTGGGTAACTATTGTGTTCTAGCATTTGTTTGCAATGTTAGCGCTCTAAACCACATCAACAAGTCTGCGTGACTTCAACGAACATCTGGATATGGTTTGAGAGAGGTTCTGGGGATATATTTTTATGGAAACAATTTGATTTATTTGACTGTTGAGTGCTACTGTTTGTTATCAATGTTAGCCCTGTAGCTCAGGTTCTTACCTAAAGATGCAAAATTTCATCAACATGTCTTGAATAATTGACTACATTTGGCATAGTAAAAATGAATTTATTTGGGTAAATTTGAATTTTTGCCAAACTATTCGTTTAAACAGAATGCAAAACAGAAGCCAAAATATGAAAACACTAAACAATACTCAAAATGTGTAAACTTGCGAATTACTCAGGTTACTCGTCACACTCCCTGTATCTCTGTTTTGCTCTCCTTTCTGTTACTTTCCAATCTGCCACTTTATGGGGTTATTTCCAGTTTGATTAAAGGTGTGTGTGACTGAGGTGAGTGAAAGTGTCACAATCAGCCCCGCCATGCTGCCCCAGTATGTGACCTCTACAACAGAGGAAGGCTAACAACCCACAGATCAGTCAGGTCTATAGGATTAACACCAGAGAGAAAGAGAGTAAGAGAGTAAGAGAGAGAGAGAGAGAGAGAGAGAGAGAGAGAGAGAGAGAGAGAGGGGGGGGGAGAGAGAGAACAAGACAGTCTGACAATACCTTTACAAAAACACAAAGTCCCTGATAGAGCCAGACTCAAAAAATTGAGCGCCAACAAAAAGAGGCAGCAGAGGGAAAATCCAGAGCTAAACAAAAAGAAGAAAAAGAAAGAGAGATGAGGAGAGGAAAGATTCCCTTAAGCCTCATCCTTCCCTCTCTCTCTTTCTCTCTCTGTGTCCACATGTCAATCAGGCTCCCTGAAAACTGGAATTGTTTTTAAGCCGCAAGTGGAGCAGACACAACAAACCACAGGGTGTGTGTGTGTGAGAGAAAGGGAGAGAGAGGGAGAGAGAGAGAGGAAGAGAGAATGAGAGACAGAAAGAAAGACAAAAGAAGAGAAAATTAAAAAGAGAGAGGAGAAAGAAAGAGAAAATAAAGAAGAGAAAAAGAAATAAGGGAAAGAATCAGAAAACAGAAAAAGAAAGAAAGAGAAAGAATGAGAGCGTGAGAGCAAAACAGGTACACAGAAATAGAGGAATGTAGACCAAAATGGTAGAGAGAAATAGTGAGAAAAAGAAACAAAAGAAAGAAACAAAGGTAAGAGAGAGAAGGTGTGAGAGAAAGGAGAAAATTAAAAGTGAGAAGAAGAGAGATGGGGGACAAAGAAGGAGAGGGAAGAGAGAAAAAGAGAAAGAATGAGAGAAGTTGAAGAGGTAAAGAAGAAGTGGGAGAGGGAAAGAGAGAGGGAGAGAGCAAGTAAGAGACAGAAATTGAGAGCAAGGGAAGAGAGAGAAGGAAATGACAAATAGGGAAGAGAGAGTGAGAGAAAAAAGAGCAGGGAGAAATAAAAAGGTAAAAGAGAAATAGAAAGAGAGGTAAAATGAGAGAGTGAGTGAGAGTGAGTGAGAAAGAGAAATTGAGTGAAGGAAGAGAAGGAGAAGAAGAAGAAGAGAGAGAATGAGAGATGGAGAGAGGAAGCAAGTTAGAGAGAGAGAGAGGGAGAAAACAAAATAAAAAGGCAGAGGGGATAGAGAAAGAGTAAAAGAAAGAAGAAAAAAGAGAGGAGAGAGAAAAAATAAAGAGGCACAGAAAAAAAAATCAGGTAATGAGAGAGAAGAGAGAACAACAGAGAGAGGAGGGAAGGGTGTGTGTGTGTGTGTGTGTGTGAGAGAGAGAGAGAGAGAGAGAGAGAGAGAGAGAGAGAGAGATAGAGAGAGAAAAAGAGTAAGATCCAGACTAAGGAAACAAAATAGAGACAGAAAAAAAGGACAGAGAAGAGAGAAGGAGACAGCAAGAGAAAAAGAAGACAGACAGAGAGGAGAGAGAGTGACAGATATATAGATAGATAGATAGATAGATAGATAGAGTGAGAGAAAGAGACAGAGAGAGAGAGGAGAGAGAGAGGACAGAGAGAGAGAGTCATAAAGAGAGAGAGAGAGAGAGAGAGTCAGAGAGAGAGAGTCAGAAAAAGAGAGAGAGAGAGAGAGAGCCCTTTATTAGATATGATGGCATGTTTCACAGCTCTCTGCCTTACGGAAACCCAATCCTCCTGATTAGTCAGCACTTTGACGTTATCTTAAGTTCCTTGTCAAAATTAATTTAGTGTGGGTGGGCCGCGGGCCTGTCGAGCTCCAGGAGACAGGGAGAGGGAGAGGAAAGGGGGGCAGAGAAGGAAGAAGAGAGGGGGAAAGGAAGAAATCCCTTTCAAATAAGCCTCAGCTTCAGTGAGCACCTAGCCATGTGGTCAGGAAACAAATAGCCTATCTGAGCGCTTATCAAAGAGGCCCTGTTTTTTCCACACGTTTTTTTCCATAGTGCCCAGAAGTGAAAAAAAGAGCCGTGAAAGTGGATCCCGTCGACTCCGATCTGGCATACTTAGTATCCTCCAGCGCCAGGCCCGGCGGGTTATTTGTCAGGACACACACACACGCCACAGACGCATACTCGCACGAGATGGCACGGCGCTGCGGCTATCTACTGGAAGTGTAACGGTACACCCATGGCCTCCAGTGGGCTGGCCCTGGCTGACACTTCATTAGCCCCCCCTCACTGCCGGTGGCCTCCCCATGCGTCCGATTTGATGAAGCCTAATGGATAACAGCGTTTCAATTTGGAAAAGCTAAGGCTGTTTGTCAGCCTATCTTAATCTCCTTCAATTAGGAGGCAAATCTCGGACATCCTAGAGCTGGGCCTGGGCCAGCCACAGTGACCCATAAATAGGTTAGAGCTCAGCATGGAAGTGGAAGGCATAGAGGGTAGGACATTCTTCTTTAACCTTTCATTGTAGAGGCAAAAAGGCAGCTACACTTTATGTCTTACAAGTATCTAGATTACGTTCACTAATCAGGTGATTCAGCTACTTTATGGCGCATCCATTGCTGATACAGCTTGTATTATCTCTACACAAAAGCACTGCCAACAGAATTTGATGCTCTGGATGTCCCCATGCACAAGGCCAAGCATCAGCTATAGGGGTATAAAACAGAGAGCAGTAGAACTGGAGTGATGGGGCACCAACAAATACCTTTGGGGTGAGCGGAGTCTGTGACGCTACTCATTCAACGTCAGTACCTGACCTTACTAATGCTGTTATGGCTGAATGCAATCAAATCCTCACAGCAATGCTCCAACATGTATGTAAAGCCTTCCTAGAAGAGTAGAAACTGTTCCTACAGCAATGGGAGGGCACACTCCTTATGAATACCCTTGATTTAAAAAAAAACATAGGACGGGGTGTCTACAAACCTTTAGACATATAATGCTTTTCCACCTTTTAACCCACTCCCCTTTAATAATGTGCTTTCTCTGTGCTGTTATATTTTTGACTTGTAACCAATACAAAAGCCGTGCTCATGATGTCAGGTCAACACAAGCAAAGGATTTTATTAGTACAATAGATAGTGCAGGCCTGTCACAATGATGGTCATAAATATCTGAGCTGATCACAAACATTTTTTCTGCGCTTATTTTCCATAGTTGACAGCTTTAACAATCATACATCTACAATGCAACAAAAAGAAAGTCAGTTGACTATATTTTCATTAGTTAGGTTGTGGCAAGTATGTGTAAATTAAAGAAAGCTTTTGGAGGACATTTTTAGACAGGGCACAGGAGTCTTTTACAAAAACAACAAAAGTTTTAACTTCTGACAGCTATAACACCTTTAGAGGGCAACGTTGAGTAATGTTTGTTTATTTGAGCTCAAGGTGTTTCTGCTGTCAGGTGGAGTTATCAACAGTAGGGATGCATGTTGACTGGCCAAGATGTTTGTAAATTGGCCAAATTATTTATTTATTTTTATTTATGCTACCATTTTATGATGTAGTTAATGTGAGGTAGGTCAGTGTGCAAGCACTGTATTTGAATGCTGTTGCCACACCTATAACCAAACTTACTTTCAACGTAGCACTTTTTTATTCATAGTATTTAAAAAGAGCAAATAATCTTATTTATGTTGTAACTCTGGCTAATAGAAAGTACTGAAAATGCGCTAGTTTGTTTCAGGTGCTTATTTAGACCACACAGTGTGAGCTTTGTGAAAAATAAAAAGCTTAATTAAAATCGCCAAAAAAAAAGGTCTCTGTCCAATTTGGCTGTAAAGAAATCAGAATCGGTCATAAAAATGAATGATTGGAGTACTGAGGGATGGATGCAAACCTAATCTAGGAAGCCAGATAGTTAATGAGCTAATCATTGTACTTTAACAGTCACATGAACGAAAAAGACAGATAAGTAAATTATTCATTGTGATTATGTATATCGTTGGTGTTGGAACAAAACAGTTTTCCTAAATGGTAAAGAAAAAAGATACTTTGCTTTTAATGTAAGTTAATGGAACCAGAATTTTTTTCCAAGCCATTTTGGGCTGTTTCTTTAGGTTCACTCATCATGGAATTTGCACACAATATAAAGGGCAACAGACATTTTCAGATTGTATCAAAAACTGAAAAACTGGGAATACGAGGTTTTGTTCCGACAGCAGCGATATGGTAGTTGATCATCAGCTAAAACATGTCAATTTATTATATTTATAACAAGTTATTTGGGGAAGGGGTGGTATTTTTTCCCCTCTCCTGTGTTTTGAAGGGCAAAAATGAATATGGGGTCTTTTTTTGTCCTTTGCTGCTAGTTATATCTGACACTGGCAGCACACTCCCTGTCTCTTTTCCTCCCTCTCCATTTCTTGCTCTTCCTCTCTGGCTCACTCCTTGTCCTCTTTTTTTCATGCAGTATCTGTGGTTGGGTTAAGTGGATCAGGTAGCAGGTGTATCGCACAACTCTGGCCCACCCTAGTGGAGGTCACTGAAAGAGGTCGCTGTCATAGCTCACCTCTGTCCAGCAGATCGGCTCAGATGAAGCCAAGGCTGAGTGACCACCACAGGATGTGTGTCATTTCACCTCTTTTCTCTCTCTCTTTCTCTTTTTTCTCTTTTCCACAATTCTCCATTATCCGGGTTCTTTGTTCTTGTAATGGTTCTCCATTTCGCACATCTCTCCTTCAAGAACACAAAATAACCCTTTAATGCTTAGAGAGGCAGAGAGAAACCGCCCTGGCCTTGAGGGTAATAATCCTTGAATTACCCACCCAAGGGTTTTCGTTTCAAGATGTGGAATCTTCAATTATTACTCGGCCATTTGGAGAGGAGGGAGCGGGCCGGATGGACAGGGATGAGACAGTGGTGGTAATGGGAAGGGGAGTGAGGGGGGCTTTGTTCAGCCACAACACACTCAGCGGAGCACCTTGCCGACTGCATGTGCCTTCTGGGCCACACAAAGGATAAAGGTGAGGCACTGATAGATTTTTAGAGCTATCCCACAATAGAAAAGGCCTGCCATCATAACTGGCAGAGGGAGAGGAGGAGCAAAAGAATGAAGGAGTAGAAAGTATAAGAAAGTGATATTCTGACATTCACCACTGTTTTCTTCTTTAGGATTTGTTCTTAGGTAAGAACAGAATCTATTCACACAAGAGCACAAAGCTGTGAACAATTCTGCTTCTTTAAGAACACGTCATGAATCTGACATACACTTTTTCTTAGGACCTTTCTCAAGAACAAATTGAAGAAAAACACTTGGGAAGATATAGATGAATGAGGCCCAAAGTTTTTCATCATAAATGTCCTTTGATGTCATGTAAATAAAATAGATTGAAAGTTTGTTGTTCTGATATTAGCTCTCCCACCTTGTGCTTCTTTTTACTAATCACATTTATTTTGATTTTACATATTGTTATGTATTTATGTGAGAAATGCTCAAAGAACATAGAAGTGTACTGAATTAACAGTGTTTGCATCAATTTACCAAACATTTAGCGACTTTTACAATTAATAATTACTCCTCAGTCTGTTATAATTAACCCTGCCTATGGGGTAAGCAGCATTTGTAGTATTTGTACTTGTCCCACTTTTGGCTGAATTGTTCGCAATAAATAACATTGTAAATACAATAAATAAAAATATTGCCAAAAAAGTAAAATGTCTTATGTTGTGCCCTGCTCTCCTCTATAAGTACTCTACTATATTTATATTTCCTTGTTTTAAACAGTCTAATATTACACACTGCATTGTAAGTGATAGTGAACATGTGTTAGCTAGCTTTTCTCCAACAGCATTTATCTGACTTTCTGCTAGCCTTAAGTTAGCTAGGTACAGTAAATTCTAAGATTTTTCATAAGATATAAGATTTAAAATGCATATTCTTATTCAGTGGAATATTTTGATAGTTACTTTCTGACAGACAGCATTCAAGAATTCACCTGCTTTTTCCTTCACCAGTATTAAGATACCTAGCTAACATAAATTATTCATAAAACATTTATTCAAGATAAAATACTATTTTACAAATAATAATACTGTATTCTACAGGCCTATTTGCATAGTTAATCATGAGTGCACAGCTGTGTGTGTGAGTGCGTGCGTCCTTTCTGGTCACAGGAGCTATGTCCTCCAAAATTATCCCAGAAGGTGAGATTCATCTGCCACATGAGACGCGCTATTTGCAGAATAAAAAACACCCTTTATTTACGGAGCTCTCTGCAGTATGTCCTTCACTCAAAACAAAGCGTGAATGTCTGATAGAGAGGGAGTCCTTTATCAGAGCGGAGAGGAAAAAAAAGAAAGAGGCCTGGACCCAGGCAAAGCGCATGTTTGAGTTTATTGATTTCAGATGAAGTGGCATGCTATTCATCAAGCATCAAATAATCATCAACTCCCAACGTTAATAATATTCTACCATGAGAAAAGAAGGAGATGCAACAGGTTACACCAGATGTAGACTGGAGTCTAAAGCTCTGGAAGCACATAAGCTCAAGAGGAGGTCCTTTCAGAACACAGAGAGCCCGTTGAGGCTGCGCAGCCTGGATGAATTTTTCTCCGTATTTCTTGCTGTGTGTTAGCCCTTGGGCTGTGCATGAAACAAGCTTGATTTTGAATAGCTGAAGATATTGTTAAAACAAAACAGGGATTTGACGCAGCCCAAGCAAGCCAAAGAAAGCTGAGAGATTCTAAAGTTCGAATCAATATTCAATGGCAGGGCTCTGTTTTTTGAGGGGGGCTGTGTAAAAAGATTGTTTGAAGAGTTGTTCGAGGACAAGATCTGAAAATTTGGTTTGTGTGTGCATAAGAATCCAACAAGAAAACCCAAACTGGTGTGTCGTGTCACGGGACTCAAGTAACAGTGATAGCATTACAGATTACATATTACAGAAGTCTCCCATTACCTCAAATGTAGTCAGTCAGCCAAGACATGTTCAGGATCTGAAGTTTGTTTCTTTGGTTTTGCACTGGTTTAGCTTTGAAGCTAATGTAGCTAAAAAGTAATGGAAGCTCATAATCAACCAATTAGCAGTGCACAAACTGTATGCCTAAAATATTACCCCTTTGCCTAAAACCATGTTGAGTTGTTAAGTAATCTCAAATAGACTCGCTTATGTGGTTTGTGACACTGTATGACAAAATAATCTTAAAAAAGATGGTTCTTCGGGGGGTTCTTTAGTAAAGAAAATGGTGCTATATAAAACCATGAACACTCAAAGAACCCTCTGCATGATTAAAGTGTTCTTTGTATGATTAGAGCGTTCTTGAGGTTGATGGAGAATGTGCTGTCGTTGGCTTTATATAGAACTTTCTTGAAAAGGTTTCGATACAGCACCAAAAAGCGTTCTTCTATTGTTACCATGTCAAGCTTCTAATAATAGAAGAACGCTTTTTGGTGCTATATCGAACCCTTTTCAAAAAGGTTATATATAAACTCTCTATAGCACATTCTACATCAATCTGAAGAACGCTTTCATGATGCAAAGACCCATTTAATTATGCAAAGGGATCTTTGCTAGCTGCATTAGCCTCATAGCTCCAGAACTAAAGGAAAAACTTCAGATAGCAAATATATCTTGGCTGATCAGCTGCATTTGGTGTAAGGGATAAACTGCATAAACATTATGAACAATTATGAACATCTTTAAAAACAAAGGCTAAACTTTTTACCTTTAAGTAAATACAACAACTGAAACAGACATGCGACTCCCCTGACCTGCTAGCATTGAGCTTCAGCTTCTCCTCAGTGTCACGGATCAGATGCTGGAGGTCCACTTCGCCTGGGACATCCGACATAAGCAGATCCACAAAGGCATGATCGTGTGGGAAGTCACCCAGCCATTCCATCTCGCTGCCTTAGAAGAGAGGTACACAAGAGTCTTCATCAAACAAATGAAAGAGTAGTACTGTTTGTCTACTGTACATGCGTTTCCTCCTTTTCTTTTCTATCACTCTCACTCTCTGTCTCCTCTCTCTCCCTCTTTTATTCTCTCTTTTTCCTTCTTTCTCTTAAGTGTGCTTAGGTGTAACACAATTACATTAACCCCTTTAATAGCCAGGGCCCACTGGCAGGCCCAAAGTCTTATTATACACTTGTATAACTTAAGAATAGCTCAGCCAATTTGCATTAAGTCCCTGTAATTACTGAATAATAAGCCTCAGTATTTAATAAGCCTGAGATTTTAAGGGGTTAAAGTAAATATCTATTAACTTTACCTTGACTTTTATAGCACCCTAAATAAAATACACATTACTCATCATAAATGCCTTAAAGGTACCACTAGTGAGAAGTGGCACTATTACATTAGTGTTGCTATTCTGTTTAAATGGAATTACGTAATTATATATATCATTAAACACTGAATTAAGCAGTGAGTTATATGAATATTTGATATACATGCAATACTGACACTACTGAGTCTACAAGACATGTTTTTTTTTTGTTTCATAGTCAAGAAATGACAAAAATAAGGCAAAAAAACAAAATAACAGACTACTTTTGGAATCCTAATGCAAAATAGACAATACGCACAACAATAACTTGTACTCAAATTTAACTAACCACTTAAATTCCCAAGCTTATTACATCCTAAGGTTAAAATTCAGTAATACAGCACCGTGCAAAAGTCAGAGACCACAATTAATTTATTTAATTTCCAGTCAAAATAGCAATTAAGCACAAGTTATTGATTTTTCAGAGTCAAAACATATATTTATTTATTTTTCTTTTTTTCCAAATCTTAAGCAAGAGTGGAGACTGATTTTCTCCTACTCTACAAAGATGAAAGCTTTAAGTGCTGTTTATCTGATAGTAACAGTTCTGGTGGTCAACCAGGTCTTGCATGATTGACAGGAGTCCTTATTTTCTCTCTCTTTCCTTTCTTTTTTATTACTTTTTCAGTTTTGGAAGCTCCTGTTTCTTCTGTTATTTTTATTTGACTTCTCCCTTTTATGTAAGTGGATTATCTTATATCCTATTTCCTGATAAATATTTCCTGAAAAATAAATAACTTGTACTTAATTGCTCTGTAGACTGAAAATGAAATAAATTAAGAGTGGCCGCTGACTTTTGCAGTACTATATAATGACAACAATGCAAACTGGCTGCATTATACAGTGGTTAAATTATCATACAATACCTCCTTTTCTATGCACAAACTTAGCATTGAAAGTTTGGCACTTCCGACAGACTTTCTCTGCTTGTCTCAATGAGGGTTCATGAGAAATAATTCACATGAATTCACACCAGCTTTTGTTATTGCTGCTGATAAGTGCAGCTTCTAAGGGTTTAGGCAGAACTTGTTCCTAATCCTTATTCAAACACTACTGAGAATCAGCTCCACTGTTACCAAACATCTTTAGATTGTCTATAAAGGACTACTCAAATAAAATGAAAGCATCTCTTCACAACGTATACACATGCTCAACAGAGAAAATGTTTACATACTACATTTGAGTTTTGAAAACTTGGTAAGATCCATTAAGGAAGCACTCCCTGCCTTAAAAATCACTGCAGCTGAAACAGCTACTTAGTCCCACACTTGGATTCTATGCTTGCTGCATCAGTAAGGACCCAGGCCTAGCTTCTGGAGAGCCACTGAGAAGAAAACTCCTTTTGACTGTAATAGACGTCTGCTTATGTACAGTACTTGTCTGAATGACATCCATTCCAGCAAAGTCTCGCTGTTGATGAAACACATCCTGCGGCATACGCAACGGCTCATGAGATGTGATGATTTGATTTCTTCTCCAACAAGATCCTTATCAGGAGCTGTACATCAAGCCCACCTGAACCAAGCTGCTGGAAATCATCTCCTATAAGACTCCTCGACCCTTCTGTTATCTATCAATCTCTCGCTTTCTTTCTATCTTTCTCTCTCAGCCAAAAACGGATGCTTTTCAATTTCCACTCAGGCTCAGCTGTAATAACTGCATATCTAAAAGACAGGGCTCCATCCAAAGAGAATCAACTGCCAACACGCTGCTCATCTGTACTTTAAATAAACAATCTATTTACTCCCCCCACCGCCCCTCTCTACAAGACTCTCAGTGTTCAACACCTGCACCAAACACAAGGCCAGCATTTGGGAGGTGGGGGAGGGGACTGAATGAAAGACAGACTGAAATATTCAATAAAAAGAGTGAAAGAAAAAATGAGAGACAAGCAGAGTGAGGGGGTAGACAGAGAGAAATAAAGAAAGAGAAAGAGATAGAAAGGGAGAGAGAGTGAAAGAGAGTGAGAGAGAGAAAAAGAGATGGAGAGACAGAAAGATTAAGAGGAAAAGAAAGAAAGGAAAAAACAAGAGCAAAAGAGAGGACAGGAGAGAAGAGAGTGAAACAAAGACTGAATGAGAGAAGAAGAGAGAGAAGGAAGGAGAAAGAGGAAGAGATAGAGAGAGACGGTGACAGAAAACGAGAGGAGAGAAAAAGAGGAGAGAGTGAAAAAAGACTAAAAGAGAGAAGAGAGAAAGAAGTAGAAAGAGGAAGATAGAGACAGAGATAGAAAGAGAGAGAAACAAAGATAGAGGAGAGAAAGAGGAAGAGAGACAAAAAGATAGAAGTTATATAAAAAGAAAGAAATCAAATAAGACAGTGATACAGGGACAGTGAGAAGAGAGATAAAAAGCTAAAAAGCAAAAGAATAAGAGAGAAAAGAGAGATAGAAAAAGATGAAGAGAGGCTGATAGAGAGAGAGAAAGAGAGAGAGAGAGCATGGTGAGAGAAAGTGCTAGAGAAAGACGAAAGAAAGAGAGAAAGACGAAAGAGAGACAGAGAGAGAGAGAGAGAGAGAGAGAGAGAGAGAGAGAGAGAGAGATATCATGGGTGAGAGACAGGGCTAGAGAAAGACGAAAGAGAGAGAGAGAGAGAGAGAGAGACAGGTAGAAAAAGAGAGAGGGAGAGAGATATAAAAGGGAGAGAGAGAGAGAGAGAGAGATACAGTATCTGAGGGTGTCATCATGAGTCAGATGGAGTATAATGGAGAGTGTCAGTGTCAATTTAGCTTTGCTGCCACTGCTTCCTCCTTCATGTGGGCTGATTTTAATAATCCCTGTCAAACTCCAAACAGCCCGCGCTACCTCCCTGACACCACGCGCTCTTCTCCGAGCGCAGACAGAAATCTCAACATTAATTTAACCCGCACAAAAGAGAGAGGCTGTCCGGCTGGACAAATATTATTTCCCTCAGCTGACAGATTCGGCAGTTAAGCTTTGCGCTTTTATTATTTCCTAAACTCTATATGAGCCTCCAAGTCGCCTTGCTGTATCTGCAGTGGAGAGAGAGAGAGAGAGCGCTTGAGTTCGGGAGGGTTTTTACAGGCCCAGGATTAGGAACTCTACAGTGTAATTACACTGGGACCGAGTGAGTCATTGTGTGTGTGCGAGTGCAGCGTGTGTTACAAAGGGATGTGCATCGTTGCCGGTGTGTGATCCACATGAGAGTTGTGGGAAAAGTGTCAGGTTCAGCCTGTCACCACACAGGGCCTAATTAGGCAGATGCTCGCTCCATCTTCTTTGTCTTGTTAGCTATTTTGAACTCAGATGTTGTGGAGTCTCCGAGTAGTTCTGAGAGATGCCACAGGAGAGCGAGAGCGAGCGAGAGAGCGAGTGAGAGAGAGAGAGGCTGAGCTACAGTTCAGTGTCTGTGTGTGAGACATGGGGCAGATGTATTCTCCCAGCACTTAAAGTGAAACAAGCATGCCTCTAACTCACCCTCACACATACTAGCCCACTTAGCCTGGAGAAGGTGTGAAATATTTAGCAGCCAGTGCCTCTACTGGCGTTTTAAAAAGCCCTCCGACATGTTCGCTTAAAGCTAAATGCCCTAAAATGGAAGGTATTTACTTTTAAGGAAACATAATAAATTAAACAGGCACACCATTTCACCAGGAGCCGTTTTGGAGAACAATCTAATTTTCTCGCAGAACCACCCCATAGTTTGCCGCACCATGGCTCTAAAACTCCTAAATAAATGTGATAAATGATGAGACATACGATTTAATGATTATAAATCATGAAGGAGGGATGAATTTTCGAACTGTCCACATAGTATTGTTATGTTCTGTGAAAATATCCCTAGTGCACAATGCATTTAGGGTTAGAGTGGGAGTGGCATCACTGTATTATACTACCACTATTGCCACAGTACTAAGACCTCTATCATGTTCATGCAGCCTGTAGCAGTGGCAAAGTCATAAATACAGGCCTTTAAAAAGTAGGTAAGCCACCTAGTTAGGTTTTCTTTGCAATACAACACAAATGTGCTGTCCAGCTATGTCCACACCTTCGCTGATGGCAGTGCAGGCAGGGAGTTAGTGAGGGAGGGAGGAAGTGAGGGAAGAAGGGAGTAAAGGAGGGAATGAGGGAGACAGGGAGGGAATCAGGCAGGGAGGGAGGGAATGAGAGAGGAAGGAATGAGGGAGGGAAGGAGGGAGGGAGGGAATGAGGGAGGGAGGGAAGGAGGGAATGAGAGAGGGAGGGAGGGAGGGAATGAGAGAGGGAGGGAGGGAGGGAATGAGGGAGGGAGGGAATGTGGGAGGGGGAGGGAATGAGGGAGGGAGGGAGGGAATGAGGGAGGGAAGGAGGGAATGAGGGAGGGAGGGAGGGAATGATGGAGGGAATGAGGGAGGGAGGGAGGGAGGGAAAGAGGGAGGGAGGGAAGGAGGGAATGAGGGAGGGAGGGAAGGAGGGAGGGAGGGAGGGATGAGGGAGGGAGGGAATGAGGGAGGGAATGAGGGAGGGATGAGGGAATAGGGAGGGAATGAGGGAGGGATGGAGGGAATAAGGGAGGGAATGAGGGAGGGAGGGAGGGAATGAGGGAGGGAGGGAGGGAGGGAATGTGGGAGGGGGAGGGAATGAGGGAGGGAGGGAAGGAATGAGGGAGGGAAGGAGGGAATGAGGGAGGGAGGGAGGGAATGAGGGAGGGAGGGAGGGAATGATGGAGGGAATGAGGGAGGGAGGGAGGGAGGGAAAGAGGGAGGGAGGGAATGAGGGAGGGAGGGAATGAGGTAGGGAGGGAAGGAGGGAATGAGGGAGGGAGGGAGGGAAGGAGGGAGGGAGGGAGGGAGGGAATGAGGGAGGGAGGGAGTGAGGGAGGGAATGAGGGAGGGAGGGAATGAGGGAGGGAATGAGGGAGGGAGGGAATGAGGGAGGGAGGGAGGGAATGAGGGAGGGATGAGGGAGGGAGGGAATGAGGGAGGGAGGGAGGGAGGGAGGGAATGAGGAGGGAGGGAGGGAGGGAGGGAATGAGGGAGGGAATGAGGGAGGGAATGAGGGAGGGAGGGAATGAGGGAGGGAATGAGGGAGGGAGGGAATAAGGGAGGGAGGGAGGGAATGAGGGAGGGAATGAGGGAGGGAGGGAGGGAGGGAGGGAGGGAATGAGGGAGGGAATGAGGGAGGGAATGAGGGAGGGAGGGAATGAGGGAGGGAGGGAATGAGGGAGGGAGGGAGGGAGGGATGAGGGAGGGAGGGAGGAGGGAGTTTGTTAAGAAGTTGCCTGTTAGTTCTCTCTGCTATGTACTGCTAGGCTAGCTTTACCTGCCCCACACCTTTTCACCTTCTACCTGTTTTAAATGAAGTTTAGCTTAAGAGCACGAAACTGAACACAAATACAGACATGCTTTGGAACTTCAACTTGGAGAACAATCTAATTTTATCACAGGACCTGCCTTCATCTACAAACCTGATGTACTTTTGTCTATTTTTTACATTATAATGTGTCATAAGAAAATCTATTTGACATTGATTCAGAACTCAACATGATTTGAGGCAAACATATGATCATTTAGATGCAGTTTGCACAATGCTAATTTGTGAAGTATAAGTTTTGATTACTCCTTAGCTACATTAGCCTAATAGCTCCAGCGCAAAACTAAAGAAGCAAACTTCAGACTCCAAACATCCTCCCTGATCAACTAATTTGGAATAGTGGGAAAATTGTGTAATTAGATTTTTTGCTGAACTATTTGAGGCCAGTGGCTGAAACAGGCAGACACCCACAAAAATGTACATTTCTAAATGTTAATTAACTGATGACGTTATACATTGCAATTGTTTTGCTTAAGTAATATCTACATTTTCCAAACAATTCACCACTGACTGACATGAGGGTTGTGGAAAACAATGGCCACCTAGCAGACCTCAGTTAAACGGGGCCATATCATGGAAAACTACATTTTCTTTCTTATTTATTATTTATTTAATAAATAAATAAATAAATAAAAAAAAGTTTGATGTAATATGCAAACATAGTTCAAAAACTTTGGATTTCCGAGTCCCTGCTGTCCATACATGGAAAATAAGCTGCAAAAACTACCTGATTTAAAATGACTGTTTTTGTGATGTCATAAAAACGAAGGCATTTACATATATCAGTCTACTCAGCCTACAGGAGTTTAGACCATCATTTCAATACAGAGCAGCCAATCAAAAAGACCTGTATCAGTTTTAAAAGCACAGTACCAAAACAGCCTATTTAATTCTAAGGGATAAAGAAAGGTTGGTAACGGTAGTTTTAAAATGTATTATAACTTACTTACTTACTTACTGACTTATTTACTTATTTATTCATTCATTCATTTATTGGGTACATAAAGTCACACAAACTTCATAAGTGGACCTCAAGAGGAAAATAGTTACAAGAAAAAGTTAGGATATGGGCCCTTTAATGTGCCGTCTCTTATGTCTATATTTGCATGACGTGTCAGTATTGACAATGACAGACAGACATATTCAGTCACACTATAAAGACACTCGTTCTTGTTACTGTACCTTATTCTGTAGGATAGTCAGTGGTACTCCAACTCCAAGCAATATAATCCTTATCGTCATTCTGTACATTTCATTTCAGCTCCGAAAAATTTACTGCGTGCCAAAACTGATATGGTGAATGCTGATATCTCCGGGCTACTGAATGAAGATGCTTGTGCTGCTAGACTGTCATGCTGTTCAAATACTAAAACATTACCAGAACTCTCTTCAAGGTGATTTAATCCAATAATATTCAACGAAGAGCAAAGCGAGGGGTGAAACTGCCGAGGGGAAAAGCTTAACATGCAATGTTATACTACAGTGAGGGACTGGACTAACGTTAGCTGCCAGCTGACAGACTTGCTAACAGGGTTTAACGTTAGTATATGGGGAAAGGAGTTAAGTCACGTTAGCGTAGTTTTCTCGTTAGCTAAGCTTACAGAGCCAGCAAAACGAACAAAGCCAACTTTAATGTGTGCCAGGCGCACAGAAGCAAAGACCGTGGACGCTAAAGAAGACAAACTGCCATTTAAAACACTCTGTTTCTGTAAAACACGTCGCCCCTCAACGCAAAAGCGTCTCTAACAACCAGCACCATGGAGCTCCTTCTCTAAACATCCTGTTCGTGGAGCAGCACAGACCATCGAGCACATAACGAGGGGGTGTTTGTACAACCAAATCGTCGTCGGCGTTTTAATGCTCATTTTCCCTGTACTGCTTTCACTTCTTTGTTTAATATTAGTTCAACAATCGCAAAAATGTACTTAATACCCGTGCTGGAGAGAGAGAGTGGAAATATACAGTTCGTGCGTATAAAAACGCACCCTTGTTTCTCAGCACCCTGCGCGGTAAGACAGTCCACCTGTCATGTGATTAGACATGGACGTCTACCAACACATTTTGTGTTTGAATTTAAGCGTGTTTTATTTTTCTTTCTAGCTGTCTTCAGGTAAAACATTTCTGGATTTTTATAAATGTTATAAATGTTGAAAGAAGAGGCACTGGTAAAGGAAAGGACACTTTATGGACATGACAGCTGCTGCTGATCGATAACCTCTGAAAGTGGAGTTTTTGGCGCGGCTTCGAAACAGTGGCAGAAACTAGTTAACCTAGGTTAGCGAGCTGTAGCTCAGTTCCCTCAGCAGACAGACCTTATATATCTCCACCCTGATTCATTTACACGGTAAAATCAGGTAAGACAGCTGGAGCTGTGAAAGTTATGTTCAGCAAAATAGATAACTTTACATAGTTTAACTAAAACTAACTCTTTCAGTTTTATACATAATCTCTCTCTGTCACTCACTCACTCACTCACTCACTCACTCACTCACTCACTCACTCACTCACTCACACACACACACACACACACACACACACACACTCTCTTTATTTTGTCCTGTTTCTTCTTTTTCTTCTTCTTGTTCATCCTCTCTCTCTCTTACACACACACACACTCTCTCTCTTTATTTTTTCTTCTCTCTCTCTCTCTCCCTCTCTCTCTCTCTCTCTCTCTCTCTCTCTCTCTCTCTCTGTTCTGTAGGATGGTGGGGAATAAATATGTCTTTCAAATATCTGGAGTCAAGAATCTCCAACAGAAAAGAGAGCTTCTTCAAGGCATCAGGCGGCTACGTGGGAAGTATATAGGAGGCTCCGTGAGTACTTATAGTGCTATAGAAAAGCACTAAAAAGAAAGCTGTATGTACACGATAAGCTCAGTGGTTCTCAAACCACTCCTCGAGGCCCCCACACAGTCCAACTTTTTCGCTCTGTTCCGACTCAGCACAAAGGGATGGAGCAGAGTGTCAGGTGGACCATGATGACCGGTTTAAAAACCACTGATGTAGCTCACCTGCTTGTACCGAGCTTTATATCCAAATTAAGACATCACTTCTAGGGTCAGTGCCTAGACCTCCAGTCTCATGTTTGAAAGCTGTATGTTCTTTTGGCCTTTAGCTTATACCTTCTTTGTCTTTAACAATCTAGCAGTGTCCTTCAAGAGCTCCGCTTACAGTATCATGTGCTTTACACTGGCAAATAACACAGACAACCCACCTGACTTATTGTATTCTCTCAAAAAAGATGAAGTGGTAGTGATTAGCCCTGAAAAATGACCCTAATTGCTTGCCGATGCTAAGGTGTATTTTTGTCTTTGTAATTTTGTCCTTGCCCTCAATACTATCTTAATATAGTTACTGACTGCTCTCCCTACTAATTGAAGTCTCGAGGGTGTAGAATCCACCTCGTAGTTCTTGACCTTTGGCTCAGCTCTTCTACTGACAGGTTAAACACCAGAATAGTAAGGTGACTTTGTGTGTTAGAAAATTCAGATGCTGTTTTTCTACTCATGTGCAAGAAGTAATGGCCCATTGTGTTGCAGGAATACCAAGAGGGGGTGACCCATCTTATAGTGACCAGTCCTTTAGCGAGTGAGAAGTTCATTGCAGCATGTGCTGGAGGTCAGTGATGATGATTACAACCTTACTGATAATGATGTGTTATAAATGTAAGTAATCCTGGACAAAAGCATAGGTTAAAAGATCGAGGATGCCATTTCTCCATCTGATAGGTTGCAGCCAAAAACTAAAAAATGTTTTTATATTGAGGGATACAACATTTGTGTTCTATTTATTTTTTCTGTTATTTATTTTACATTGTATAAAATAGATCCTATAGTATGTATTTCATCAGAAATCTGGGGTACTGTTTTTAAATTAAAAAGAAGTATGTATTAGTTAATAGAAAAACCCAATAGACGTTTTGTTCATCAGAATCTTTCAAAATAGAATCAATTATTTTCCCCACCCATAAATGCAAGTGTAATTAAGCCAGATTATTAGTATTAAGCCATGGTTGTCTATCGTTGTTCACTAACCTGTTTAACCTTTTGCTCTTCCTTTTAGGGAAGTGGATAGTAACTCCAGAGTTTGTGCTGGACAGTGTTAAACACCAGGCATGGCTCTCAGAAGCCTCTTATGAGTTAAACCTCTGTGCTAACCTTAAGGCTCCTGCGATTACCAACCCTCTTCAGAAATGGAGGGAGAAAGTATCCAGAGGCTTAGTGTCTGGAGCTTTCCAGGTCAGGGATTGTAGTGTTGCATAACTGACAAACCAAACGAAAATCCTAAGTACAAATCATAATTATTTGAGGTGTCTTAAAATGTCATGTCTCTATTTTATTAGGGCTGGGTTGTGTGTCTTGATATTGAAGATACTGGTAGAAGAGGCATGTTTGAAAGGTGAGAACATGCAAAAAAGTGAAAGAACTTCCAGTAAATACATGTATTGATTTAGTGAAAATGTATAAATATAAAAAAATATTAACTGTTTATCGCTGCTGTGCATGTGCTGGTTTCAGTATTTTTCTGCCCACAGAATACTGAAAGCAGGGAAGGCTGTGGTCTGCACTGACAAGTCGGCTACACAGGCTGTAACACATGTGTTTACCAAAGATGGAAGCAAGATGTCGAAAAATGTCAGAGCACCCTACCACACCCTCAGCTTCATCGCTCATCATCTCTTTGGGGTAATCTTTGCTCTTGATATGAATTACAAATAATATATAATAGTCAGTCACTGATTATTTTACTGTGTGCTGTGAGCGCCCTGACCAATCGCAGATGTTTTTTGGGTGTTTGAATTGTTCAAGAAATTCACATGATCCAAGAAGCATAAATAGTTCCATTACCTGAAAGTAGTCCTGGTTTCAGTTCATTTGCACATACAGCTGTGAGTTACATTGTGAGCTGTAGCATAAACAGAAAATCAGCATCAGAAGTAGTATTTTCTTAGATGTAGTTAAATGTTCAGTCATCGTGAGGTCTTGTTACACTTTTGATTGGTGTGGATGAAAAACAATGGATAATATTTGAAAGCATAAATGACAAAATGACATCGGGTCATATTAAATACCCTGGAAAGGCATAAAAGTGGACGTGGATTTCCCAAGAAGCTACGACAAGGTATCTCAAATATGTAGACTCTAAGTACACCCTGTTCTGCTAAAGGTGTCACCAGCACCTCATGTTAAAAAGATTGGGTCTGTAAAACTGTGACTTGGTTTGAAAAAGCCGTCTTTTCTTTGTCTCACCCTCTGATGCAAATAGAAACTGTTTGTAGAAAGTCATTCAGAGTGGTTCAATGTGAAATGCTCCATGTTGTAAGGCAAAAAGTGCTCAAAGAAAACACCCCGCCCCCTCTATTTACCTCTATTTTGTCAATATCAATATTCCATATAGAATCAGAAGGCATGTGTAGGTTCACTGGTCATTTTGAATAGTAAATAAAATGTCCACAACACACATACAGATATCTCAACTCCTGATTTCTATCATCACCTTTGTAAAGAAATCCAGGTTGTTTCTCTACAATGAACCATTTCACATCTAACTACTCTGAATGACTTTGCTTACATCTCAGTGATAGGACTGGGGATTGGTGGAGTTCCCCGTCAACACTAATCATCATGCTGTAACAAGACTATATAACTAAACCTGTCCTTGTTCTGCTTACAGTCTCTTTGCTCAAGTTTGAACTGGTCCATTAATTTGGACAAACCTAAATTCCAAGAGAACTTCATGCAAGTGGAGGCAACTGAGGACAGTTCACTTAAAATGGAGGAGGAATCTATGGACGTAATGTATAACTTACTTCTCTTTGAGCTAGAGGAAAAGCTCAAAGACTACGTTATGAAAATGGAGGTGAGCTCATAAGTAATTTAGTAATTATATTTAATTGCATCTTTTCAAAGGTCAAACTTGATGCAGAAAATTGGAAGGACACAGTTGTCATAATCATCATTGATTTGCCATAATACATGACCTGACAATGACCTTTTCATTGCAGCTGCGAAAGAGGAAGCTGCTAAAAGTCCCAGAGCTTTTCAACTACTATATGCCCGTCTTTCCAACTCAGGTGAATAAATCTGCCTAAATCCTATTAATATGTCCACCATCTGTGAGTTTCACTGCGAGGCAAAATGAACATTAGGCTCATGAAGTGACTCGGGTCATTCAATTTCTTTTGTGTCACCGCTAGCGCTGTTAGTGCCTCCTTTTGTGACGGATGCATTATGTTCAGGTCAGCTGATTTAAGTAAGGTGGTTTGATTGGTCGCCTCATGATTGGCTTGCCCATTAAAGAAACACAGGTGTCCTTCTGCTCTCTTCTCTGGTGTGTTCCTGAAAGGTTGCTGGTTTGGAGCAGTCACTGTATCCTCTACCACACTCTAGTAACCCAAACCCCAAACAGGCTCTGACTGACTGTGCCAGTGTTGACCCTGAAAACACAATCCTGTTCACCTTCCCCCTCTAATTTCCTCCTTCTCTGTTTTTCGCCACAGGTTGCAACGGTGGATTTCAGTAACGTTCGCAGCTTGGTGGAATGTGGCCTCTTCCCTCAGGCTCTGGAAGATGTGCAGTGCTCCCTGCAGCCCGGGGTGCTTCCTCCAGCCTCCGTTCTCCATGCATGTATGCAGCATGCCCTACATGTATGTATACCAACACCACAGTTGGACCTCTTCTGCTTCTCCAAGTCCATAGGAGAAAAGAACCATTTCAGGCACTATCTTAAACATTTATATTTATATGTAGGGTATTTATAATAGGCTCTGAGCCAGAGCAGCAGAAGCGCTTTGTCTGCTGTGTTTTTGAAGGGGAATTCCACCTAATTTTCCGAATTTTCTGCATGATTCTGCCTTTGTAATGTAAACAAAGTCATTCTGAATGGTTTGATCTGAAGTGATCTGTTCTAGTGGAACTTACTGACTCAGACTTTTTTTTCAGTGGTGATGATAGGAAACTGGGGTTGTGATGTCCACAACACAAATATAGCCATTATTATTTACTATCAAAAATGGGTCTTCTGAGGTTTTATTTGCAGGAATAATATAAAATAATTGGGAAAACATTTTCTCCCTGCATGTACTTCTCTGCCGTGAATGTATTAAAAATACATTTTAGCCTAAAATCTTATCTTAAAACTATTCCACAACAATGTCTCTGACATGGTGTAATTGTTCGCATTTTGTAAACATTAGCTTTCTGTGAGGGAGCCTTTAGAGGCAAAACCAAGTGAGGAATATCTCCCACACTACTGTGACTGTGAGTTATGAATATTAAAGATTACTCGTCATGTCACGCTGCACTGTACGTAGGCCATACCCCTACATCTGTTGAAAATTCGAATGTGGTCATGCATCATTGAAGTGTTTGCCACTGGAGTGCATCTTCAAGCTAGTGCAAATAGACCAGAGTCTAGAGCAGGGGTCATTCGTTTTGGTCCTGGAAGCCAAGCCAAGCACAGTTTAGCGATTTCCCTGCTTAATCATGCCTGATATAACTCATCATTTTACACTGTGAAGCTGATTTCAAAACAAGCTTCTATTTTTTTTGCTGTTTTGAACTTCTGATCATCATTAATACCATGAATTCAAGATGCCATTGCCATGATCTACTAAAGCTGAAAAATTCATAGATTTCTCTTCTGTTTGTGCCACAAAATGCAAGCAAATAACTGCATCAGAATGTGCTTCACACTAGGGGTGGGCAATATGGCAAAAATATCATATTACAGTGTTTAAACTATCTCAGTACATTGGACAGTAAAGGCATTATTGCACTCCCTGTAAACAGTTATAGAAACTCTAGTAGCACACAAAAAGAACATGGACGTGCATGAAGGCAAAGGTAAGATTTCCAGGTTTAGTTAGTATATTTGAGCATGAAAATCACCAAAATCAATCAATCAGTATTGTTATTGTGATAAATTACATCGCAATGTCACAAAGCTTTTCTGAACATATTGTAGATAGCACAAGTGCTTCCCAACTGCATATTTGATAACAAAAAGAGCATAATAATCCAGTTGTATCACATTTAGTGCAGCAGAGAATTTGAAATATTGTATATAAATCATTGTATTCATAGTTTTTGATAGCATTTAAAAAAAATACTCCACTGCTTTGTCTTTTCCAATTTATCAGTGGTACATAGGAACTCTGCTGAACTCTTACTGAAAAATTTTCGCAATAGATAGCTGGCCACTCACTCTAAAACTCCTATATTCCTGCAGGGAGAAGCACAGTCATACTTCCTCAGCATGCTCAGCACTGTTCTGAATGACATACTGCGTAACAATCCTACCTGGAGCTCTCCTGGGAGCGTCAAATACTTCCTCCAGATCCTGCAGTGCCCACAGTGTAAAAATGGAGTCTGGCCACTCCTACAAACATCAGTGAGGTAAAATATGTATATGTAGACATAATCCATGTCACGTAATTCATAAACACATGGCTGGAGTATGAATGTATTTAGATGACCAGAACTGACCTTCTGTTCCTTTTTGACTCAAGGTTTTGCTTGTCAAGCGCAGCTACCTGTCACTCACTACCTAGCCCCGCCCCTCCAGAGCTGCTCCGCTTCCATGGTAACCTGCAGGCGTTCTTTCTCAGGCTGTTTCAGCTGGAACTCCGTGCTGCTAGCTCACGGTAAGAGTCAGAAAAGTAGCAGCTTCTGCGATGGATGGATGGATGGATGGATGGATGGATGGATGGATGGGGAAATGTAGCAGTATGAATAATACTGCTAAATAATAATGCTAATAATAAAAAGAGAATGCTATTTATGTAGCTCTCAAGCTATAAGGTTTTCTATAAGATCAATTAAGTGAGAGAGAGAGAGAGTGCGTGTGTGTGTGTGTGTGTGTGTGTGTGCGTGTGTGTTTGTGTGTGTGTGTGGGCAGATATTGAATTGTGGTATCAGAAAGATTCAAGCTTAGTAAAGAGCATTGAGTAGGTGGAAGTGAGTCTTGTGATGTGTGCAGTGGGGGAGGCTCGCGGACGTCTGTGCTCTACAGCATGTTCTGGAACGTGTGGGAGAAGTCAACACTGAGCTCCAGGGCCCTGCAGCAGCTGGCTGAACTGCTGGTAGAGGCCGTGCTCTGGGGTCTCCACTCTACTCAGGTGGGGGGAATCAGATTCTCACCAAATGGTGTTTCTTTAAGACATATCATTGCTGTCATATCAAAACCTTGTAACTGTTATTTATTTATTTTTATATACCATTTGAAAACACCAGCTGCCATGTACATTATATGAACCTTTTATTGCAAATTGACCTACAGTCCTGTAATCCACAGTGTGTGGAAAAACTAATAAAATAGAACACAGTATTACATTGAAAAAGGTATCTAAACACAATATTTTACGTTTTGCCTTATGAACTTGATCATTAATCGTAAATATATGCCAAGTCCAAATTTGATGCCCTGCAACACATTCCAAAAAGATGGGACAGGAGCATATTTACCACTGTGTTACATCACCTTTCCTTTTAACAGCACTTAATAAACATTTGTGGACTGAAGACTTTCTGATTACACAGCCATGTTGTAGTAATACATGCAGAGTATTCCTTGCCATTGTCATGTTGAAATCTAGAAGACAACATATGTTGCTCCAAATGTGTTTGACATTAGCGGTGCCTTCACAGATGTGGAAATTACCCGCTAATACCCTCCTATACCATGACAGACCCAGGCTTTTGAACTCCACACTAGTAACAATCTGGATATTTCTTTAATTCTTTGGCCTGGAGAGCACACGGTCTATTATTTCCTTACACGATTTGAAAGGTGGACTCGTCAGACCAAAATACATGTTTCCACTCTGTTTCCATCAGTCCATTTCAGATGAGCTTTAGACCGGAGAAGTGTCTGGATGTTAGTGATAAGAGTTTCACCGTGCAGTATATAGTCTTAACCTGCATTTGTGGATGCTGTGACAATCTGTGTTTCTTGACAAGAGGTTTTCCAAAGTATTCCCAAGCCCATGTAGTAATATCAATCACAGAAATATGCCAGTTCTGAGGGGTCGACGGTCATGGGCATTCAGTTGTGGTTTCGGCCTTGCCCTTTACACACAGAGATTTTTTTCAGATTACCTCAATATTGTGATGTTATTACACTGAGGGTGAATTTCTTGCAACCGCTTGCTGAAGAACATTTATTTTTAAACTGTTGGATTTCTTTGCAGATGACCCATCCTTGATCATAATGGATGATACAGGTCTAGGCCTATCCTGGATACATCTTGTATACCCAAAGACGGTTGCCTTACCTGTTTAAGATCTCTATGAAAATTGCGCAATGTTCCTATTGTTAAATTGCCCATGTCCCAATTTTTTTGGAATCTTTTGTATGCATCAATTTCAGAATGAGCATATATTTACAAAAAACAGTGAAGCTGAAGTTTAAAGGATGTTCAGTCCTTTGTCCCTGGTGCTCTGTGTTGATCCTTTAGGAGGGGAAAGGGAGACTGCTGGCCACGTTGCAGGAGATCCTGGCTGTAGTGGTGGAGTACTGGGCTCAAGAGCATAGTAAGCTCAACAGCCGTCTGGTGGACAAAGGCTTCCAGGACTTGGCGGAGTACATAGCCATCCTGAGCCAAGGTAACATTCGTTAGCCCATTTTCCACAGTAAGAGGCCAGTAAGGCCATGTAGGATCACTAAGGGTGTAGTGGTTCAGTATCCTCAAATACCCCATTATCTGTTACATATCTCAACTTGTGACAATTAGATGTTGTGCTGTAACAATAGTTTCCAAAATATTGGCATGTTATGTTGCCCCTGTATCTGTGCTGCCTATGAAAGTAAGTAAAATTTACATTCACCAGTTTAATCCAGGCATCTGCATCAGGCTAATATCAGCAGAAAATGCTGGACTGGATGTCAGTGAAAAATGAGTTGATGAATTCAATCCAGTTCAATAATTTATCTACCTCATAACAACACACACTCACATTGTGTGATGCGATGATGTTAGCTGCATTTCTTCCTGTGGGGTAGTAGTGTTTGAATAGTTTGAGTGTGATAGCCTACTTGTAGATCCTCATCTTAAGTGTAGTGCTTCAGTTAAAAGGCTTATTTTGAAGCATAGCAGTTTCTAAAGGAAAAGAAATATCTGATTGGTATAGGCCCAAGGTTGCAATAACAGTATCAGAAAAGAAAAACTGGTATCATTCCACATCTAGTTTAAACGTATAGTTCCTCCTTCTCTCTTCCTTTCATACTCTCTTTCTTTCAGACCTTCATCCGGACACTCTGAAAGAGCTGGTTCCTGCCCTCCCCTCTCCTCGGCTCAGGATGCTCATTGCTGACGCCATCTACAGAAACATCTGCTCCAGAAATGGCCTGTTCATCCACCCAGAGCCCCTCTCTCTGCTCAAAATAGTATGGCCTAGTGATTGTAGAACCTAGAATGATAAATCAGACATTGGATCATTGAATTTTACAATTCAGTCTTTGTATGGTTTCACTTCCTCTTAAACTGCAAAGGATGCTAAATATGATCTGGGTACTTCTCAAGGTATAAAGAGTAGGGTTGCACTATGTAAGAGGTTGGAATGGGACAGAATACAGGAGTTCATAATATGTATTCATTAAAGCAGCATAATGCGAGAATTGGTATTTTTTTGCTCGTAGGTTCCCCCTACAGTTGCGGAATGTATTTCACTTTTACACCACTGCTGCAAATACAAATCCCCCCCACTTTGAGCGCCCTTCATGGATAGCTGTATATGTGCATTTGTTGACAATCTGAAGGATACAGAATCATAGTAAAACACACTCAGCACACCAAGTCCACAATGATTGCTAAGAGGGCTCATTTGCAGGCATGTAGGCGTATAGACGCTACAGATGGCACTTGCGATAGACACAAACAAAATTGTGAGTGTAATCTGTAGTGTCCATACACCTACAGGTGTGCAAATGAGCTCTCTTACCAATCTCTGTGGACCTATACGGTGTGCTGAGTGTTTACTAATCACAGATGAGTTTTTGTGGATGTTGATCAATTAAGGTAAATTATTTGGTCAAAATAATGCAAGACGGTATTGATTCACCAGTGTCTTTTGAATACATTGGAAGACAGTTTCAACTTTTACCACAATGTTAGTATTTTGTCCATATTGTGCAGCCCTACTACAGAGGAAGACAGAGTGATTTTTAAAGTGCATTGTTCATGTGTTTTGCAGGTTTCCTCCTATCTGAAAGCCCTGGGGCAGTTGTGTGGGCGCACACTCATGCATGCACACAATCGCAGGGCAGAGAGAAGCATCTCCAGCAGCTCAGATAGTCAGGTGTCAAACATAGGGTGAGTAATACACATACATACACAGGGCCACCTGGTTATAGATGGAAACCTAGCTTGGGGGACAACAACAGAGCACAAGGCTGTGCAACATGCTTACGTCACTGTAGATCAATGACTGAGGTAGAGGTGGGTGGGGAGTGATAGCAGGAGGGAAAGAGAGATATGGGAGAAACCCCACAGTTATATTTATCGACACAGGCAGCTGTTTTTTCCCTGTCCCCCCTGCTACTGTTGACACTGCTTATTGGCGACATGCTGGGCAGCACTGGGGGCACACACACACACACACACACACACACACACACACACACACACACACACTGCCAGGTTCTGTGCAAGAAATAGCAGTAATTAGAAACCTTACCTTCAGTCTCTGTCATAGCATTTGACTCTAAGGATGCACCAATTCAAGTACTTTCTCCTCTGATACTGATTCTCATATCTGAGCTCATGATACTGGCTATAGATGACATAATATGACTTTTTGTTTTCCAATACCTTTATTAAAACTTTGAGTATTGACCAATACCAATGTCAAGCCAATTTTTTTTCTTGAATTGCTACTAAGCTTTACACTGACTTTTTTTATTTGAAGCACTTAAGATGAGCATCTGAATTTCATCCTCAGACTACTCCAAAAAAAGAAATATGCAGATAACAAAATCATGTCACACAGTGTGTCTTAGAGCTATTTGAGGTTAGATTTGTCACAGGATTGGATCAGATTAATTCCTTCTTTCTCTATCCAATCCAGCAGTTTGTGCTGAAATTGGCATGATACTGATACCCATTGGTGCCACTCATGTTTTGTGTTTTGTATTCTAAAATTTGACAAAGAATGACTAAGAAACAGCATCAAATATGGATCAGTCATGTCCGACTAATATATCGAGTTTGTTCAGTAAGGTAAATATCATTGCTAATAACAGTTATATCAGAATATCCGGTTGGGGTATCACTAATTTTATATAATCTGCATCAGCAACAAATTGTCTTTAAAAATGCCAGCTTACTTCTCTCCAAGTCTTTCTTCAAATAATCTTACCCTTAATTACATTCGATGACAGACACCCTCTTCATTGTCCCTCAGCTGTCCTTTTCGATCTTCTCTGAACCATGATTACGGTATATTACTAATGATACAACCACCCATCACTGACACTATTAGAACAGGCGACGTACATCTCCAACCCAGTGAAGGCAAAACTGTGGAGTGAGTGTTCTGGGTGTCTGTAATGGAGTCATTGTAGCTCATCATGGGGTATTAGTGGGGGTTAAGATGGCTAATGGAGAGAGATGGGGTCCTCTCTTACTGGCCTGGGCTAGACTGTGCTCTGCTTGAGTCTGAAGGCCTTGGGGAGACGTGCTGTAATTGAGCTTGTGTTTCACTCCTCCAGGCCTAATCAGCCAGTGATTATTGCTTTTTTTGAGTCTCTCAGCTTTAGAGATGTGGGCATTCCACTCAGAGCCTTAAAACAAACTCTGAGACATAGCAGTGGCCAATTAAACAGAGGCCTTTGTGCTTTTGAGTATTCTAATAGAAACTGATTTGTGTAATTTGAATAACTTAAATAACTCATGAAACTGTTAAACTACAAGCCTGAAGCAGATAATGTGGCAGATTTTATAGCATGATGTTATAACACCATTTAGAAGTTAGAATGTCTGTTTTCGTAAGACCCATGACATAGATGCAGAAGAATTACACCCTGTGGGTTTCACAGTGACCATTTATTTATATCAATACGTACTGTATTTGCTAATGAGTACTTTTTTAAAAAAAAAGCTATAATATATAAGTTTAGGAGATTTGGAGACCTCTCTGGTGGAAATGTGTAATTGCACGGAACTAGAGGAAGAAAATTTTATAATGTTGGTTGTGCTTCAGACCACTTCTACATGTAGATGAATCTGATGATTGAGAGTGCATTGAAAGAACTCAGTCGAAGCTTGTTGAAGGACTGGTCTTCCAAGGATGTAAGTGATTTATATACTATTGCCATCAAATCTTCATCAGTATAATGTTGATTTGCATTTGAAACCTAAACACTGAGTCGGATCTTATTTTTGTGCCTGTGTGGGTCACGTTAATATGTAAAGATCTGAATGACATGGTCAGAAAAACTCTTGCAAAATCTGTCCCCACACCTCTGACTTTCAGATCACAGTTTCAGGCTTTACAGGATGACTTGCAGCAGTCACTTTTTTCCTCCTGACTTAGTAATGCTGCTTCTTTCAGTTTTAACGAAAAAAAAAAAAACTCACGTAGTGCAGCTGTCATACTGTTATGCACCTTGGCCATTTTGCTCTAGACTTTTGTTCAGATATTTTAAATGTACTGCCAAGCTGGTTCTTCTGTAACCCAGATGCACTCTTTTCCAAATAAAACACAGCAGAATTTCAATAAATTAGTGCATATGGGTTATGAAAAAGTACATAGTCTTGTTTTAGTTTATAAGATGCTGCTGATGTTGATCACTGGCTGTAGAGGTAGTAGATGTGGAAGCAACTGACATTGTTCCATCTCTCTTACACACACACACAGACACACAGAAACAGCATGGAAACAAAGGCACACACATTCACACGCAGATGTTTACTCCTCCCCTCTAATAGGAAGTTAAGTGCCTGTGTGTATGTTTGTACTGCAGTGCTGGGAGTGCGCGACTTGCTTCTGAACAAGCCAATTATGAGCGAAGGAGAGCTGTTTGTTGTGGGATTCTGGCCCTCTCTCTCTCTGGCAGGCCTGCGTCTCACAGTGCTGGGAGAGGACATGACAGCACTGTGCTATTAGCATGCATGGGCTAGCAGGAGCCTTCACTTTTCTCCTTGCTTAATTGGCATTGGCTGTTTGCGGTCAGCGTTCCTGTGTATTTTAGTATTGCAGCATATGGGGGTTAAAAACAACAAATTGTGATGCGCTCAGCTTACCAGAGTTGGGAAACTATTTGTTTTACTATCAAAACTGCATTGAAATGAGAAGAAGCATCTGAAATCTCAGAATGAAACGTTTTATTTCACCCATATGCATTGTGTGTATGTATTAGACCTGCACAATGTGTCATCTGTTAGTCATTATTGTGAAATTGGCCTTTGCATGACTGATGTTGCAGAAGGCTGCAATGTAAAAATGAGCCCTCTAACTAATCACAGTGTTGTTTACTGTGTGCTGTGAGCATCCTGACCAGTCTTTGCTCCAGATGAGTGTTTACACAGTGTTTTGATTAGTCATGCTATTCAAATGATACAACAAAAATGCATTATTTTGGAGGCCATTCTTTAAGTCTCTTGTACAAGTGACATTCATGTCCTGCTCACTTCTGTCAGAACAATATAGGCTGAACCGCCAAATTTGAACACAAAACACAAAAATCATCATGGTTAAAAAAACTAATATGTGTAAAATACATAGTTTATAAAGTAATCAATGTAAACCAGTAATATTTCTGGGAAGCTCTGCTCCATGCAATAGTGTTTGTTATTTGAGACTTTGGATTCAAGTTTGTTATATCCGACAGTCACATTTAACTATGCACATTTGATAACTGACAAAAAATAGAACTGTCAAGTACTATATAAGTAAAACTATCACATTGTGAAATAAAACTGTAAGATAAACACTGCTGTCCCAATGTTTAGAATCACTTGCTATATTAAAGGGCCCATATCCTCCTTTCAGTGCTTAGAATTAAACAGGCTGTTTCAGTTACTGTCCCTTAAAGACTGATTTAAGAGAAATGAGCTCTCTTCTGATCTGTTCTGTATTGTACCTCATTCAAAAAGCACTCAGAGTTGAAACACTCCCTAGACCTTCAATATGAATGAGTGGGGCTAAACTGCTGTAGGCTGAACAGGCTGAACAGGCTGATATACACCGATCAGCCATAACATTAAAACTGCCTCCTTTTTTCTACACTCGCTGTCCATTTTATCACTTCCACTTACCATAGAGATGCACTTGGTGGTTCTTTGATCTGTAGACTGTAGTCCGTCTTTTTCTCTGCCTACTTGTTAGCCCCTTTTAACTTGTTCTACAATGGTCAGGACCTCCACTGGATCCCCACAGGTCAGATATTTGGGTGGTGGATCATTCTAAGCTCAGCAGTGACACTGACATGGTGGTGGCATGTTAGTGTGTGTTGTGCTAGTATGAGTGGATCAAACACAGCAGTGCTGCTAGAGTTTTTAAACACCCCAGTGTCACTGATGGACTGAGAATAGTCCACCAGCAGTGTCCTCTGACCACAGATGAAGGACTCGAGGATGACCATCACAAACTGTGTGGCAGCAGACTCTGACTTCACATGTACAAGGTGACCAACAAGGTAGGTCTGTCTAATGGAGTGGCAGTGAGCGGACACTGTGTTTAAAAACTCCTGCAGAACTGCTGTGTCTGATCCACTGATAACAGCGGTCCGTCACTCTGATACCTGCTCTATGGTGGTCCTGTGGGAGTCCTGACCACTGAAGAACAGGGTGAAAGAGGGCTAACAAAGTATGCAGACAAATGGAGGAACTATAGTCTGTAATTGTAGAACTACAGTGTGTGCCTATACGGTGATCTTAGCTGATAAAATGGAAAGTGAATGTAGAAACAAGAAGGTTTTAATGTTATGTGAAAGAGTTTGTTCTTGTTCCATCACAGAAGCAGTGAATTCAACATATGCTGTTTTTGCAGCTTAATTTCCATATACAGACCGTATGGTGGGACTTTGTTTTTCTGTGGTATTGGCCCTTTAATAATTTATGCTATTTTATATGCAACTTCAGATTTAGATCTTAGATTTAACTCTCATAAACTGGACACTAAAGTGTCAGTATTTCGGGGATTTTGAGTTATTATACTTTAAATTCTATAGTGTAAATTTCAATTTATAACATTTCTGTCATGATATCTGCTTTGGTAAATATATATTTGAGGCATTCATCGTCTTAGACACAATTTTTTTGGTTAAGTGGTTTTATACTGTCATTGAACTGTAGTAGAAATATGAAATTTAAAATTATTTTGGCTAATATCATGTATTTGCTTTTCTTTACCTTCTTCTATTCATAGTTGGTATCAGTAACAACATTTTTGTTTCGGTTGGGCCTTACGTTCTAGTATGTACTCCTCCTTCATTTCCTCCTCCTCCTTCTTCCCAGAACGAGTGTTCTCTCCCATCACCTTTTCCACCCACAGCAGTGACTCAGACAGGAACACAGTTCCACTCTTCCTAACCCATCTCAACCGATCCACCCAGCAGTGGAGGAGCACTCAGAAGGCCATTTATCCACAGCTCCTTATAGACTAGGCCGTGGACTCCAGTGTGGAAGAGTGCCACCAGGCCCTTTAGCTGGCTGTCTCTTTGGATAAGAGCGCCCTTCGAGTAGTCCCAGTGCGCTCTACCGGTTGTTAGCCTCTAAAAGGGGGGATGCACTTTGATGCCTGTGTCTCCACTTTGGCCTGACAAGATGCTGCTCTCTGGCTGTTTGAGTGATACCGATCTAATGACATCTCTGGGCCTATTTGTAGTGATGTGCTGTGGGGTTTTTGGGGCAGTGCACACTTTCGGTGCAGGTTTTTGACACTTCAGAGCAGACTTTTTTCCTTGTGAGATGTTTGATGTTCCAGATGTTCTTGCTGATCAAATGATGCAGCGAAGTTGAAGCAGTAGAATCCTTCTTGCTGTCTTTAGCTCTTCTTTTGTCTCTGTCTTCTACTTGAAATTTTCTCTTTTTTCTCTTTCTCTCACTCTTCCCTCATTCTTTCGCTTTCTTTTTTCTCTCTCCTTCTTTCATTCTTTAGTTTTTCTCTCTATCTCTTACTTTCTTTTCTCCCTTTTTCATTAATTCCATCTGTCTTTCAGTCTCTGTTGCATTTTCTCTTTTCTTTCTTCTTTCTTTATCGCTGTCTCTCCTCACTCTTTCTTTTGCTCGCTTTCTCAATCATTTTTGTCTTTCGCTGTGTTGCACTTTCTCTTTTCTGCCTCTTTCTTTCTGTCTCTCCTTTCTCTTTGTCTTTCACTTTATCATTTTCTTTCGCTCTCACTTGTTTGTTCTCTCTCTCTATCTCTCTATATCCCACATGCTTTCTCTTCTCACTCTCTTATTCTTTTCCCTTTTTCCATCTCTCTTTTTCTCTCTCTCTCTCTCTCTCTCTCCTCTCTCTTTCCATCTCTCTCTCTTTCTCTTTCTCTCTTTCCATCTCTCTCTCTCTCTCTCTGCTAAAGCCTCCTCTGAGAGTTGTCTTGTTTTTTGTGCTGTATGTGTGTTTTGTGTTCAGAGAGAAAGAGCGAGTGGGCGGCTCAGGCTCGGGGAAGGAGAACATCCCGAGAGGTTTCCACAGAGTCAATCCTGCAGGTAAGAGCACAACACGCACACTCATAATCATAACCATAATCTCTGTCTGCTCCTCCACACCAGGCATGCTCAGACTCGCTCATTATTTCTCAGAGTTCATGAAACATCAGCCTGATCACCACAGGGCTTTGTCCTTTTCTGTATTTCCACAGTTACCTTTCAGATTTGATCGCTTATGGACCTTTTAAGTGAACAGCTTTTAGACAGTACTTATTTACTGTCCTTCATTCACAGATGTTTTTTTTGGTTTATTAGAGGAAAAAAAAAAACAAACATTGGCCTATCAGAATCCCAAACTGCACCAGCAGGGTCAGAAGTACCCCACAAACACAAACACTGTATGCTATAACTCGTAGCGCTGGAATTTACATGCACTCAGTATATGCCTTTATTGATTTGGTGAAGGAGTGGAAAGAGGGAGAAAAAGGGAAAATGGGAAAAAGGGAAAAAGAAACACATACAAACACAACACTTGTCAGATCCCCAGTTTAGGAATATTAAACACTGCAATTAGGATTCCGCTGTGAGGAGAGAGGGCGAGAGAGAGAGAGGGAGGAAAAGAGTGAGCACTAGCTTGTGGCTGGAAGTTTTGGTAATTAGGAGGCTAGCACTCTGAGTGAACCCACCGAGGTGTCAGCGCTCATCTTCTCTCCACCTGATCAGAAAAGACCCCCACGCCAGAGCAGGGAGCGGGGGAGGGCACGGAAGGGAGAGCGATCGAGAGAGTGAGAGAGAGAAAGAGAGGGAGAGAGAGAGAGACAGCCCTGCTTCCAGGAGACTGCAGGCTGCTGCTGCTCCTTGCCTTGTGTTGTTTTTGCGCTACGTGTTCCCTATACTGATGTGCTGGGACATCAATTTTTGATGATGCATCCACAGGCTCTCAGCCATATACTGTATTTTTGAAGGTAGACAGACGGTGCAGTGCTGCTCGCACTGTGTGCAGGTCCACGGTGCCTTGTTAACTTCATCCTGAGCCGTCTGACCACAGAATGCCCTCTGCTGATACTTCGCTTAGACAGCAAGTGATGATAATATATGTACTTGTTCTGTAGGTAAATTTGTGTGTATTTTTTTTTATTGTATTTTATACTGCTCTTGACCTCTATTAGAGGTGTTCTGAAGTGTTGTAACCCATTAAACTCTAGGCTCATACTTAAGGCTTATTATTCACGAGGGCTGCTGCTGTCGAGTAACATACCAATTGTTTTGAGTCATCAGTTTTCTAAAAAGGCCATACAATAATGGACCAATACTGAACAATAGAAAGCCATGCATAGCCCTTCAAAGATTCCAGACACTTTACTGAAAAAAGATGAACACTGGAGCTTTTAAAAGTTCACTAGAAAGTGAAAAATAAAATCAGTATGTGGCAAAAAATGCATATACATGCATGTGTCTGTTTCTTACTCTGAGCAAGACCAGTAAAAGAATTTAAAAGACCCATATTAAGGCTCTGCCCGTTCACATTTGAAGTTGTAAGGAGTTTTTCAGCCCGGGCTTCTTTTGAACAAAGCACAATGTAGGGTAGCCAGTCAGAATGGATGTTATTTACATATCAGTCTAAAAGGCGCAGTAATGAAAACAGCCTGTTTAATTCTAAATGATAAAGAGGGGTTGGAAAATAGTCATATAAAAATTAATTATTCCTATTTTGGCACACAAAACTAGACAAATGTTGTGTAAAACAAGAAAAATGTGAGATATGGTACCCTTTAACCTCTTAAAATCTCAGGCTTATTACATACTAAGGCTTAATATTCAGTAACAATAGGGACTTCAGTGCAAACTGGCTGAGCTATTCTCAGGTTATAGAAGTGTGTCATAAACTTTGGGCCTACCAGTGGGCCCTGGCCATTTAAGGGGTCAGTATGCATAGTCATCATGCAAACTGCCAACTTACTACTGATTTAATGAGGCAAATTTTAATCTTTCTTTTTTAATTCATAGAAGCTGCTATGAATTATAAGATAACTAGTATAAAACTAATGAGTTATGTAGGTATAAGAGTGAGTGAGAGATCGTTATGTAAGCCCACAGATTGGTTAATTGCAAAGATTTATTTCAGGGTTATTTTCTATTTGAGATCAAATGAATTTTAATTGGTTAATCATTTAAAATTTTATTTTGCTACTTCTTGTTTTGCTAATCAGTACTTGCCTGTAGCTCCACCAAGACACATTTCCTGTAAAGCTTGGCATAATTTTTGTAATATTGGTCGTAATTGACAGGTGATCAAGGCAAAATTATGCTCTAATAGCTCAAGAACACTTTTAGTCCACTTCTGACAAATAGCTCCCTCCTTTAAATCATTAGCTAACTTCCAGCTGAGCTGTCATGTCTAGCATTACACATCATGCAAGCAAACACTCCTCCAGACAGGACAAAAAATCCACATATTTGACAACTCTACTTAAGAGCGCAGTGTTCAGTAGTTGGGGAATTTATAGAAAAAGACAGGACAGATTTATCCTTTCCGTGCTTGTAAATGCTGAGTATGCAATTATCCTTATAATGGAGGCGTTGTGTCCAAATTGGAGCCATTAAAATGATTTAACTGGCTGAAGATTGGGTCTGGCATTTGTGAGGATGTGTACACACTGCGAGTTAAGGAATGTTTAATCACTGGGTTTTAGAGCCTATTAGCAAGAGAAAAAGGACCACGGCAAGCCGAGAGCAGCCATGATGCCAAGCTAGTCATTAAGTCATAGTTTTATTGCCTTCTGTTTGTTTCATTTCTTTACAATCAACTGCTAATTAGCTTGGTTCGTTTTAAGCCTTTTTAAAGAATTATTTTCACACTTTTTGGTTGGTTGGTGGTTGCTTGCACTGTTTTTACTAGAGTCACAATTTGCAGTGAACATATAATGAAGAGATTTGTTGCATTTTTCTGCTTTTCAAAAGTGGAATAAGTGCTTCTCTTGGACCAATTGCACCAATCCAAAAATTGGATTTTGTGGTGTTCTTGGAAGCCTCCAATCAGTCTGCTCAAATGTTGGCGTTTACAGTCGACTGCTAATTAGCTCGGTTCGTTCTGAGCCTTTCTGAAAAAAGATTTTCACTGTTGATTGGACTTTCTTATTAGAAGTATCATCTTTAATATACTCAGATGTGAAGAGAGTTGTACTTTTTTGCTTTTTGAAATTGAAATTATATGAGACCAAATGCACCAATCCAAGCTGGATTTTGTTATTTTTTGGAAGCCTTCAGGTGGTCTCCTCAAATGTTGATAAAGGTGCAACACTCAAAAAAGAATGGTTATTGGCTTGGGTGCATACTTCTAGGGGGGAAAAAAAAAACATTGTGTTGGTTCTTTAAACTTTAAAAGCTTTTTCATGCTCGTACATCTCATTTACAAAAAACATTGTTCAAAGAACCATATTCTAAAAGGTTTTTAAAGGAACCAAAAGTGATTTTTCTATGGTATCACTCTAAAGAACCATTCTGGGAGCTTTAAGAGTGTATGGATAGTTCTAGAAAAAACATTTATTCTGTATAAATTCCTTACATTATATGGAGGTTTATCACATGCGCACATCTTATTTACTAAAATCATTCTTTGAAAGATGTTTTTCAAGGATCATCTATTAAGAGGTTCTTTAGGAAACTAAAATTGGTTCGTCTGTGGCCTCACTCCAGAGAACCCTTTAGAGAACTATATTTTTAAGAGTGTAATAGCATCACGATGACTTTTGTTTTCCATGGTCTGTTTCAGGAGGGCATAGGCACAGCAGGGCCTCAGTTTGATTCTTGGTGGGCAGTGTTGCTTTGTTTAACAGCTGGCATTCAGTAGTGGACTCCAAGCTGGCGAGGCTGCAGATGCTATATTGTAGCATGCAGGCTGCCATTTTTCAAAATAGCGATTTCATGACTTCTTCTTTCTTCACATTTCTTGTCCAGAGGTTACCCGGAATATAGATGAAGCCCTTGAGCGACATTAGCCACATTTGGTCACTTGCTCTTTTTTCTGACCCTTAAAAGCTCATTTTTCATGTTTGATCCCTCTTGAAAGACGCCTCTTGAAACGTAATGACGTCTTGATGTTGAAGGGGTTGCAGCATCTCTTCTTCTTTTCTTTTTTTTTTCCCTCCTTCTTCCAGAATAAAGGGCACTGTCTGCCTTTCTTTCCTTCCTCTTTTTCGCTCTCGCTTTTTTAGCACGCCGGGTTTTATCGAGCCGGCCAAGGCTGGCGCCCTGGTGAGAGCTAGTAAAGCATTTATTAGCAGCTTTGCACTGGCGTATTATACTGGCAGCCACAGAGGCACTCATGCTTGGCCTTTAACTTTCTTGTGAAGTTCAGCCATACATGAAAAAGGGGGGAGCAGGCAGAGCAGCTTCTAATATATTCTCCATTTCATATTGTATCAGCAAAAGAAGAGATGGAGGAAAAGGGGAGAAGAGGCGAAGAAAGAGAAAGAAAATGTAAATAAAAAAGGCTTCGGAGGGTTTTGAGGCTGGGGTGTTGTAGTTTGCTGACTGAATATCACGTGGGCCCATTTGCGATGCCCAGTGGAGCTTTTGAACCCTGGATGTGTGAAAAATCCTGTTGGAGTCTTTGTGCGTGGGCTATGTACCATAACTTCAGCTAGTCGAAACAATACTGGACAGGAAAGAAGCCTCTTTTTTCCCACACTCGCCCTCAACTTAGGGCAGATAGTGTAAATGAGGAATGCGCACTGTCTATCAGGGGCTAAAGAAA
>NW_023494806.1:15873753-16088753 GCF_904425465.1 Colossoma macropomum
TAGGCCAGGGGTCGGCAAGCCAAATATTAAGAAGAGCCCATTTGTCCATGTAACCAAAATCTAAGCACCTTGGGAGCCACAACATTTGATCTCCAATTTACCATTTTGGCTATAGATATGTTGCAGTATGTGCTAATGTATTAGTATAGGCTAAAACATATAATGTTAAATGAAAAGACAGACTTACTTGGCTCTGCTTTTAGGTGTAGCACAACTATAGCTGCTTTTCTCAAAAGAAACTTTTCCACAAAAGTAGAATAGCTTCATGTAAGATGTCTCTCAATGTTTGATTTTTTACGATGCTGAAGTCAGCTTCCCATTCACCAGCTTCTTGTCTGAATTTTCTTTCCACCTTAAATACATCAAAATGTAGCTAACTGCTGCGCCATTTAAGGTGGAACAGGAAAATTCGAATGAGAAGCTGACTTCAGCTTCGCAACTTTTTAGTGATTGACACTTTCCCATATTAAACGTATCAGAAAACCAGCTGAGAGCTTATAAATGCAAATAAGACCCAAAATCCACAAGTCTCCAAATCATTGATGTTAATCTTAAATCTTTCTCTTTGCCCTTTTGTTAGCTACTAGCTAGACGAGATTGTCATCTGTGCTGCTGTGGTGACCAGAAGTCGGCACGCCAACCTTAAGGGTTAAAAGTTGGTGAATAAGCAGTTATAGCCTACATTAAGTTTAGTGTTTAAGACCATTTATTGTTAAAACTGTTTTGGAACAATCAGCAGAGCTTTATTTTACTGCAAAGGAGGACTATTTCATTTTTACCTAAAAAGCAAATTCTGCCATGGGGCTACAACAGGGCAGCAAAAGAGCCACATGTTGCATACCCCTGGTCTAGGCTATCCCACTTGGAGGCCAGGCTCCAAAGATTTCTAACCATTAAAAAAGGTTCTCCAATGCCAATGAAATTATCAAAAAAAAAAAATAATAATAATAATAATAATGATCATGGCCAAAAAGATGTGTTCTAGCATCCTCACATGTTCCCCTTTAAATAAATAAAAGAAACTGACAAAGCTCTCCTTTGATCTTAACAAATTTTCAGTGGACATAGAAATTTGTTTGTTTTTTAATACATCATCAGTTAGCTCCACTTTTCTCCTGGTGGTGAGAATTTAACTAAGCTGTAATAGATCCTATAAGATATGTACCTAGCTAGTGAGTAGCACCACATGACTGTGGTAAAGAAAACACAGTTCAGTAATGTGTGACCATTGCTATCTCCAACTATTCACCCTAGAAATCTATACTAGTGCTGTAAAAGGCAGGACTCTGGTTATTTAGACTTTACCTGCTGTCAGTTGTTCCTGTCAGTTGTTGTAGTAACTAACATTAGCCAGACAAATATGAGGCAAGTAATGTTTTTTTTCCCCTAATTGTGGTAAAGAGGTGGTAACTTTCTAACAGTTTGGCTATGATGAAGTTGGCTAGTTGGTGGTCATCATCCTCATGATACTGATATCTCTAGGACATGATACTGATATCTCTAGGACATGCTACTTCCTAGCTGGACCCTTAACCAAGAGCAAGCTGAACCGACTGGATTTAGGTTCGCTGGGCCTTTAGGCTAGTGGAGGAAATCTCAAAAAGTTAATCAAATTTATTTGATTGGGGGCTAAAGCCAGAAACCAAGCAGGCCAGGTCAGTGCTTATTTCTGAGGGAGCTATTTGTTGAATTCCTCTTAAAGGCCAGAGCACACTGACCTAAAAGCACTTAAACACCAACAAACCTTAACATTTAGTTGGTGTGCCTAGCCTGTATGTGACCTGTGGGATACTCAATGTTCTCCCCCATTCTCACTGATCTGAAATGTTCTTCCCTATTCACATGTTTCTAGAATGTTCTCTCCCATTCACCCTGGCTCATTTGGCATATATGTTCTTTTTCTAAACAAACTAAAACAACTGCAAATATGAGAATTTATTTTTGGAAGGGTTGGTGTGCTCTGGCCTTTACAATCAGTCTAATGAATGTCTTTGGAAAATCTATGTATAAGTGAATGTTCAACGCTTTAAAATTAACACACTCTGTCCTAAATCAATCTAATGCACCTTTCTAATACAAACCTTTTTTGTGTTCTGTGACCGCCCCCTCTCTTCCTCTGTGACCTGCTGGAAATGTACAAATTAAGCACTGAAATGTGATCTTCACATTGTTGGTAGTGTCTTAAAAAAAGGAAAAAGACTTATCACTGGATATGAAGATAAAACCAAAACTAACCATGGTCAAAAAAGACAGTATGATTTGAAGATGATAATCTGGCAAAGCTTTTTCAAGAAAGAAAATTGGCATAGTCTGTTAGCAGGTTGTTGACATGTATGTTTTCAGAGGCCCATACTGAAGGCCTCACCAGAGCAAAGCTTTGACTGGCTCTTCGTCTGAGATACACAGCTGTGAAATGCAGCAAATCAACCCAGCAGCACTACTGTAATAACAGAGTAGTCTCTCTGATGAGCGTGAAACAATAGGAGGGGTATATTTTGTGTGTTTCAGTGGTTAAGTGATTTGAGGAAAGGAGTGGTTGATTATGTAGTCGTGCAAAACCAGCTTATCAAACACAATGTGGCTAATCCACATCACTTACAATGAGAAAACTGCGTCTGTCATCAACTTCTTTTTCCTCGCCTTTCTCAGTCTGTAGCCTACAGACTCTCTAATGCTTCCTAGCCGCATGGGTGGGGCTGTGTGTGTTTAGCTGGTGGCCACAGCAAGAAGAGATTGTGTTTGTGGGGGTGTGTGAAAAATTTATGCGCCAGTCCAGCTGCTTCTCCAACCAAAAGCCACCACCCTGGGCTATACTCTCGGCCACCCAGGCCGGAAGTCCTTGGCAAGTGAGATGTGACTTTTGGGCCAGACGGTCCTCGTTGTTTACAGGCCGTAGAAAAAGGGTCTGCCACACTCCCACCCGTGCTGCATCCCAAGAAGAGAAGAGCGGTGTTCTTTTTTCCCCCCAAAAGAGCCTCTTGGGATGCAAGCAGCGCTGCTCGTTAAACAAAGCCCAACCACAATGAAAACACTGCCCCGTCCACAACAGATGCTTGTTTGTGCTGTCTGTTTTCACGCAGCTATGCTGATCTGTTAAGAATAGACTTCTCAAAAGAGCCACTGTGTCCATATAAGACCCTTTACTGTGGGGAGGGTGGTGAGGTGGTTAAGGACGATAGTCAGACACAACGAGAAAGAAAGCAATCAAGAAAGCGAGGGAGGCAACCAAAAGGGGGCCAAGCACTAGGAGAGCAGGGAGGAGAAAGACAAGGCTTGCGCCAAAAAGAGAAAGATCCATTTTGGCAAGCGCTTATTTTGTTGTCTCGATGCAACTGTAGGCCATTTTTTGCATAGCACAACCAACCATGACTGATGACTTTTCTTTATCCTTCGTCAATCTGTCTAGGCCTGGTACTGGCACCTTGAAAGCTAAATACTTCCTAGATCTCAAATTCAGAAGTTAAAGCCAAAAAGTAGGAATAGAGAGAAAGGATGTAGAAGGAGAACAGTAGCCACATGCAGCAAGAAAGTAGGTGAAGAAACCAAAAGCACTGAGAGAAAAAAACATGTTGACAACCCTTTTCATGTTGTCTCAATGCAACTACGGGCTGTTTTTTTGAATAGCACAAATTTTCTGTTGATTTTTTGGCTTTTAATGGTCACATTGGCTAGATCTGGCACTGGCACCAAATCCTTGAAGGTTTCCTCTAAATGCTAAATTAATTCAGAAGTCAAGCCAAAAAAAGTAGGAATAGAAAGAAAGGGATTAGAAAGACAATATTCATATGCAACAATAAGGATAGTGACAACCAAAAAAGGGCCAAGCACCAGGAGAGCAAACAGGAGAAGGATGGGACTTTAGCAGTGGTGAACTGTAACTATTAGAGCTAGGCCTTTAATCCAAGCCATAAATGTCAAAACTTGGTCAAATCACAAGGAAAAAAAACACCTCTATGATGTTGCTTACTTCTGCAAGCTTCCATGTGGGACTCTAGTAGTTTGTTAGGGCTAAACTAATGGTAATGAACACGTTTTGGCTGTACCAGATTAAACACAGACATCTGAAGCTTCTAAAAGACATTCCATGTTTTACTTAAAGCTTGTAACAGGCATATTAGCAAATGTTTTATCTTGTAGCAGTTTCATAGTGACTCTTTTGGTAGAGAGACTGGTATAGATCTGCTGCCTCTGTTTTCTATTTCTAACAACTCACTGATTAGGCTGCTGCATGTATTCACTGTCATGTGTCTAGGAATACCTAGACTGATGTTGTTTCACAAATTTGTTTCTGCCTATTGGAAATCAAAACATGATTGGTTAATTACTCTGTCATATCATAATTATGCTGATGGTTAATCTAACGCAGTAGGACTCTTTAGCTCTTAAGGTCCAAAACAATGGGACAGCTAGCTTAGCTATATCTACCTAGACATCACAGAAAAAAGAAATTTGTGATTGGTCAGCTTTCTGCTGAAATGTAATCCTTTTGTTTCCATCTTAAACTTCACATTGAAACAAGGGTAGTATTGTAATAATTGCGAAGTTTGAATACAAGCATGATTCTACAGAATAACAATTAACAAAAATGACATGTTACAAATAAAATAGACATATTTTTAGTTCCCACAAATCATTAGGCTTTCTTTGAAGGTTACTCTGGCTAGGCCAGGTACTGGCACAAGTTTCCTTCTAAATGCTTATGGACATGAAGGCCAGAAAGTAAGAATAGAGTGAAAAGAAACTGAAGGAGGACAGTAGTCATACACAACAAAATAAAAAGCAATTAAGAATCAAAAAAGGGGACCAGGCACTGGCACAGCAAGTTGAAAAGATACATATTCATTTTGGCAAGTTCTTCTTCAGTTGTCTGGAGGCAACTACAGGCCTAGATTCTTGAATGTTCCCTCTAAATGTTCACTAGATCTTGAATTCAGAAGTGAAGGCCAAATAGTAGGAACAGAGAAAAAGGAAATAGAGGAAGAGATTGTTCAGAACGTTGCTACCGCTGAGGTCATTAATGAGCATTGCTCATGCTGTCATGGCAACCATTAGCACAAGAATGTCACTAATGGCATTGGAGACAGGGCATGAGAACGATGTGAAAATTATTGTCAGATTCAATTAGGATCCTTCTTCTGCACTCAGCAGGGCCCGCCTGTGGCCGTCATTGATTATCTATCAAATTAAAGAGGGAGGAAAAAAAGTGTAAAAATACTCTCCAAGGCAAAACACAGAACATCACAACATATAGTGGCTTTGTGTGTCATGGCCACTTGATCAAGCGTTTGGAATAAGCCTGCATTGTCCTGCTTTGCTCTAATTGTTTATGCAAAGTTTCCACCAAACAACAAATGGTGACTATGAGTATGGGTAACAAAAATGGAAAACATGTTGATCCTGTGGATTGCCTTAATGGAGAACATATGTTGGTCAATGCACAGGTGGCTGAAGTGGCAGCAAGTGAAACATTAAAGCTTTATAGCAGTGGGTGTCGGCACTTGGGTCTGGCAGAGCTCGACTGGTCAACATGTTTGGACACTCCGGAATGTGGGTGGTTGTGGCAGCGGCCACATTAGAGAGGCGTCTAGAGCGGGGCATAATTGTGGCCAGACATCAGCAGTTCTGTTGCATGCGCTAATTCCCTCTGAGCTGCAGCTCAGCATCGTTCCTTTTGACAATAAACTCCTCAAACTTTCGAGAGTAACTTTAATTGTTGCTCAAGTGTTCCATTAATGTGGGCATGCCCTAGACCCAAATTTATTTTGGTGGTGCTTCCTGGAGGTTGTGTAAATGAAAAGGAATGCTTAAAAGAAAGGAAATTGTTGGAAAACATTTAAATGAACAGGAAATTTTAACAAAAGGAATATTTAAATGAAAGGAAATTGACAGAAGTTAACTTCATTGGGTGGTTTCGGTCATTAGAACTTCTAAAGCTAATTTGAGCCCAGTAGCAGACCCTATAAAAGAACATTAACTTTTAACTTAAAATCTTACCATTTGAGAGATCATGTTCAACAAATATGACCAAAGATCTGCGGTTTTGTGCATCCCCTCTAAAGAATTTTATAACTAGCCCAGTCTTTCCTTCCTAAAGCAAGTTTTATGTCTGTACTGTAAATGTAAAGACAGTTTTTGTGAAATCTTGGACAGAGGCTAATTTAACATGCACAATCTGAGACTGATTATTTGATATTTTCTCTCAAAACTGTCTATTTCTTCTATTTACTACACTACATACACTATACTATCCTACATTAACTATATTTTGTTACTACCAACTTTTTTGAACTAGTAAATGCATTAAGTCACAGATCAATTATTTTTTATTGTTACTCTGATTAAACAAACTAATAATAATAAGTGCCTCCTGATTCAAAATGTGCTCACAATGCTATTTAAGGTAGACAAATGTCAGTTCAACAACAGACACTAATCTTCTCAGCTATCATGTTGCAGTGCTGCCTAATGCCCAAACATATCACCAAGAGTGCACCTTCCTACCATTATCTACTGAGGGTAATTTGAACCAATCAAACCTATTATTTTTCTACAAATGGTTTGATTAGATAAAAAATAAGCAGTTTAGGCCTCATAAGAAAAGTTCACATATGAATATTTTGTGTCCAGGAATGTATTTCATTTTTTTTTTCCTGGACAGAGAATCAATATCCAAGATGATCAAGGAAATCCTGAAAGGGTGGCAGCCCTAATTTCAGTGCATCCAGTAATAAACAAAGCATCATGCATCTTTTATGCAGTTGGTAGAAAACGTGGTAGCACATGGACTGATGAGTTTACATTCTGATCCATTATACTATGGCCATTGTGGACATGCCTGAATTAAAACTCCTCTGGCAGCAGCTTTAAGCAGGTTAAAGGGGCCAAAGTCTCCGAACATAACTCCTGTGATATGTTTGGTGTGATAGGCTAAAGGCATACATTAAAAAGGCAACATTGATAAGTAAATTACATTTAAAGAAATATACTACAGAATTTCACAGAACTGATTATATATCACAGTGCATCAAATTGCACAGAACTGATTATATATCACAGTGCATCAAATTGCACAGAACTGATTATATATCACAGTTCATCAAAATGACATTACTGACACATACAGACTGGAATGCATTTTGATTACAATTCATTTACTCTCCCAAAAATGCCTTCAAATTGCTTTTTGGTGAAGCTTTTAGTTGTTTGTTATTCATTCAGTCCAAATCCAAGGTTGATATTGCCTAACCTAGCAAAGCAGGAAGAACAATGTGGCGTCTGCACCAAAATGTGTTTCAGCCAAGATCCTTGCCCTTACCACAACACTTACTCATGCCAAATTGTGTGTTTTACTGTCTATGCTAGGACCTAAGGACTTACTTTGTCATTTGTCTTCCAAAGATAGAATCTCAATGACTTAGTGCCTCGGATGTTAAATTGCTTTGATGAACTGTACGTTTGGAACAGAAGGCCAGATGATTTTAAATTAGGCTTTAACTCTTTCAAACAAAATGCAGCTTTATATACTTTTGTGAAATACGCCAATCAATTATTCAATCACTGATGAGTCCCAGGCTTGCATTGCTATCATCCTCCAAGGCCAGTGCACAATAGTATATAGGGTTAAGATTTGTGAGACTGAAGAGTAAATAGCCCAGAGAACATTCTGTGTCCACCACAGTCTCATGCCAGGGCACGTCCACTATGCTCTGATTCTGGGACTGAAGCCAGAGATTGGCCTTCCGCCACCACCTCCACAAAGGACAAGCCAAGAACTTCGGGAGGCCTCCAGCCATTGGGATGGACCCATGTCTGGGGGCAATGCATCTCCCCTGGGCTTCTGGAGATGGTCTCTTTGGTCTGGGAATGGAGCCCTGGAGGTTTGAGGCTTGTCTGGTGGGAGGGTGCAGGCTTGTGGTTGAGAAGGTTCTTTTTGCCATGAAGTTGCACAGATGTGGACAATAGATGTTGCTTAGCCATTGTTCAAATAGCAACCAGGCACTTGTATGTCTGTGGTATTAGTTATACCACAGACGTACACTCATACCATACATGGGAATCCATGTTGTGAAGACTGCTGAATGTACACTGGTCATACTCCACAATCAGGAATAAGCATTACAATCCATAACTTGAATTCAGTTCTGGATTTTGTAATTCCTACCAGTAATTACAAAATCCTGGACTGCAAAATGGATTCAAGATCTGGATTTGAAGACTTCTAATGTAGGGTGACCAGACCTCCTGAATCTCCTGGGACAGTCCCACATTTCAGCTTCGTTTTGGGTATCCAGGCTTATTCTCAAAAATTGTTCATCTATTCCAGATTTTAGATATGTACACTATTTTTTTTACTGGAACATTGTGCAGAAAAAAGCAACATGCTCACTTGCAATATCTATGTTATCACAATTAGATCACATTCTATTATGAGTGATCAAAAGCCACTGTCAAATAACAAAATCTACCCAGTCATATGTCCTGAAAGGACTGCAAGTGGGTAAGATGGCGACTACACTCCAGCCTGCTAAGCTTGCAAAGTTAGTATTTGTTAAGCAATCTAGGACAAAATTGCAGTCTGATGTCTAAAAGGCATTTATGTTCATTTAATGAGGACCTTCAGAAAGCATTTACATTTTTGAGGAAAAGATGTCTTCAATTCTGCCAAAAATAAGTTAGCCACATCTGCTAGGCATTGTTTCAAGCTTTCTATTTCTATTGATATGTCAGAGCAGTAGCCTGCTGTCGCCGTCAGTAGGGCTGCACAGTGAAGAATGGGTGTGTATATCTTTCTTTAACAATAAAATACTAAAACCATGTGAACTAATGGATCTAGTTATATTTGTATTACCTCCACCATCCTGTCAACCTTTGTGTCCCATATTGGATCATAGCATATCTGGACACGCTTTCCACAATGAGTCCCAGAAACTGATAGCATATGTTCAACAGACCAAGAAACCCTGTAAACTGACCAAAAGGCATGACCACTCCTGTATCTGATAGCCAGAATGTCATGTACAGTCAAATAAAATGAAAGTTATGTGATAGGGCAATTACTTAGCGCAAACTTCACAACATTATTCACCTCCAGAGTCATTGCTCACAGTCTGAAGTACATTTACGGGCATAGTAGGAGGCATAGCGTGGGTTCCTGCACATGTCAGAACACTACATTATGTGAAAGGGCTGGACCCTCAAATGGCGCATATCAAATGACCTCAATTACTCCAGACAAGCGTCCACCACACACAACACGCAGCTCCTTTGCACGAAACCATTTCATTTGAAGTGCACGCTTGCAAATTACTGCGATGCCAAAACCAAAATTATATGAACTGCAACAAATCCGTGACTTTTGTGCGGATGGTAAATTCCTTTAATTCTTGTGGAAACGCTTGAAGGTTGAGCTTTTATAAAAAGAACCAGTGGCGGCCGAGCACAACTGGTGCTTTGTAATTGGTTGTGCAGAGGATAAGGTGATTTCTGTCTAATGGCCACAACAAGTGTTCCAACATTGTCTGAGTCTTTTGAAGAAATTCTTAATTGTTTTTCCGTATTCTTTGAACCCCAACTCAAATGGGCTCCTTTTTGTTTTACGTTTTTTATTTTTATAGCCAAAATCCCACAAGCCCCTATTTTCTAATACAGCCTTAAAAAGCAAGTATAACATATTGAAGTTCTCAAATTTAATTTAAGTAAGAAACATTATCTGGTACAAGCAACCAACATGAATCAATTCAAACAGGAGCAACTGTGACCATATGGACTGGTGGCATGCTTTTAACATGAGTTCCCTTGTTGCCACTCACTTTGACTGACGGCGGTGACTCATTTGACTTTAGCCAGGCTAATATTATTACGGATAAATAAAGAGGATCCGTTATAATCGGTGCATGTTATTATCCCATTATGTAATCTGAGCCCGGCCCGCAGCCTTAGGAAACTTTTAGGTCTCGACTGTTTGCTCACTGCCTATTTTTAACCTTCCCCCTTTTGAATGACAGAGTGTTCTGAGCACACGGCACATGTCAGTGAAGAGGGGGAGTTGACTTGGCCAAAAGAGGCCACTTCTTTAGCTTTAATACTCTTTACAGTGGCAGGGCATCCAAGCCTTGGTCATTTTACGTTAAGTATTCCCAGAAGCTCGGCATATGCACTGCCTTGTGGTTCAGACTACCATCCAAGCTACATTGAATAAGACACTCTTATTCAGAAAGACAGAACAACAGTACTCATCTTGATCGATGACTCTGTTTGGCTGGGGAATCAAACCCAGGTTCCAATTATACAGGGAGAGGATGTTATCCACCACACTGACCAATCAGCTTCTTCATATCCAGCTTCTTGCCACATCCAATTACAGTACTTTATTTAATGCCCAGTCAGAATGGCCGTTCATGTAAAAATTCATTTTTCAGGAGATTTTTCTGAGGAAGTTCAATAAAAGATATTCTATGAACATGATGGAGGAGAATGTCTGAGGAAAATAACTGAAAAAATTAGAGCATTCAAAACGAGAGTTCAAAAATTATTCAAAGACAAACAGAAAATTCTTCTCCTGACCGTGTAAGACCTGGTAGACCACCAAAACTCTCAGTCAGAAAAACAGTGCTTACAGCTTTCATCTTTGAGAGATATTAGAAAATTAACCTTCATTCTTTCTTTAGATCTAATAAAAATACACAGGTGTTTCAATCCATACTTTAACTGTGAGAAGAATTCAGTACTATGAGTCTGAAAGGATGTGAAGAGCCAAAAAAGAAGGAAATCAGAAAATATAAATATGCTGCTGGTGTTTTAAAAACAATGGACTGGCCACCCCAGACTCCAGAACTCAAACATCATTAAAGGTAGGATTACACAGATCGTGAGAAGCAGAAAATGCAACCAACTTCTATGACTGAACTTTGGAGGTGTCAAAAAATATCCTGAAGCTGAAAGCAAGTCTCCTGAAGTGAATGGAATCTGTCATAAAAGTAAAGTAGTTTTCTGCTTTCTTAATTGCTGAAATATAAATAACTTGTACTTAATGGCTGATTTAACTGGAAATTAAATAAATGAATAATGGTCTCTGACTTTTGCACAGTACTGTATACTGCACTCATGCAAGCATTCTTCAATTGCTACAGAGCTTAGAGCTCCACTTAATGCAAGGCTGTTACCAATGGGTGTACGATGTATTAGTGTAATGCATGAAACTGATGAGAATTAGGGAAATTAATCCATGCCACACAATGTTACATAACACTACAAAAACAGATAAATTGCTAGTTTTCACTTGGACCACTAATGACCCCATTTAAATAAATTTTATTTTATAAAAATAAATCTTTTATAAATATGACTATACTACTACTGCATTGTGTCTGATCTTAAAAATATCATGTTAGGTATCATGTATTGTAAAAAGTTTTAATATAATTTTTTTTTTTAAATATTGCCCTCCCTTGTGTAGGACCATTACATATTCCCCTGTCCATTTAAGCAGCCATACAAGGGCCTTCGTATAAAAGGAAATTAGTGTGAACTGGGCCAAGGAATATGAGTTCTGTAAGCCTGTTGTTAGCTAGGTATTTTAAGCAGTGTTTTCGGTGTTGGCAGTGGTTGCTGTTGCTCTGTCTGTTTTTTTTTGCTTCATAAGACTTTTCATAAGACAGCAATTGTCAAATAGGTCATTTGAGTCAAGCATATTCAATGAAAGAAGAAAAATAAGCATTTAAGTGGAAAAGAAAAAAAAATGAGAAATGAGATGCAATGAAATATACTTGAAAATACTGTTTGTTGGTTGCATTGCCTGTAGCTCAGAAAAAGGGGAAGACTAACATATTCTTCAGCCATGCACTACTATGCTCTTCCATAGTCTGCCAGGTTGTTTGCTATTGCTAAGATCACCAGCATGTTCTGCTCTCTTAACAGTTGATTTTCATAGTCTCCTCCCCCAGAGTTTTGGCAATGTCTCTGATTCATTAATTCTAAATTTTCCAGGCTACGGAAGGTCTTTACTGCTGACATTTTTGGGCTCTCATATTAAAAGACAACAGAAGGCTTTAGAATCACATTCAGAATCAACTCTAGACCTTGTGTTAGCTCTCTTTTGAACGCGCTAATGATGCAGTGACACACAGCTGGCTGAGAAACAACTGCACAACCAACTGTCTAATTGTTTAAAGTCATTTAAAACAGAGGTGCTATGTTTAAAAAGGATGTAAATCCCAAGATAGATATCTTACTGCACAAACAGTTATTGAATTAAAGCTAACATTCTGCATTTTAACCCATACAGGCATTTTTACCCATTTTTTCTCTGCTATTGTGTGATTGCCAATTCCACCCACTAGCTAGGTCTCCCTGTATCACATGATGCTACCAAGCTGGGAGAATAAAGACTAGCACATGCTTCCTCTGAGACACATGAAGCCAGATAAAGTAACTTTACAAACTGCCACTAATGCAACATCATTGGGCAGCTCAACACGCTTGGAGGAGAACACTAACTGTCAATTCTGATATGAAAGCTAACAGATGATGGCATTAGCTAAGACCACTTTCAGTTATGGGACAGAGTGAGGCCAATTATCCTGTCTTGGACTTTTGGTCACAAATGGCTGTGGCATCACTGATATTCAAAGTCATGCTCTCCCTACAACAGTGCCAATGCTTAGATGGTTACACCACTCAGGAGCCTAGTCATTATTTTATTTCAAATCCAACGTGCTGAAGTATGGAGCCAAAACAACAATTATGGTATAACTGTCCAATTACTTACAAACCACATTTTTTCCTGGCATTACCTGAGGTTTGGCACACCACTGGCCTAGTAGCAATCGTTTCACATGCTATTATTCACTAATACTGAGGAATTTGGATTGTACATTACCGGATAATTGGGTTTAATAGTTCAGTTTGACTAAATCCAATGATTTTATCAGTCTCCACACAAAGGAACCAGTTAAAAGTACCTTTGTTTAAGAATTCTGAAAACTATCCCAGACTTTCTGATGCATACAAATCATTCTTTTACCTCGCCTGAATTTTCCTGACAAAAATGTTCCTAGAAAATATAACATTACAAGATTAATGGCTTTCTAGGCACAAATTATACCTATGGTATGATGAATAGGCAATGGACTGTACAAATATATAAACAAAAGCACTGGAGGGTGTGTGTTTGAGCTAGGCAATAGTGTTTCCGATCTTCTTTACAGTCAGTTACAGAAGTTTGACGGAAACCTAACTTCATCGCCATACTCCATTTAATATACACAGTCCTAACTACATAGTGAATATGCTTAGGTCAAATGCACTTGAGACATAACAAAGCAGCCTCAACAAATAAATCAGAAAGTGCAGAAGCTGCACACAGACTACTATGTGTCCATGCAGTTATGGGCCCGTCCTAAATCCACCCAGCATCCCAGCATACGGAATACTCATTCCCTCCATCCGTCCGCTCCCAGCCCCAGACCACCAAGGCAGGCCGCTCTTTGGTCCCTGCCAGTGGAAGAAACCTGGGCCATTGTGCCAGCCCTGTGCTCCAAAAACCTCCCAACATGCTGGACCCGAACTGAAATGTCACACTGCTCTCCTGAGGAGCACATAAAAAAACCGATGAGTTCTCCAAACGGCAATAAGCCTGCGGTTTTTCAGTTTTTCATTCACATGATCTTTGTATAGCCCCAGAGGTATAGGCCACATATACAATGCCTGTCAAAACTTCAGCTTTTCAAAATGTTTTTAACCCTTGAAACCCTTTACAATGTGTCTCTAATAACTTTGTAGTTACACATTAACAATATGTGCAACAACAGTGTAACTACTTTTAATGTACTGTTACAGATAGATTACAGTAGTACAATGTTTTTTAAATACACACATCAACTTCAGTCTATACTGTTGTAATTACACAAGCATATATTGATAGTTGCAACAGCATGCTGTAACAACCTATTAATTAATATCTTATGCAATTACACATGTACAACAGGATGAACTGTTGTTTTTTTTCCAACATTACCTTTCTGTTTGTAATAGAAGGTGTGTAATTAGATGGACAGCAGGTGTCTACATATTTTTATCTGATTGTATCTACATAACAACTACAATGGAAATATCCACTTACTTTAAAGTGTAACTTTTACCTACCTGGACATTTGCTCTTGCTGTACCATCACATTACTGAAGGGTTTAAAGCCATAAGTTTCATTAGTTATCATGTCAAAACACAACCATACTACTACACTACGCTACATTTGTGGAAAGTTGACATTTCCTGTGCAGATGCAGTATACACATGCACACGTTAGAAAATCAGCAGTTCATGCTATTACATGTGTAATCACATAAATAAAAAATGCTGTCACAACAATCAAGATACACGTGTAATTACAAGAGTGAAAACTGAAGTCGATACATATGCATTTACAAAAGCTATACCACTGTAATTCAACTGTAACAGTATGTTGCCAGTAGTTACAGTGCTGTTGTAGCATGTGTTATAATGTGTAACTACACAGTTATTAGAGACACTATATTAAGTGACCTAATTTTGCTATAGTATTTAAACATATTTATGTATTTACATAATGGAGTATGTTCACATTCTGCATTGACAGGTCGAATTGAATTGAATTGAATTGGCTCTTCCAAATTTTTCACACTCATTTTGATTTCAATTAATGACAGAAATGCAACAAAAATCATGTAAATAAAGAATTTTCCAAATGTTAGAATCTGCACTGTTGACTGAATTTTTCCACTTCCACTTCAGTGTGGTAATACACATCTGCCTAGGCAATTTGTAATAGGTTAACACAGGAAGATTTAGTAAATAGTTAAATAAAGTTAGGCATTCATTAAACTGTTAATGATTAAGTATTTAACAGTAACAGTATTAATTTGTCCCCAAACTTTTGATGGACAGTGTGTGTACAACTATGAGCCAAAACATTATGACTGATGAAGTGAATAACAACAATTATCAATACCGCAGGGCACCTTCAGAGGTCTTAAACAGTCCAAGCCTCAGCCAGTCGGAGGACTTTTGGTGGCATAAGGGAGACCAAATAAGGCAGGTGGTCATAATGTTTTAGCCCACTGGCGTATACATGTATAAATGTTTTTCCTTCACTTTCCGGAATATATACAGGCTAAGGTTGAGGCAATTGTTGTTGTTGTTGTCACCTGTTGCGGTTTGGCTGATTGGCTAAGCTGACGTCCGCCTTGCTAATGACTTTTTATATGCTAAATAGTCCTATTCCATTAGTTACCACTTTAACGCTAACAAATGTCCATTTTAGAGGGTATTTCTGCCGGCTGCTTTTTCATTTTCTGCACTCTTTGCGGGAAATGAAATTGGTAATTTATAAGAGAGAAGGAAAATGAGAATGGCTTTGTGTACATATCCCTCTGGCGAAGCATTCCGTATACCGAGTGGTAATCATAATAATTGTGTAGTGACAGAATATGCTGATTATATGATTATGTATGCATGTAATTGGCATTATTGTTATTTTTAGCTGGAAGTTAATTGCTAATGTAGATCCTGTAATTGGATCAGTATATTGCAACATTGCAAATCTATTAGCTCCTAATAATTGCTGCAAAGTGGGAACAGAAAGAGTGGGTGGAAGGTGTTTATCTGTCTCTATGGTGCAGGGGTGGGAAAAGGGAAAAAAAAACAGTTGATGTTAATTTTTAAGTAACCAGTGCTGGAGCTTAATTGGAAAGAGTAAGTGAGTTTGACAAGTGTGATGTTAATAAATGTTACTGGGAAAGCTTTTATGCTCTTATCCCTAAAATTGCTGTTTTTTTTTTTCTTGGAAATACATTAGTATAAGCATATAATGCATCGATGACTATGTAAACCAAAGAAATCCCTTAAAGACATCAACCACCTCACAGTATCTTAAGAGTATACGTTAGAAACCTCTTTTCACAAAGTGTCTGAGAAATTATCATGTGATTGCGTACTTCTTAAGCTATGGCAGTTCCCTTTGCACCAATTTGTCAGTTTCATATTTCATCCATGTCACCACATAGGCTCAAATAACAACAGCTACATAGTTTCAATCTCCTCCCCCAAGACACAAAGAGTAGTATGGGAAAGCAGAACACCATCTAATGCTTTTTTCTTTATTGTTTCCTTTTTGTTTTTTTGCAAAATAATTTAATCAAGGTTCATTTTTTTATACAAGCAACCTACATATCTCTGCTACAAAAGAAGATGTAGAGTTTGTTGCAAGTGTCTAGTGTTTGTGAACAATTCAGCCAAAAGTGATTGAAGTGCAAAGGTTACAGCTTACCCCATAATTGAAAGAGACTGAGGGGCTAGTTGTAACAGTCACCAGAAAATGCTGGTAAAACAATGCAAACACAATTAATTCAACATAATTCTATATTTTTGGACCAGGTAAGCTCTTCAAACTAAATACATAAAAAAACATATACCTTAAAATAAGTTACAGTTAATGAAAAGTTATTTGTAAGTGTAAATAGCAGCACAATAAAATTGACATATTTTATTTGCATGACATCTGCATTTCTATTTTTGGATAGAGAGTTCTGAAAAATAAACTGCTTTAAATAAATATGGGAGGATATAAACTTCTCTCATTATTCCTCTCTCTAACACTCGGCCTCATTCACCAACCAGTCTTAAAACCCACTTACACAGTTTTTATGAAGATTCTGACATTCACCAATGTTTTCTTATTCGAAATATGTTCTTAGGTAAGAACAGAATCTACACACACTCAAGAGCACCAAACGTGTGAATAATCTGTGCTTTAAGATCACGCCATGAATCTGACGTAGACTTTGTATTACGACCTTCCTCAATAATGAATTTAAGAACAAACTTAGGAAGATACTGGCGAATGAGGCCCATTGTGTTATAACTAACCCAACTGTGTGGAAGCTGTAGTTGGTTAGCTCTCAATATGAGCTGTTTATATGCTTCAAAATAGTGTTTTTACAGTCACCAAGAGAATCATTAAAATGATACAGGGTTTAATTCTGTTACTTAAAAGCTAAACACAATAGATGTAAAACATTTCTAATGAACAAAAATTACTTTTGTGGTATAAAAACCATTTTCAGGGTGAATATTGAGAATATTGTCTGTGCAACTGCTGTCAGAATTCACAGATGACATGAGGGCTGTAACAATGTATCGTGACGTGATCTTGCAAAAATGGGAGAATGTGCACCACAGAGATTTGCATTGAGAGAAATGGACATACTAATTATGCCATCTAATGCAAGCGTATTGCAAACAACGCCAAAGCTTGCAAATGATCAGCACCAATCAGTAACTCACTGCAGCACTCCTACCTCTCAGCTCTAGTGTAAGTGTAGTGTGAATGTTCAAAATATCATAAAAATGTAGGGTTGTTAACCCAGTACTGTGAATTGAATAGAATTGCAGGCTGAGTGTATCGCAATGGGAATATGAGATGACCAGAAGCACGCTCTACATAAGTAACTACATTTAAAATGTGTTACATTTTACCCTGCATATATTAACCTTATAGGAGAAAGAAAACACATTCATAACTTTAACATATCATCTCTAACAGATCAAAATTCCATGCAAGTCCAATTTTTCCTGTTTTTATGTTTTAATGTTTAATTTGAAAATGTCAGCTGCCCTTTACATAGTCTGAAAATGTCATAATGAATAGACCAAAAGAAAAAGTCAAAAATTACTGATTATATTAATAAACATTAATCAATAATTACTTACATTAAAAGGTAAGGATGCTTTTTCCTTCTCTTGAAAAGTTACAACTTTAAGTGAAATATGAGGTTTTGTTCAGGCAGCAATGAATAATCAAAATAATAAGAATTTATTCCGAGTAAATGTGGTCCATTTCTATTGGTCCCTTTATAGTGAAATGTTCACACAATACAAAGCGTGACTTGGGTTTATCAACAGTGTAAAATAACAGTCATAAAAAAATGGAGTTATAAGGTTCTCATATGTCAGTGACAACAAGTATAATATGTATAACATTGAATACATTGAATCAGACAGAATGTAAGTGTGTGTATAAGTGTGTGTAGTTGGGGACAGGGGTCACTAGGAGGTGTCTGAAAGATAAGACGTAGCGGAGGAGGCCTGCGCTGTATCATTAGACAGGTGGAACCTGTGTTATCAGATTGTGGCGTCGGGGGGATCAGTCTCGCTGCTGGTGGGAGAGGTCTGAGCCGCAGTGCTGATATGAAGGGCCCATTAAGGGCCTTTTATCGTGCTAGCATGAGGCTAATTGACAGGGTTTTGATAGCAGCTGACGATTCCTCTCTGTATGCGCCACCTCGGGAAAGTTTGTCTTTATCAGTCATCAGATCCTCAACTAACAACCTGAGAGAGAGGGGGGGGGGCAGGAAGAGAGGGAGAAAGAAAGACAGAGAGAGAGAGAGAGAGAGAGAGAGAGAGAGAGAGAGAGAGAGAGAGAGAGAGACAGAGAGAGAGAAAGAAAGAAAGAAAGAAAGAGACTGTCAGAGGGAAACAATAAGAGAAAGCATAACAGAGAGATACAGAGAGACAGAGATGGAGAGGGAGAAAGAGACAAAGACAAAGAGAGCATGACAGAAAGAGAGGAGAGAGATAGCATTAGAGAGGATGAAGAGAAAGAGAGAGAGAGAGAGGATAGAGAGAGACAGAAAAAACATGACAGAAAAAGAGAGAGGAGAGAGCATTAGAGAGGATAGGGAGAGAGAGAGAATGAGAGAGAGAGAATATGAAAAATGGGAGACATAGAAAGAGAAAAAAGGAACAGGAAGAGAAGGCGAGAGAAAGAGGGAGAAAAAAAAGAAGAAATACTCAAATGGGATGCTCTCTCTCTTCCTCTCTATCTCAGACATTTCGCTCTATCTGTTAATTCTATCAGCTCAGTAGGGAGAATCAATTACATCAAGAGTGTGTGTTTTGGAGAGAGAGCAAAAGATTGAAAGATTGAGAGAGAGAAAAAGAGAGGGGGGAGGGAGAGAGAAAGACTCAGTCCTCTCTTCAGGCTTCTAGCACTGTTCATACAGCATTATAACTACAATACAAAAGACAACGCAAAGGTATCCAGACATCTCTGGTAGACCTTTAACTAAGCTTGAAAGTTGATATTAACTCAAATACAGCAACACTCTGTCTGAATCTCACCTGACCCAACCAACAGCACGAAGTTTTGGATCCACACCTGACCCAAACCAACTAAATGAAGACTGAAAAAAGTCCATGTTTCTAACAATAGTGTCTGCTAATCCACCTTAATGGATTTACCTAGCAACAATGACAGCCTTCGTTAGATGAATAAAATATGAAGAGCTTAATTATCAGTCATCCAAAGTTCTATTACCACAGCGAATAAACCCTTTTCACAGTAGTTGTAAAATGTGGTTTTTGCCTCTTTTGGAGGTACAACCTTCTTTGTGGAAATATGCTTTTACAGTAGGGGGTTGTCATCCCTCATTGCTCACTAGCAGCTCAACATGGAGCCACAACATTTCATAAATAGGTGCAATAATACCATCTAACAACATTTCAAAGTTTAGGCTACATAACGCATAGTTCCATACTCGAGCACAGGTGACTCCCGTGTACCAGATTTGAGCTTATTTAAGCAATAAAAATATTGAGGGAGAATAAAGTGGGGACAAAAGCTCAACCAGGGGATATGCAGACCAAACTGGACTGTGAGAAACCTGAACAAGAATTTTGAAATTGATCTGAAACTAATAAATGCTTAAGAAACGATCTGAATCTCATGTGAATAATCCACTTCCATGTTGTCCAGGTCTGGACAAATATTTTAAGCCTTAATGTGCTACAGTCTGCTGGCTAGCATGCAAGCTGCCATTGCTAGGGTCAGGGTTTTAACGCCAATGAGCCTACTGCCCTTGATGTGTAATGGAGGTGTGCAAAGGGATATCCATGTATGGAAGCAGCACTTAACTCCAATAGAGGACCAGCCCAGCCAGCTGTCCACTCTCTGCTTGGACAGGACTCACGCCAACAGGACTGGAAGTGGAGGACTTCCAGAAAATGATAAAAAAGAGGGAGGGGGGTGGCTTACTGGTTTGGGTGAGTGTGTTGGATGAAAGCACTCCAGTGACTGTACTTGAGGGAAGAGCAAGTGTATTGATTGTATATATGCCAACATTCGGTCAGGGGGACAGGGGGATAAACCTTATTTTTCTACTATGCTTATCTCAAGACATTAACTGAGATAGCAATAAGTTTATATATACACACATGGATGAGTGAGAAATCTGACCAGCACCCTCTGCATTAAAAGCCCGGTTAGATCAGGAGTCACAACCCAAAAGATAAGAAGAGCCATTTTGTCCTTTCAACAAAAATGAAACCAGCTTGGGAGCCACAACATTTAATGTCCAGTATGTATTAATGTCCTAGTATAGGCTAAACAATATAAACGAGTGCGCAGATTTACTTTACTCTGCTTTAAGCTTTAGCTATAGCTGCTTTCCTCCCTTTTCCCTCAGGAAACTTTTCCTCAAAAGTTCAATAGTTTCTTCTAAAATGTCTCTCATTGTTCGACTGTTTTATGAGGCTGAAGTCGCTTCTCATTCTCCAGCTTCTCATTCGAATTTTCCCGTTTCAACTTAAATTCTGACTGAGGTGCCGAATGTAACCTAAATGCGGCACCATTTAAGGTGGAACAGGAAAATTCGAAAGAGAAGTGACTTCATCTTTGCAACTTTTTAGTGTGTGACAGTCTGTCGCTGCAGATTTAACGTACCAGGAAACCAACTGCACTGCTTATAAATGCGAATAATACATTGTTGCTATGTGACCTGCAGTCTGCACATTGCGAAACAGGGCTTTCGCGCTGTGTTGCACATGTCCCCCCCCCCGTCTCTACAACAAAAATCATTGTTTCTTTAAACCTTTGAAAAATGCTGTGCCACATTTTCATGTCACTGCTGAAACACAAAGGGTTTTAGTCCATAGGCGGAGCCTTATTTTAGCCACACCCCTGCATTTCAGAGCAGACTGCATCCCCTGTTCCTCAGGCCACATGGTGAGCAGTTAGATCTCACTGTTTTGAAGTGTGTCCCAAAGTCTGAAAGTCAGTGTGTAACATTAAGAACTGTGAATACAAGCACATATTTCCTGCAATTAAGTCAACTTTTCAGTGTTTTAATTAAAGATATTATGATACTATTCAAAGCTGTGTTTGCTAGTGGTTTTGAGTTATGCTCAAAATCAGATAAAATTGTCACTACTATAACTCTGACTGCTGAAATATTTAGTAAAGTTTTGGTAGTGTTATGATTGTTCTGTTAGTGACAAAGTGGAATGTTCAATCATTAGTTTTAATTAACATAATTAAGGGATAGCAAAATGATTTTAGTTTAAATTCCAAGTTAGTTAAAAGTTCAAAATGTGTTTTAAGCTCTGACTTTGAACCAATTTGGTAGAATGATCCAATTTTTAACAAGGGTGAAACATAGAAATGATGTTTCCATGCGCTGAGAGTGAGAAACCTTTAATGTTGAATTATTCTGTGACTAAGTGTTAACCCTTAAAATCCCAGCCTTATTACATGCTAAGGTTTATTATTCAGTAATTACAGGGATTTCAATGCAAACTGGTTGAGCTATTCTTAGGTTATAGAAGTTTGCAATAAAAAGGGGTTAAGCCAAAAGACTAGATCAGCAGGAAATAAAAGAAATTCCTATTGAACAAATCTCACTTTTGGCTTATACAGTTATCCAGTTTACTGTGGTATCTTGCTTTGTGACATACCATATAGGTCTTGAGAGTGTGTGTGTGTGTGTATGGTGATGGCTGGATGTGAGTGTGTGTTGTGTAGTGTGGGTCTATAGCAGTGGGTGCGTGAGGACATGGACAGTAATGGCACGAACTTTCTGCAAGAACACCTTGTCATTGAGTGCCTAATGATGTGTGTCTTCAGACAGGGTGACAGTAGGGCCAGACAGAGACACCCACGCACCCAAGCGCGCACACATACACACACATTCTCCCTTTTTTTCTCTCTTTGTCTCATTCAGTTTTCTTCCATCACACAAACACACATAGATTTGTTTTAATACAGTGTTAGTACATACATGTCGGTATAACATTTTTCAGTTTTTGACGTTATTTGAAAATGCCTGTTGCCCTTTACATTGTGTGTAAATGTCTTAATGAATGGACCAAAAGAAACAACCCAAAATGACTTGGAAAAAAGTCTGGTTCCATGACTTACACTGAAAGTAAGAGAAGTTTTTTCCTTCTCATTCCTTCCTTCATTTTGGAGATTTTTTTTTAGAATTTTTCATTTTTTTTACATAATGTGAAAGTGCCTCTTGCCCTTTTCAGTATATGAAAATTTCATGATGAAGAAACAAAATGGTCTAAAAAATTGCCTGGAATAAAAACCAACTAACATACATCAAAAAGTCAGAATACCTTTTCCTTCTCCTCTAAAGTTACCAGTTTGGAGAGTTTTTTGTCTAACAGTGACAATATACATAATGTCTCGCTGTTGTTGGAACAAAACCTTGTATCTCCAAAATGATAACTTTACAGGAGAAGGAAAAAAAACTTTACTTTTAATGTAAGTCAATGGAGCCAGACTTTTTTCCAAGTCTTTTGGTTCATTCATCATGAAATTCAATACACAATGTAAAAAAAAAAAAATAAATATAATACTATATATATATATATATATATATATATATATATATATATATATATGTTTCATATTTTCAATAGTACATAAACTCATATGTTTTTTAAAAAATGATAAAAACTTTATTGAAAAGGACATTATGTGGATTCTTATATTGGCATATGTATTTGGATTTAAATCTTTGTACATTTTATATCTTAAATACAGTTATCAACATTTTAGCTGCCCATTTCAGTGCTGGTCTGGTTGCACCACTTGATCTATCTGGTTGTGCCACCCCCTTTGAAACAACTTTAGGCGTTCCTTATATATGTTCACCAGTTTCTGACATCTGTCTACTGGGAGAAAATTCCTCCTTGTTTCCTGCATTGTCCATAGCACATTGTTCCAGATGTCCTGGCCTTTGCCTAAATATTCAATAGCTTTAGTCTTGTCCCACTGTTCTTTTAAGAGCAAAGACTTCCTCCTGGCACACCTCCCATGTAGGCCAAACATGTCCAGGCTTTTCGTAAATGGTGGAAGAATTAATTTTTACTATAACTTTCTTTCTGAATGCCTCCGAGAGCTCTTTTGATCTAGGCATGATTATACCACACACTGCCTTAACACAGAGCAAACCAGACCAGATATCTGAGGTTTAAATGAAACAAGTTCCTGCAAGCAATTGTCAAATGGTGTTCTAATCATTAGCACCTGGTTGTGTGTAGATGATTTCAATTTGACATGTCAGAAGTAGTGATATGTTTAGGAGTTTACTTACTTTTTTCCACATAAAAAAAATACTTTTTATTTCAATTATATTAAGGATGACAAAAACATTAATTTTAAGTGTCACTTCTTAAATTATGTCAACTTTATCTATGAGGACTGTTTGAACACATCAGCACAGTTTGAACTTTTCATGGGGGAAACTTCTTCACACTGTTCACACATAATATATAGGGGACTGCTTGTTAATACCCTTAATTTCAGAAGAAACATTGGATAAACAAGTGTCCACAAACTTTTGAACATATAGGGTTGGCTGTGGTATGGAGATTTTTCATTGAAAGGCAATAAAGTCTGTGAAAAAGCTTAATCCCTGTCTGACACATAGGACTAAGTCCTGTTTTTCTTTAGTTTTCAACTAAATTCAGGATGTCATGTCCTGGAAATGTACAAAAACAAACACACACGAACAGACATGCAGGAGATGTCCATGTGCACTCACTGTGAGGGTTCAGGGTGAAATGGCTGGACTCAGAGATGCTGTCCTGTGGCCCCGGGGCATGTTTGAACAGCGCGGGCTGATGAAGCTCAAACGTGCGTCTGCAGAAGGAGCTCATTCGCCGCAGCCAAGGCACAAATTCCACGGAACAAGAGATTTCTATTAATTAAATCATAATTGGGTTTTATATATTTATTTGGCGGAGGAGAAGAGCGAGATTAGGCCAAGATTTGCATGTAAAATGTACGAGATTCATTAGGTTACCTTGGCAAAGATGAAATAATTCTCCTGCCTGCAGGGCACACAGATGGCTCTGTGTGTTTGCTAATTTGCTCCTCTTTCAAGGTCATTAGTTCTATTTGGTGAACTATCAGAAAGTTGATTTGGGCCGTGGCGAGATTTATGCGCGGAACAATGCCCTTGTCCAGGCCACGGGGGTCAACTGTTAACATCATTTATTGTCCAAGCACAGGCTCGCTCAGCAGCTGCCAAGACTTTTGACTCTGTATTCAGTAAGCACTTAATATTCTAACATAATAGAACATCAGATTGTTATAATCAATTATTACATTCAGCACTCAGCATAGAGAGTACATACAGTGCTAATGTACTCTGTATAGTGATAAAAGTCAAACATGAAAGAGTACAAGAGTAAAGAAAAATATTACCAATTAATCAATGACAACTTTGTAACTAAGTGATTCAGTGACCCTTTAATTAATGTGCCAAAAAAGGTTCTTTGCACAAAGCCTAAAAACTGTCAATAGATTGTTCGTTAGAGAACCATTTTTTTGCAAATGAGATGCGTGAGTGTGAAGAACTTCCGCATATGTCAAGGTTCTAGGATGAACTCTTACACTGGTATAGATTAAATTGTCATACATTAACCTGTACACCTTTACATTACATTGAAAGTTCTACAAACCTTTAAAAGGTTCTTTACACTTACAAAGGCACAATTTTTTCTTGGTGGTTCACATTGTATGTTTTGTTTTAGGCATCTTTTTCTGTTGTTTTCAATGGGGAAGTATTCATGTAGCTGAACGCTGCATGCAACATTATTTTAGACAACAGTATGTTGTGTTGACTGCCCATCACGTGCACTCATGTCATGTAGGCATATAGATACTACATTTAGTACATTAGCAATTAGTGTTGTTTCTATTTGAAGAACAAAACAATGTGTATGTTGGAAAACATTTTTATTTCTCTACTAAAAAGTTGGTATTAATCAAAGCACAGCATTGATATTTATTGTAAATGTAAACCCCACTCCCAGCAACGTGTATAATAAAACACAAGAAAAGTCTTGAAAGTGGTCTATAATGCACTTTGGAATTAAACCCTTTATTTATTAACAGGTGTTAATCTTGAATTTTCAAACTGGAGAAATATATATATATATATATATATATATATATATATATATATATATACATATATGTGTGTGTGTGTGTTTTATAGAAACAACAAACAACAAAACTGAATCTGATCAAGCATCCTATTACCTGTGTTTGTGTGTGCACAAAAAGTGAAGAATTCTGCTAGGGAGGCTGAAGTTGGCACAACACTGTTGCCCAAACTGTAGCATTTAGCTATGCGTTAAGTTTGGTTTATTTTTATAGCTCACAGTAAGTCATACTGTGTCCTAAACCACATTGCCAAGTCTGTGTAACCTTGAAGAAAACCTGGATGTGGTGTGAGTGTGTTGAGAGAAGTTTTGAGGATATACTTACAAAGAAAATTTGGGTGACTATTGACTTTTATTATTTGTTGGCAATGTTAGCCTCATAGCTCCAGTGCTAAACTAAAGAAACAAAAAAGAAACATGTCTTAGCTGATCAGCTACATTTGGGGTAAAGGTAAAATTGTGTACATTTGAATTTCACCAAACCATTCCTTTAATCTATGACATTATTTGTGTACTGTCTCACTTGACATTTTGGTATAGTACACACACTATACACAATGTGTGTGTGTGGTGGGAAAAATCTAACCATATGAAAGAGTAAGAGAGTAAACTTCCCCCGTAGGACATGAGCAGATAATCATCGTACTTGTTTCTTCTCCCTCCAACATCAGAAAAGACAGCTGTGGAGTTGTACCTGCTGGGAGTAATGAAAACAAAAAGCAAAAAGGACGCCCCCACACACACCTCTCTCCCTCTCCCAGGTGGTCTTGCTAGGAAGCCGAATCCTTTCTCTTTTTTTTTTTAATCGAAAAAAAGTGCAATTTTAGCCATTTTCTCCTCTGTCTTTAGAAAGACTCATTCGTTTTTGCTAGGGAGGAAATGAGATTTGACATAATGGATTTTCGCCCTGCGTTACGTAGGCCTGTGGAAAGGGGGCTGCTCTCTAACGTGGGCTCTCCACTCTTTGTTTGCTTTACGGCTTTAGACTCGCGCCGTCTCTCCAAACTGGATGTAAATAATCAGTGTAATGTTCCCTCACAATCAATCACTCACATTTCCCTTTTCCTCCCCCATCCTTTATACTCCCTTTGGACAATATTTTACTCCCAAAAGCCAAGCTACAGGCAGAGAGCACAGCTGTATGTGAGCAGTGCTTTTACAGAGAGCTGTAAACTTCAGAGCTAAGTAGGCTACATTTACACTTCAGCTAAAAACCATGTTTTTATTTATTTTTTTTTTAATTACAGTGAGAATAACAAAAAAAACTTTTAATCTAAGAGTTTAAAATTCTTATTTCTTATTTCTTATTTAATTTAAATTCTTATTTCAGCCACTTTCATATACATAGTACTACAATCAGATACTTATCAGATATGTGGCAACATGACCTCTGTCTGAACAGTGATATTGAAATTTATCAGTCCAACTCAACATTCCTCCTAATTCTTCATTGATAGGAGTTAAGCATAAGGGAAGACGGACAGCTAGTGTTTTGGGGGCCCTAGGAAAGATTTTTCTGGGGACTCTGTCACCTTGCAATTGTTCAACTGTAAAATTAAAGGCTAACTAATAATAATAACTACCACAAGTTGTCTACATTATGTACATTAATAACTGTCTAATTTGTGTATTGCTGCAAATGGATACTTACTTGGGGTTCTAATAAGTTATAATTTAAATTACAGATAACCTTTTCAGCATTCTTGCTCCATAGGTCTGTGTTATAATGCTGTATGGCTTGCTGACCAGGCAAACTTTAAAAGGGACCTATTACACTTTTCCAGCTTTTACCTTTCCTGTTAGTGTAAAATAGCTTTTTGTGCATGTAAATGGTCTGCAAAGTTACCAAGCTCAAGGTATTCACCAGAGGGAGTAACTCTCACAAAAACACTTTTTCAGCTGCCTGAAATGCCTTGTTGAAATTCCAGCCCTTTTCCTTTGTTACAAGATGACGCAATCTTGTAACACAGTTCTTATTGCCTGGTTACTGGCAAGCTTAGCATGCCCTCATGCTGACCTGACTTTCAGGATCGAACTCTGGCTCAGATGGTATCCGATAAAACCGACGCCAGTGGAAAAATAGCCACAAGGGTGTTTATACCGGCTTAGAAGAGAAGGGCTTGTCTGCAGACTGCAAGACAGGGGCGGAACAGTTCATGATGGTTGAACAATCAGAACAGAGTGGGTGAGCTGACCAATCAGGGCACAATGGGAGTCATCTGGAGGCATGTAAATCTATTCTAGAAGACCCCAAAAATAAAATTATAAACATTGCTAATGAGCCTAATAGGTCCCCTTTAAGCTTAGCTTGATTTAACCCTGGTGGCAGTGGGGTCAGTGTTGCATTTTTTACAGTTATAAATGCTTTACTTTCTGTTTAGCTAGCATGATTTCTTTTTCCCTCTTTGGTGGCTCCTCTCTGATGTTTCACATGTCTGCATGCTCATAAACATCACGCTTCCACATGCACATGCACTTGGAATAATCACAGCCTGAGTATCTGGTCCTGGATTAACAGAAAATTGTTATTCGCTGTTATAAAACGATTTAGCCAAGGCTGTGTTTATGAGGTTTTATGGTACTGAAATCGAAACTCAGAAAGTTTGTGTAAGTTTCAGACAGATCCCAGACTAATTACTTCATGTTGCTGAACCACAAGCCAAACAAATTGCACAAAATTAACACCACAAAAACACCCAAAACATACCTGTATCTTCTTCTCCTATTCCCAAATTTTCTTCTCCATTTTTCAGCTACAGCTGTGTTCGCTCTTTTTTGAAACATGATTGTTTTTCCCCATCACTCAAGCATCTTAGACAACATCGTGATGCACTAATAATCCAGACATTGTTGGGGGGGGGGTGCTCTGGTGGCTGCAGGGCCCTAAGCAGCTGATTATGTTGCTTATTATGTAGAGTAGGCACTTGTAGCAACAGTTGCCAGATTGGAAACTCTGCAGAATGTAATATATGATTCAAATTAATGAGGGATTGTAGCAGACCACTTTTTGTCAAAATAGATTTCTAAATTATTCAGACATTTATGTTTGTTTTGAGCCACTACATATTGTTGAGATTCCAGTTTAAAATGCTTATTTGAAACAGATATCAGTTAGCAAAAGTTAGCAGTAGCTAACTGACACTATTTAAGGTGGAATTTAAGAATGAGTATGTTAAGTGAGCTCAAGAGTGTTGTATATAGGCCATTTTAAAAAAGATAATGTGAACATTAATTCATTGCCATGCATCTGTATTACGTACTGGTTGCCTTTTCAAACTTTTGTTTTTTTACACTTTTCATGATGTGAAGAAGAGCTTCATGTGGCATCAGAATGACTGTTTTCCTGTTTCGAATAAGGTGTTAAATAAAAATAATCAAATATATAAACTCATAAATATGGCAACATTCAGATAAAAACAACCAAAGCCATCAGAGTAGGTGAAAGATGGAAATAATGAATATATTCTTCTCTTTTTATAACAATATTCACTGACTTGCCAATGCAGTCACATTTAATTTGATAAAGAACATGATGTAACAAAGCTGAGAATATTGTAGGTTTTTATTGTGTCACAAACCACCACTTTTAGCAAGTAAACATATGAATATATTCCACACTTCAGTTGGTGTTTATTATTACTCTGATGAAGGGAATCAGTTGAGTTTTGTTCTAAATGTGTGCAAACCCTCACAAAGAAACCACTGCAGTGCATCCAACAATAAAGGCAGCATCATTCTTTTATACAGTAATAGTAGCACTCAGAAGGCAGCAGTTCCACAAGCTGATACATTTTATTATGGCCAGTGTGGACATTCATGCATTGTAACTACTTGGATGGCAGATTTTAATGAGCTAAGTTGGACAAAGCCAAAGTCTCTAAATGTATCGCCAGCAAGACCTTACGTTACGTTAATCCACGCTTACATTCAAATGATAAAACTTGCAATTTAGTCTCATGAAACTCAATCTTATTGCAGCACTTGTCCAGCATGACATCTAAACGCAGTCTCTACATCTTAAAAGCAAGCGTTGTACATAACAAGCTGTGGCTGTAGTAACAGATAGTGGTGGTTTCAGTGAGTTCCAACAATGTTAGTCTTTGAAGATGACAAGAAGGCACACATTTTCCAGTCAATTTCTTCGCTTTTAAATCTTTAGCACTGTATCATTAACACCATTCTCTTAAAATAATGAGAAAATGGGTTTATCAATTTCAATTGAAGTTCATTTTCATTATGGAATAGGAGTAAAATAGTATCCCCTTTTTACAGTAATGTGGCCTCAATTATTTTAATCCTCTATCTTTCATCATTTGTAATGCTTTTTAGTGTCATTTCATAGCGCCCGAGTGCAAGTTCCATTTGCGAAGGGGGTGATAGGGGCTAGGAAGATACCATCTGCCCACAAGGAGGGGGTGGACAAGTCATTTCACACCCTGTCCTCATGCTTTAGCTCTAATGACAGAATAAAGTGATGGGCCATGCACTATTACTTCCTTTCAAGTCTCTGCATGGCTGATGTGGACCGGCGGAAAAAGAAGGGTTGTTCTTTTCCATTCCGCTCTCGTCATTCTCACTGATAAAGTGTCTCTGAAGTGACTTCAGCTTCATCTTTAGTTATTATTCATAAGAATCTGAAAGGGATCTCATGACACTTAAAAGTTTAGAGGCAGGAAAAAATGTCCAGCAAACAAAATCGGCTTTTCCCCCAACTGAGAGAAGTGATGAATCATCATTTAGGGGATCCAACGGGAGCTTTATTTAATCTGCTTTATATCTCTGACATAGTTAAAGTGCTCCAAAATCAGGCCATCATAGGAGCGTATTGGATTGGTACCTTGGGAATTGAAGAGAGCTCCTCTAGAACAACACGTCCTACCCTTAAAAGTTCATATTGATCGTTTTTATGATGCATTATATATGGAATTGTTTGATGAGCCAGATAGTTTCAGGCTGTGAAGCCTATTTCTTTGGACTAAATAGGCTATAGCAGTTTTTGGCCTTGCTCTGCTGTGACTTTAACACTGTCTTTGTATGTTCATCTCGTGTATTACTTCTACACGTGCTGCACTTTTGCCCAGTACGCTATTGTTTTGAGTACGATTAACAGAAAACAAACATTAATATGCATCATTCAGAGCACTGTTATGACTAAGACATCTCATTAGCATGCGCTGCAGCCGTCTTTAATGAAGGTATCTGAAGGATCTTAATATCTTGGGATTCTGATTTTTTTTTTCTTTCTTAAAAGCCATTATTCGACGTTGTCTAATGAATGTATTGTACTTTTTTTTGTTATTTTTAGGCATTTCCTCATGCTAATTGGCTGCTTTCATTTCTATTCTTCCATTTCTTTCTTTCTTTCTTTCCAAAATAGGGCAATGTAATTACTTCGGTTTTGCTGCATTACTCGAGCAGATTTTTCTGAGCAACTTTTCATGGTTCAAGAAAGGCAACAACTTAATCAAGAGGAAAACAATATTGACGCAGTGGACTCAATATTAGCAAGCTCTGCTAGTCCCTTTATTTTTGGCTTTGTTTGTCTCTATATTCATTCTTGACCATTTCTCTGCACACGCAGTCAAACACTGGACTGAAATCTGTTTACATGTTAATTTCTGTGACACATTTGGGACATGTTGGGAAAAAAATAACATAAACAAAAAAAAAAAAACATATGGCCTGTGCAAAAGTCATGTTATATTCCATAATTTGTTTTATTTTTTCTTCAAATGTGTTACAATCAAAAATAATTAGAAATTGTACAAAAAAGCCATATTTAAAATCCCTATAGATGACAGCTTAACTTATTTTCATGTATCATTAGAATAGATGCAATTATTATTTATATTTTCAAATTCAGGTTTTCAAGTTGTGATGTGAGCTAGTTTGAAGAACAAAGCTTGGTTAGATGTGCCTCCTAGATGCCCCCAGCCAACTCATTGATTAGATAAATTCGATCACCAGCACCAACAACTCTGCAAGACCAATAAATTAAAATCTCGCCAGACATAATATTCAGTAAAAATATTCACCCATAATCCAGGTTAAATGTTAGAGTGCTGTGATGCGCAGGCTGGACTGTAAAAGCATCATAATAACTGAAACTGAAACCTGACAGTGGTAGTATAGTGTACGTCTTAGGATCTCAGTGTTAGGTTTCAGGCATCAGACAAGGCCTTTTTTTTAACTAAGAACAGAAGTACGTAAATGTTGGGTAAAACAAATTCTGGATGATTATTACCCTCAGAAATACTGCTGTTCATTTCACTTCAGCTCACCATGGAAAGGTGTGTGACGATGTGATCTTTTATTTCTAACATAGCAGCCAAAATTGAAATTTAAAGCCGGCAATGGTTTGAGAACACTGAATACACAACAATATGGGAGTCCATGCTGAATAAACAATGTATAACGTTACATTCTTCATGGAAGAATTCCTTCACATCTATCAAGGTATGCTAACATCTGCAGAGTGATAAACATGGACATGATGGACATGTGATAATAACTATAACCACAATGCTAGATTAGCTATGTTAGCTGGAGATGTTGAAACAGCTTGCTAATAAGAAACTCCACTGTAGATGTTTTCTGCAACCATCTACTCCCCGCTGAGCACTTACTCTCTCAAATATCGACAAGTTTTGAGGAGGAACATGAAAACTGTTCCACTGGAAGTGGCTGGGAACAGTGCCCATTTAAAGCACAAACATCCGTCAGTGTCAGTGCAACGTTAGCCAGCAAATGCTGACACAATTGCAGAAACTCATTTTCTCTGCTCATCAGCTGAGAAGCCATCAAAACTGATGATACGGTTGATTTTGCTTTGAGCTCTAACACTTAGGTAAGTGGTTGTTTTTGCAGAATAACCCTACAGAAAATTTAGAGCAGAAAAAAAACATAGAAATGTGAAAAGGGCCTATTGAGCTTAAATAAAGCTCCTGTTTGGTTAATTTTAACTTTACCTATTTATCATTAACTACCAAGGCAACCATGAGATTTCAGTCTCCAAATGTAGTAAAAAGTCAGGACAAGCTAGCTTGTATTCTTTCTGTCAAACATTTATTAATAGCTATGCTTAAATATTGTCAATATAAGCTTTATCTGAATATTGGTGACAAATCACCGAACTATGGAGTGATAAATTCCCTCAGGTTTGCTGTGCTAGTTGCTCCAGTTAAAAGCCAGTTTTTAAGGTTACAATTTGAGCACATCTCAGGCTGCTGACAAACTTTAGATACATTTGAGACCATAAAGAGAGATAAAATGGCAAGAAATATTTTCTTTAGCACAAAATTGTATGTAGGCCTGTTCAAGAATGTGGTAGATAATGTTTGGATCAGGCTCACACATGATAAAACAATGTTGGTTCTCTGCAACATTAACACAAATATATGAGCAGAATTTGACTCATTTTCTCTAGCAAACTGAATCACTCCCAGATACCGTAACTGACAACAAAAAGTTCCAAGAGGAAACAATGATGTATTTTAGAGATCATAATAAATACAGAGCTACCAAATGATAAAAACAATTAATCACAACTATCATTTAAAAAGCTGCACATTGTAAGCATTTCATTAATCATGCAATTATTTAAAGTCAGTCATTTAAAAAGCAGTGCATTTTATCATATCTATATGACTGAACAAAATAAGCTTCATCAGAGTGCTCTCTTTAAGAGAGCCACATTCATTGCACATCATAATGAGAAGCGATAGTCGCCCAACCTTCTTATATGACTGTCAACCATGTATAAACATGCATTAAAGTGAAGTTCAACACAACACTTCATATTTATGGCCACAACACGCCCTTTAATTGTTTACTAACACTAAATACTGTATGTAGTATTAAGATAAACAGTGTGCTGGTATGAGGCGCACTCGCACATAAACATATTTGTCAATTAGAAACAGCTGTTCCTCACTTACAGCACAGTCCTAGACTGTAAATTACAACACTCCTAATTCCTTGGGGACTGCTATATAGGGCTGTAGCACATCCCTGCTAATGAACTGCTGTTATTTAATGAGATGTTGCTAAAGTAATGAACAAAGTAAGCTACAGGTTCGCTCATCATCTATGCGCTAGCTTTCTGGACATCGAGTGGCTAACTTGATCTCACTGCTTTGCTCCTATAGTGGAACTGCTACAACATTGTAAGACATTTAAGGTGAAATAAACTATGCAAACTAATAAAAGTCATATCAGAAATCTCAGAATAGTTCTTATAAGTAGAGACGAATGAAACCACTGATTTTTTTTTTCAATCTGATACCAGGTTATACCACAGACAGTATTCCAACACTAAGTCATGCGTCTACAAAGGGGAAATATTGTGATTTTGGCAGTATACAGTGTAAACCAGCACATGGGGGAACCAAAAATTGTATTTGATAGCCTTTGTGTGAGCATCAAATACAGGCATGGAAAAAGAGGGGTGAGAGGCCTTTTCCCCTCACTTATCAAACTACTATGGCAATGCACCACCACTTTTTGATTGAATTCAGGCTGCTTATTTCAGCTGCAGAGCAGCTTGAGATATTTCCCATGCAGTGAAACCAGTGTGATTTTATGTTCAGTGAGAGGATGGCTGCAGCTCACTAAGTGAGAAATGTTTATGTAACCACACAATGTGAAAGATACGAAATCTCAGTTACTAAGCTAGGATTTGATGATTGTCAGAGATGTTAGTTACTTAATGTTAGTAAAGTTAGCTGTCTGAGCAGAACCGAGCATACCTCACAGGGTCAAACTGCACAATAAAGTTAATGAATACAATTATTTTGGACATATATTATAGCCATGCCATATGCTGTATTTAGTATTGAAAGTTAGTTTTAATTAGTCAGCCAGTGGCTAAGATGTTGGTTATCAGTCAGTCTGTTCCACTAGCATGCTTTAGCCAATATAGTTTGCTAAAAAAAAAAAAGATAAAAAATTTTTGCATTCATAAGACAGCATTAAATAAAAGCTTTTAAGAAAAAAATAATCAAAATTTCTTATCTTTTAGAGACAATAAATTTTACATTTTGCCCCACCACATTTGGAGCCAACCTTAGTCACATGGTAGACTTTTCAGTAAAATAATCTGTGGACCACTGGTAGGCCATTCACTCCACCTGCATGTCTGACTCACAGCATGAATATCCCACTTAAATTTCATAAAAAGATTTCTATTAGCTGGGGTTCCACAGATTCTGCAATTAAATTTTACATTAGTAAATCATTAAGATGTAAATTAAGTCATTCAGAGTGTTTTGATGTGCAATACTCCATTATAGAGAAATGTACAGAGCCCGAATTGCTCACAGTGGTGGTGATAGGAACGAGACGTCTGAAGAATAAAAAAGCTCCTGCACAGAAAGTTAATACATGAACTACTAAAGTAAAATACTGTGCCTATTGCTGAAACTGTTTTTATAATATTTTTAATAGAAGGTTTTGGCAAAAAACATTTTTTTTAATTAATTCATAGTAAAGCAGTACATGCAGGGTGTTGTAAAGCAAAGTAACACCTAAAATAAACATATTTTTTCAGACTTACCACTAATTCACTATTATTAGCATTACATATCAAAACCAAGGAGAAACATTTATCGCAGGCTTGCTGGTTAGTTCGGATAGTGAATAAAATGCATTGTACACATCATGACCCCTGGTTCCTATCGCCACTACTGTTAAAAAATCCCAGTTTGTAAATTTTACATCAGCCCATTCTGAGTGACTTTGTTTACATCTCAGTGATCAAATTATTCAAACATTTTGAAAAGCTGGTGGAATCTCCCTCTTTCCATGTGAAGCTCGATTCTCAAATGGAATCAGGATCAATCCGTCCCATCCTACTGATAACTTTCATTAATGAGGAGGAGTTGGTCAGTTCAGATGAAACTGCAATGGATATTTTGGTCTAATATTAGGAATTTAATTTGCAGCATGCACTGTAATGACATCATTTCTAAATGAAAATAAAGAACACATTCCGAACTGACAATATTTCTGCATCCCACCACAAAAGCTATAGCTCCAAATGAGTTTATTGCCAGTATATTCCTCTATGGCATTTGTGCTCAGGAATCTTTGTGTCAGCAAGTTATGATTTCAACACAAAATAATGAAAACATATCCAGACTGCTCTTTGTTTAGTGAATGTGGATGGCATAATATTTAGATCTGACTTAACACAAAGAGAAAGGACATCAGTCTTAACGGTGGAGCTGTTCAACAGAATGTGAGAAGATGAGCGAGAGAGAGAGAGAGAGAGAGAGAGAGAGAGAGAGAGAGAGAGAGAGAGAGTCTCGAGCAGGTTTTGCAGGCTGGCTGGCTTGTAATGGCTCAGATAGGCCGCTCTCCATACTGTGACAGCAAGATTGGGCTGTGAGGAGACACAGTGCAGGCAGCTGGACACGCACTCAGCCTCATTAGCCATAGAGTTATCTGCCTACTGTCAATACACACAGAGAGAGAGAGAGAGAGGGAGACAGAGAGAGAGAAGGAATGGAATAATGATGTAATATACCCTCAAAGAGTGACTGAAGGACCGAGAGATGAGGTGAAAACAAATTGTAATTGTAATTCAATATTAATCTTTGCTCACTCAAAGCTCAATGAGCAACCACAGAAATTCTGTCAAATATAAGGAATCTAAACTTTCAGTCAACACTCCCTTTGTGTTTATAAGTAGAAGAGGAGCTATTTTGTAACATAAAGTTTTGCTGTGTCTTGTTTCTCTTTGTGGAAAGAAAAAACATACTTTGTAATTTGTTTTGCCATTTTTTTTTGCCAACAAATGAAAACAGTGCAGACTTAAACATGTTCGTACAGAATACAAATTATCATGCATGTCAGATCAATGGTCCACAATCTCATTACATTAACTTAACATTAAACATCAAGAACATGTTTTCTTGTTTCTACTGTTTCAACATACAAATATTGGTTACAGAGAGATGGAGGACATAATACATAACATAGTACTACACAGGGATTTGTTAGAAGATGAGAGAGTCCAGCAATGTCAGCAGTGCTCTGAGAAAATGATATAATTGGTTTAAATATGTACTAACACCAGCCCCCAGCCTTCCTTTGTCCTTTTCATTACAGGTGTACTGTTTAATTTTTGCATACATGTCTAGACATACAGCTGTAAGTACAACATGCAGTCAGAGCCTTCATTTATGTCATTTACAGTCAAAATGGCCTTTAAATTCAACTTCTTTATATTTCAGGAGTTTTTGTAAAAGATATTAGACACAAAATTCACTTGCATGAGGAAGGAGAAAGGCAAAGAGGAATAACTGAAGAAACAATAGTTTACAGAACTGGAGTTCAAAACATTATTATACAAGATGGAAAAACTGGAACTCCTAACAACCATCCAAGGCCTGGTAGACCACCTAAACTGTCACTAACAAATCAACAGTAATTAGTTTTCATCTTTCAGAGAAAATCAAGCTCCACTTCTGCTTCAGATCAAAAAAATCCACAGGTGTTTCTGTCCGTCCTTCCACTGTGAGAAGACAACTCAATGCTGAGTTTTAGGTTGAACCCCTTAAAATCCCAGTCTTGTTACATACTAAGTCGTATTATTCAGTAACTACAGGGACTTCAATGCAAACTGGCTGAACTATTCTTAGTGTAATACAACTTTGGGCCTGTTGGTGGGCCCTGGCCATGTAAGGGGTTAAGATTAGGCATGACTGTGTGTCTAGCATTTGTTGCCATGCTAATGCTAATGACCTTGTTCATAGCAATCAGCATGAACTGAGTATGACTGCATAACAATTCTTTGCTGGGTGAGCCACCATGAAAGAGGAAGGGAGAGAGAGAGAGGGAGAGAGGCTGGTGGGACGGAGGGGGTGACAGATAAACACACAGAAACACAAGAGAGGCTGGCAGAGAGACAGCAGCAAATGCACATGCACACACACACACACACTCACATACACACACGCAAGCTGACAGAGAGAGAGGGCACGCTCCCCCACGATCCTGCACCTGTCACACTTTGAGATAATCATCCATCATGGGCAGGCAGTGACCGCAGACTGCGTGGTCTTTTTAATGGACACTATTGACACTATTCGTCTCTTCCCCCACCCACGAGCTGTCACCAGCAGAACTGAAGTGTGTTTTGTGTGTGTGTGTGTGAGAGTGTGTGTGTGTGGCGCAGGGACAGAGAGAAGTGGAATGTCTAGCCTGCATAGTCACACCAGGAGAAAGATGTTGGGGGTGGTGCTATGCCAGCTAGCTCATGAAGCTATTAATGGAACTTCATTGCTGTTTATCATCAGCTCCATACTTTCAAGAAAGTTCATAATTACACTGAGATTATAAAAGTTTTTCAAAACCAAGAAGAGCATATCTATATTGACATGTCCTTTTTGCAGTAACAGAGTAGCAGATGCCCTATAATAGTGGATGTCCTAAACAGTTCTTGGCTGGAAGCATGTTTATTATATATATATATATATATATATATATATATATATATATATATATATATTTATTTATTTATTTATTTATGTGAAAAGTTTTATTCAAAAATGCTATTTATACTTTTTTAAGAATTTGTAAGAAAATAACAGCTGATGTATAATAAAAACACATTTTTATTTCTGTAATAAAGGTGGTATTAATCACAGTATAAAAGCGGTATTTTCTGCATGCGTACAGCTCATTCTCAATATTTATATCCCAATATACACTGATCTGCCATAATATTAAAACTGTCTCCTTGTTTCTACACTCTTGTCCATTTTATCAGCTCCACCTACTATATAGGTGCGCTTTGTAGTTCTACAATTACAGACTGTAGTCCATCTGTTTCTCTGCATACTTTGTTAGCCCTCTTTTACCCTGTTCTTCAATGGTAAGGACCCCCACAGAACCACCACAGAGCGGGTATTATTTGGGTCGTGGATCATTCTCAGCACTGCAGTAACACTGATGTGGTGCTGGTGTGCTAGTGTGTGTTGCGCTGGTCTGAGTGGATCAGACACAGCAGCGCTGCTGGAGCTTTCAAACATCTCAGTGTCACTGCTGGACTGATAATAGTCCACCAACCAAAAATATCCACCCAACAGTATCCTTTGGGCAGTGTCCTGTGACCACTGATGAAGGACTAGAGAATGACCAACACAAACTGTGTAGCAACAAATGAGCTATCGTCTCTGAATTCACATCTACAAGGTGGACCAACAAGGTAAGTGAGTCTGAAAGAGTGGACAGTGAGTGTTTAAAAACTCCAGCAGCTCTGATGTGTCTGATCCACTCGTAACAGCACAACACACACTGACACACCACAGTGTCACTGCAGTGCTGAGAATGATCCACCACCCAAATAATACCAGCTCTGTGGTGGTTCTGTGGGGGTCCTGACCATTAAAGAAGAGGGTAAAAGGGGGCTAACAAAGTGTGCAGAGAACAGATGGACCACAGTCTGTAACTGTAGAACTACAGAACTACACAGTGCACCTATATGGTAGGTGGAGTTGATAAAATGGACAAAGAGTGTAGAAATAAGGAGTAATTGAATACTTTACTGAACTTCTAAGTATAGTTGATTGCTGTAATTGTTATTGCATTTTTCCTCATTCCTGTGTTTCTAGTGTGCACGTTATATGTGCTCTAAAATGCAACCACACCTCTCTGAGGGTCCTCAGTTTTGTTACATATTTCAGTACAACACGTAAAGATAGGCAATGCTAGATAGGCATCTAGCCAGCTTCCGTAAGCAAATACTTGAACATTCATGCATACTGTTACATAGTTAAGAGAATGAGCACATGATCTTTCACAACAGTGTAGTACAGTTTACCGATCTGATCAAACCATGAACTGATCATCACATTACAGAAGATACATGTAGTTATGATAATCATTCAGATTACAAAGCTGGCAATAACCAAATATCTTTGAACTGCAACATTACAAGATGAACTCAAAGAGCTAGTTAATTGGAGCAACAAAGCATCATCATGGTTGAAATACTAAACCATGTAAAATTCATTAAAAAGTGTTCCACTGTGAGAAGAGAGCACAATGCTGAGTTTAGGTTTAAGATTAGGCATTACTGTGTATCTAGCATTTGTTACCATGCTAATGATAATGACCTTATTCATAGCAATCAGCATGAACTGAGTATGACTGTATAATTCTTTGCTGGGTGAGCCACCAAGAGAGAGAGATGGGGCTGGTAGGACGGAGGGGGTGACAGATAAACACACAGAAATACAAGAGAGGCTGGCAGAGAGACAGCAGCAAATGCACAAACACACACACACACACACAAGCTGACATATATACAACAGTATATGTCTTTCAAATGTGTGGGGTAAAAATAATACATTGTAACAGAAGAACACTGCTGTGAAATGAACTGTAGAAGAAGAAATAAAAACTTATGGTGACACTTTAGTTTGAGTGGTCCTTTTTTAGATGAATCAAAGACCCAAAATACTCTCAGTAACATGTCAAAAACATATGATGGTTAGGATTAGGTATTGGGTTGAGGTTGAGGTCAGGGTTAGGATTAGGGCCAGGGTTAGGTTTTGGGTAAGGTTAGGTTTTTAATGGAAGTAACATATTAATAATACATCTACTTAATATAAGTGATGTATCAACACAACATCTACAAGATATTTACTTCAATGTATTCAGATGCTGCACTACTGCTACTTCACTGATATGTTGTTGATGTGTTACTAATAATCTGTTAAGAGTTTGTTAATTATCTACAACGGACCACTCCAAATAGTGTTACCAAATTTATTAACCACAACTAATATAGCCACTAAGAATGCTAGGGAGTTCCACCCCATCACAATAATATTCAGTATGCTCAAGCATTCGCAAAACTACTGGTCCCTTTCCCAATATCCTCTGCAAATAACAGCTAATCACTGTGAGATTTGACATTTTAACTTCTTTGACAAAACATTTGACCTGTATCTCCCAGAATGAACCGTATTTTGATTCCTGCAGTGGTAAAATTCCATCAGTTCATTTTAGTGTATGATTTAGGGCAGGTTCGCTATCAGTAGTCTGCTAGGTTACAGGTGAAAAGTTGCAAAACCAATTTACAATCTGGATGATATAGTGTGATCCCCAAAGTGATCATTGTATTCAAAAATCCTTTACAGCGAGGACAAAAGCAAAGGGTCTGCGCTTCTGTTCTCTTTTGCTCACTTTCACCTAATCCAGAGTGGAACGTCTGCCAATATTTTGTGCTTTACACTGTCAAACTCTGTCTGTTCCGGATCCATTATGAGAGCAATGACCGTGACTTTGAGAGGACCCAGAAGGTCCAGACAGTAGGGGAACGCATGAAGCAGTTTGAAAGGCCCGTACACTTTCCATAAAAGCCGTGACTTTTGGCATGGAGATGACTGTCTCCTTTCAGCCAGCCACAGTCAAAAGTGTCCTTAGAACATGAGGAGGTCTGGGAGATACGCACCAGTGCCTGTGAGTGCAGGGCAGAGTGATTGTGTGCAGCAGACGGGGTTTGGCACATCTTCTGCTGGAAATTCGAAGAGGTGAAGTCAGAGGAAAGTGTTAATAGCCCATCTCCAAACAGGGAAGGGCAAGCACCAGGCGAGTTTCCAAATACAGTATACAGTTTGAGTTGAATATTTGTTTCAGTGAGTATTTCAAGCATTGTTTGTCTATTTTATTTATTTATTTATTTATTTAATTTATTTATTTAGCTGTGGGCTTTCATTTTAAAGGCTAAACTTGCTTTGCTCTTCCACTGACTTCAGTATGTAGGCACAAGGCAAAGATTGGAGTTTTGCTGGTGGGTATGCAGGTTATATTCGCAAAACAGATTTCTGGGTGTTGCTAGACAATCTGGTAGGTTTTATCTGTCAACACATGGCCAAGAAACACCTACTTTGAGAGGAAGGGGCCATTTGACTGACGCAAAAAAGGAGATATACATATTCTATGCTCATTGTCCATTTTATCAGCTCCACTTACTATAAAGGTGCACTTTGTAGTTCTACAGTTACAGACTGTAGTCCATCTGTTTCTTTGCATGCTTTGTTAGCCCCCTTTTACCCTGTTCTTCAGTGGTCAGGATCTCCATGGACCCTCACAGAGCAGGTAATATTTGGGTAGTGGATCCTTCTCAGCACTGCAGTAACACTGACGTGGTGGTGGTGGTGTGTTAGTGTGTGTTGCGCTGGTCTGAGTGGATCAGACACAGCAGTACTGCTGGAGTTTAATCAGTCTAATCAGTGTATGAGAGATAAAAGGGATATATTTCAACTTTTCAGATAAAAGGGCCATCTCAAGTTCAAAATGGCCCATTTCCAGTTTAAGCCAACTTCCAGTATACACCAAACTTCTAGTTTCTTCTTCTAGTATTCAAATACAAATGCAAAAACTACAAATGCAACACAAATAGCAGCACCTTTGAACACCTTGAGGAGGCACGTGAGCCTTAGCGGCCGAGCTAATGGAGGTCCCAGTGGGGAAAAGAGGTGGAAGGAGTGAGGGAGTTCAGAGGGGCTTGGGGCCGGCCCTCTAGCTCCTGGCCAGATTTAGCGGGGGAACCGTGGAGGATGGCGGCCTGCTGCGGTTTCTCGGTTGCCGATGATTCTAGTTTCAGGTGACGTGCATCATGCTCTATTAGCGCACTCTTCCGACCACAGTTTTCTTTGGCAAGGCTGGCGGGCGCTGGCGCTCCACGCAGGATGCGCAGCTTTTCCACACACACATGCGTGCACGCACACACCTAAGACACGCAAAGGACCCACACACATAAACTTAACTCCTCATGTTTCATCTCACATCCTCACACCCACACACATGCTGCACATAGAAACTCTTTTAGGAATGAAGCAAAGGCTTCAATGGCTCTTGAAAGACAAAGTGAAAGTTGGACTCATTTAAAACGGGACGTTGAAGTGAATATACTTGGGTGCTAGTAGTGCTGTAAAAAAAATGTGAAAAACATCCTCTCTACTCTAAAAAATGACAACGTAATTTGCTTGATTATTCACTGTTATTATCGCTCAAACAAGTTGGTGCCCTGAAGGCATGTTGCTGCATCCATTTGCATATAATGTTACCTAAACTTTGCCATTAGACAACCTATTTAGGTTACAATAAACATTTTTCATATTTAGCTACCTACACGATGGCCCCAGTGAAGACGTTGGGGGGGGCGGTCACCACAGGCCCCCTTGCGCCATGGGCCCAAGTGAAATTACCGGTTTTAAAGAGCCATTTTTGTAAACGAGATGTGCCAGTGTGAAAAAAATTTTTAGTGTTAAGTTTATAAAAATGGCTTTGTTGTTTTTGTAAAAATTTAAAACTTATTCACCTTAAATAAAAAAGTAAAATAAAAGGTAACCTAGAATATAAACTGTTAACAAACTATCTGGTGAAACTGAACAGATCCTCAAGAGCATTTGGGGTTGGTGTTAGGACCAAGTTTAGGTTAGAATTAGGTTTTGAGTTGATGTTTAGGGATAGATTTAGGATTAGTGATAAATAAAGTGAATTGAATAGAAATTTAGTTGAGTGTCAGTTAAATGCAAGTGTCTACAAAACACATATAACCACTCAAAAAAGATTCATATACAACAAATATGTTAACAAATACTATCATTTAGTAGGTCTAACTGTAAATTAGTCTAGCTTCTGAGCTATTGGCATTACTATATTAACTGCAATCCATGGATGCAAATACAGCACTAAAAATGTAAGAATAACACAAGATTATGGAGTAATATTTCATGGCATGCAGACAGTGTCTTGGTGTCCTAAAGATCATCAAAAAACAGCAAGAAACGAGCCGATGGAGGGATGGGACACTGGAAGTTTTTTCTGCTCCACACAAACTGTGTCCACACACCCTGGCTCAGGCATGTGAAGTGGTCGGATGCCAGTCCGGCGTGCGGTGTCCCTCGCCTCCTCCAGAATCCTGGGTGGCTCTGACTTTTTCCTTTTTTCCCTTCCTCTTTTTTCCTTCTCTAAAATGAAGGAAATTTCCTATTTGGGAAGATGGTGTGCTTATATCTGGGGACAAGGCGATGGGAACAAAATGGTCTGACCGGTTCAACACTGTCAAGACAAACATTACAGCCTAATGTGTCATCGAAATTGGGCATGCATGGAAATTTACAGTAGAACACGTTGAAATGGTTTTCTCTTGTTTTTATAACACAACTGTGGCACTTAGACTTTGATCAAAGCCTAGTTTAAGAGATTCCTGCCAAAATAAATCTTGAACAGCTTCTGCTTTTAAATTTGAGACTTTAGGTACACTCTTAAAAAAGAAAAATAAATGGTTCTTGGATTGGATGTACAGTTGTAGGAAAACTTTTACATTATGTATTATACTTTATACGGTCTTTCATACTCAAGCACCTTACTGACAATTAAAATTAGTTGGACATCTTTTAAATGTGTTCTATTGTCAGGTAGATGTGGCCGGAGAGTTTGCCAGTGTATAGGCCAAGATAGCAGTCAAGAGTGACTCTCACGGCTCAAAGGCTTCCTGGGTGGCCGCTTGACCAATGCATCACCACAACTACCTACCAGGCCTACCAGGCTGACCTCCCCCTGCAGCTCAGACTCTTTCTGGGTTACAAGGCTTATCAAAGGCTTCTTGGGTCGGCCTCTTGAACTATGTTACACTACGGCAAGACAGTTACTAAGGCTGGCCGCTGGAGCTACTCTACACTGCAGCTACAAAGTCTCTCCTGTGAGGGACCCTCCCCCCATGGCTTAGGACTCTTTCCTGGTCAGCTAAGTGAGCCTGTGCTGTGGTCTGAGGAGTTTCCCCCCTTCCAGCTGAGGAACTGTGTGGGGTGTGTGTATGTGTATTGTTGATTGTGTATTGTATACTGCTGTTAAGCATCCTTGGGTTTGAGAAAGGCACTATGTTAATTAATCTTGTTGTGGGGTCAGCGGTGAAGGAAAACCAGAGAATGCCATTATTTCTGCTCAAGAAATGCTTTTCCACTGACAAACAGCCATAATAGCAGAGAAGGTCACTTCTTGCCATACAACTTCTCTCTATGGTGGACACACAAACCCAACTAACTAACCCACAGTGCAATACAATACACACACATTATCTAAACCGCTTATCCTTCTGGGTCGCGGTGGGATGCTGGAGCCTATCCCAGCTGACATTGGGCGGAAGGCAGGATACACCCTGGACAGGTCACCAGTCCATCGCAGGGCAGACAGACATACACATTAACACCTAGGGGCAATTTAGCATGTCCAATTAGCCTGACCCGTCTTTGGACTGTGGGAGGAAACCGGACTACCCGGAGGAAACCCACACAGACAAGGGGAGAACATGCAAACTCCACACAGAAAGGACCCTGGTACAGCACAATCAATACATATGAATATCTTAAACCAACAATGACAAAATAAGTAACAACAACAGCAACAACAAATGTCTTTTTAATGGAGGGGGAGGGTGGTGCTTGGCACAGCTCTGCATGCCTTGTCCCTAAAACTGCCCCTTCTGATACATGGAGCAAGTGGCAGATGCCAGATTATTTTCATTGTTATTATTATTATTAGATTAATAAGACAGCAACTTCTGTGCTCTGATCACTGTTGATTACTTAGGCTAAAAGGCGAGTTTGTTTAATACCAGGAATGACTCAGCATGGCAGCAAAGGGGAACTTTTTAAAAATTATTGTATTTGTCTAGTGGTATGTAGCTTGTGGTAAAAAGCAAAAATAGACTGCACTCCTGAACTGTTGTCATCTGAGCAACACTCAATAATCCCACTTTGAAAGCATGTGATCATGCTTACTGCACACGGCCCTCTTCATAGTCCACACTGATAATACAAGAGTGCTTTGCAAGCATCAGCAGTGGCTCCCACTTGTAAGCTACAACATGATCTGTTTAACTTTGCTCTTGTGGGAGAAAAGTATGTATATATATATATATATATATATATATATATATATATATATATATATATATGCATCGTTGCAGCTTCCTCACGACCTGCTCATCCCTACACTGTGACCCATTCAAGGCCTGACTGGTTTGACACTGTCCAGACAAACATTATAGCCTAAGGTACTACCAAAACTGGGTATGTGTGAAAATATTCAGAATATTCAAAATTCTTTTTTTGTTTTAATTTACTTAGTGAAAATATCGTAACACATCATCTACAGGGACCTTAAATATAGCATTTTTTTCTGCAATTTTTAGTGCTCAATTTTTATATATTTGCTAAGTTTAATGGAAAAAATGAAACATGAAACAAAAATGTGCTGTAACTTTTTTTTTCTTTTTCTTTTTTTTCTCAATATGATAAACTCAGCAAATAAACAGCAATTATTCATTCAAACGTGCAGAAGTGTGTTCCCTGCAGAGGATGTGTTAACTTATTTTCACTTAGAAAATCAACAAAACAGAATTTGACCAGAGGTGCCCAAGCTTTTCCATGCAACTGTATAAATATATTGCTTCTTCGTGACCCACTCCTTGCCACACTGCGACCCACTCATCACCACACTGCAACCTACCAGTGGGTTGCAACCCACAGTTTGAAAACCTTTACTTTAGGGAACCAAAATTCTTCAGTGGCATCCCTTCAAAGAGCGCTTTCTGGCATTTTCACTTGAGGAAACCTACTCAGTGCCTTCAAGCAGCTATCCTCCTTAAGCACTCATTAAGCACCTCATGGATGTTCTTTAACAATAACACAGGACTTGCGGTGTAGACTGAGAGCAATTCAAAGAAACATGAAGCAGAAGCATACTATAGGAAGTTATTTTCCATATTCTAATCAGCAGTTAGAACATCAAAGGGGCCTATGCAGATGAAAGCATTACAATGAGCACGGATACACTTGGACGCACCATTGCAAAAAGTAGACCATGAATGACACAGACGATAAAGCAGAGTGAGAGAGAGTGCAGACGAAGAAGGAAGAGGGTGGAAAGTCTGGGTGTTTTTTTTTTTTTCTCTCAGTCTGAAAGTGACTGTAACGGGTTTCTTTGGGGTAGCACGTTAGGGTGTCTGTTTACACTTGTCAAACTCGGTGCTTATATATTCTTCCCGAGCGTGTCAAGAGCGATGAATAACACAGTTGTGACAATCTGAGACGCTCGGCTGAATGGCAGGGAGCGAATGCCGTGTTTGGTCAATACAGCGACTCCTTAGCAACCGTTTCTGAGGCTAAATGGAAGTGAATTTTATGCCCTGGCCGCAGACCAAGACACACAGCCGGGCACGACTTCATTGCACCGAGTATAAAAATAATTTATTCTGGTTAGGCTATTTTGCCAAATCGTTTAATCACCGTAAAGGCCTTTCAATGTGGGTTATATTTTATATTCCTTTGAATTTTGTGTAAAATATTTACGATATTCCTCCTTTTGTGCCGTTGCATGATTTATGACAGAACCATTGGCGTTTGACTCCATCGACAAGCCGAGATCCTTCCTGACACTTTACGACAACGACCCGCGAGCTTATGAATCATAGCACTGATAGAGGATTTATTTTTGTTTGCAGGTTATTTGCGGGGTTAACCCGCGTGGAATCGAGATTTTCAACAGAGGGTATTTTCATACGCCGTGATCTGATTTTAATGAAAGTTTCTGTCAATCTGCGAGGGAACCTGTAGGATCCGGGTTTATGAAGTGCAGCCTCAGTGAAAAGGTGCGAGTCGAACAAGCTCATAATGTTGGAGCGAGTCGCTGCGCTGACAGCCGGCCCGTCGCTGTTAGTTTTGGCCCAGCGAGCGGTTTTCTCTGCTCAAAATGCAACAGCTCCAGGCCGGAGCTTTTTGATGTGTGACTGTGATGTGTCTGTTAAACATAATGCGCCTCTGTCACTGCTCTTCATGCTTCTTATATTTCTTCCAGCAACATTACAGGCTCATATAACTTCGAACCTTCACTACACATGCGCACATGCTAATGTACAACACAATCCCCCCCCCAAAAGGGCGCATGCTAATGTACAACATGATTCCCCCTAAAAGAACATACACTGCACCTGAAAAGTTTGGAGACATCAGGCTTTTTAAATATTTGTGGATCATACGACTGAATTGGTTCAGAAGTCATTTTTGATGTTTAACTGATTTAGACTAAAATCCTTTTGCTTTGAGTGACTCTAAACCTTAATAAGTTGTTTTATTAAAATACATGATTGAACATTCCATTTTGTCACTACCAAAACAATCATAACACTTCCAAAACTTTACCAAATGTTGCGGAAGTGACAATTTTAATTCATTTTGAGCATAACTCAAACATGCTAGCCAGTACATGACTAGCAAACACAGCTTTGAACAGCTGTTTGTACACAAACCATACTGTCTTTATTAAAACATAAAGTATACTTAATTCCAGAATAAATGTGTTTTAGTAGTGATAATTCTTGATGTGACACACTGATTTTCAGACTTTGGGACACATTTACTTCAAAACAATGGGATGTAACTGCTCACTATGTGGCCATAAGGGACAGGAATGCAGTCTCACTTCCTGCGCTAAAATGCAGAGGCATGGCTAAAATAACACTCTGTCTATGGATTATAACTGCGTTTCAGTAATGACATGAAAATGTGGGACAGCATTCTTTTAATAAAGTTTTTTTTTATTTAAAACTTTAACTCATGATAAATTTAAATCAACTTCAAATAAAGAAGGTCTTAAAAAACATATAAAAAGCTAAGTATTATTTTCACAAGTTGAAATTTAGGCCTTAGAGTTTAGCTTATTACTATTTCAGTTAATGCCATGAATTTGAACAGACCATAACATAACATCTAAGGTCTGGATACTTTTTTATTTTTTATTTTATTTTACTTTATTTTTTACTATAGGGGAGCAGTTTGAACTAATTCAGCCAAATGTGTACATCAATAATAACCATAAAATAACACATATTTTTCCCCCTTATTGTAATCTCTCAGCACTTCTTAGCACTTGAGATCTTGAGATCTTGAGATAGACCCTCTATTTAAAAATGCTTTCATGGTGGAGAGGTACATGTAATGCAAAAAAGACCCAAAGAAAACTTCAAATTTACCACTTTTTTACCATCATCAACATATAAAAACTCAAAAGACACAAGTAGGTTAACTGGTCATTTTGGAATGCAAATAAAATAGCTATATTTGTACTGTAGACATTGTGACCCATGGTTCCTATCATAACCTGTAAAGGAAATCTGAAAAGAAGTTTTTCTCTACAGTGCACCATTTCACATCAAAACTCTGAAAGAATGTTTACATCTCAACTATTGAATTATGCAGAAATTAAGAAACATAATCATTTAGAAATCATATTTAAAAACAGCTCCGAAAAAAAACCAACTGGTCAAATCATTATTTAGGACAATGCTATTCTCCCTACCAATAAAGGCATTTTGATGAACATGAAGCCGAGTTTGTGGCCAAAAAGGAATGCACATTACCAGCAATAATACTCAAATAGGCTGTGGCATTCAAGCAATGATTGATTGGTATTAACAGGCTCAAAGTGTGCCAAGACAATAGTTCCCATTACACCACCTCCATGAGCCTGGACTGCTGACACAAGTCAGCTTGGGTCCATGAATTCATGCTTTTGGCATATGTATGCTTCAGCAGAAATCGAGATTCATCAGACCAGGCTATGTTTTTCCAGTCTTCAACTGTCCAGCTGTTATTGGCTGACAGAAGTGGAACCCAGTGCTCTTCTGCTGTTGTAGCCCATCCGCCTCAAGGTTGGACATTCTGAGATGCTTTTCTGCTCACAAGAATTGTACAGAGTGGTTATCTGAGTTACTGTAGCCTTTCTGTTAGCTTGAACCAGTCTGATCATTCTGCGTTGATCTCTTTCATTAACAAGCTGTTTCTGTCTGCAGAACTGCCACTCACTGGATGTTTTTATGCCTTTGCAGCCTACAGCAGTCAGCTTCACCCATTAATCCTGAAATTAAGAGGAGTGTTTCAGCCCAGTCTGCTTTTAAATACATTCACAATACAAGGCAACCAATGAGAACAGAGATAATTTGCATTATATTGGTCTTAAAGCCACGGAAGCAAAAACATTCTGTTTAAGTGTAAAGGAAAAAAAAGAGGTTGGAAAATCATGTTAAAATGAATTGTGACTATTTTGTTACATTTTGTAACCAAACAGACATCTTAACTGCACTTCTGGGAAATTAATATGGGCCCTTTAAATGAAAATATTCAGAACATTTCAAAGAAGTGAAGTATCTTGAAACTTTTGATGGTCATGTATGTAACAAATGATATTTATGCATATAACATAAGGTCTCTATTGAAAGCAGATTCTACACATGTGTACGGAAATAGTCAACAGGCTCTAATTAGGTAAGCAAACCGTATCCACCAGCAGTTCCCAAAATCACGTGATTAAGGTGGCCCATATGATTTACATTCACGCAGCACCACAGTGTTTGCAGAGAAGGATAATTTGACAGTCCGATAAACCATCAGACAGACAGATAAACACTCCGCCTCATCGCCACAGAGATCTCCCTGTCAGCCTTACTGAAGCCCTTGTTCTCAGCTCCGTCCCGACAGCCGTGGGGCAATATTTAAGCAGACAGGCAGAAGACTTCCAAATATTGAACAACATTTCTTTTTTTTCCCTTCCCGCCGTACCTTTTTCCCTCCCTCCCAGCCGCTGTTTTTTCTTTTTCTGGCTGAGCCCACAGATCCCAAACAAACAGGAGGGCTGAAGAGCGGAAGAATGGGCTGACTCATCAGAGAGAGAGGGAGAGAGAGAGACAGAGAAAGAGAGAGAGAGAGGGAGGATGGAGACTTCTGTACTCCAGGTGAAGGGCCTCAGACCGTGTACATCCTGTACAGTAGTAACCATAATACCATGGAGATCATAAAAGCTATGCAGGAGTGGGGGAGTGTACTTCTTTATACACATTAGTCAGCAAAAACCTCCGGGATTTGCTTAAGTGGAAAAATTTGGGCCTGTGAAATTTAGAAATCAGTGGCGAATCATGTGGCAAAACCATTTCAGAGAAAAATGTTTTCTTTTCGTTAGAATTTAGGTGTTTACATGCTGGAAATCAGAATATCTATCTATCTGTAAAACACATCCACCAATTTATAAAAATTTCAACATAATCGTTGTTCAATCGTCGAGATGTAAACAAAGCCATTCAGTGTGTTTTGATGGAAAACTTTGTATTGCGGAGAAAAATCCTGACAGATTTCTTCACAGTGGTGGTGATAGGAACCAGGGGTCACAGTGTCTTAGATATAGCCATTTTATTTACTATAGGTATTTTGAGTGTCTTTCAAGTTTTTATCAAATGCTGATGATGGTGTTTTAATGCAGAAAAGGTGTTTTGTAGAGAACTTACCCACAGATTTCTTTACAGTGGTGGTGGGAACCTGGGGTCCTGATGTCTACAAAGCTATTTTCCTAGAGCCATTTATGCATCTTCTCTTTAGTTTTTATATATAATGCTGATAATGGAAGAAATAGTGATTTCTGGGAATCTGCAGGAAAAAGTTTTCTTTGGACTACACTACTATAACTATTATGCCTTACAACTCCTTTCATGTACAGTTTTAGGACGGAACTTTATCTCAAAATGATCGTAAACCAATGTGTCAGGCATCGGGCAACAAATTTGTAACCAATTCATGTAATAAAGTTATATGTGGGTAGTTTTTTAGATTCATTAAATGTTTCAGATGTCTGGTTTTGGCTTGGTATGTTTTCTAGCATGGTGCATTTCGCATCAAACCACATCAATGACTGTTTATATCTTAATTTAATTATAAAAAATTGAAGTATAAGTGGAGTATAAGGAGTTCCCCCTCACATACTGATCATTCTTCCAATTACACTCTAGATTACTCTGTATTATTATTCTTATTTTTGTGAATTTTATGTAAATAACATACTGTTTGTGTAAATCTTCTTCATCTACTATTGAACTTTCACATACTAACATTATATGGCCTCTCATGTGCGTGCAACATATGGCACAGATGGAACACTGCTAATACTATGGGAAGTCAACTGACACTGAGGAAAACCAAGCCACCAAACCACAGAACGTTGTCGGTCCCTGCACTGGCCTAAATCTGAAGACCTTGTCTTTCCTTCCTTACAACGCTTCTTTGAAATTTAACTTAGAATTTCAACATTTAACAGCCTGGTAGCATGAATCATAGTAAAACGCACAGTGGGTTTTTCAAAGCCTAGCTAATCACTGCCAGGTGCGCCGGCTAACAAGCTTGATTCACTGCATGCGACTTGCAAGGTGGCTCCACCTCCGCCAGCTTCAGGGGAGAAAGAACCGCCAGCTCGGAGAGAAGAGACACTCACACTAATGCCTTCCCTTCACGGCCATGCTAGAAAAAGAACGGCCATGAAAGACTTGTTAGAGCTAATACATTAATTTTAATGCTTTTATGAAATCGCTCTGTATAAGGTTTTACGATCTAATGACTCATATGGACGTTTTTAGAGATAAAAAAAACAATATCAGCTAATGCTGAGTAATTAAATACAAATATATTACATCTCTGCACACATGCCTGATTAATGAGGGAAAAATTCTGTAATGCTGAGTTTGTTCAGCATTCTAAATGATACAGTCTTAGCGGTTGAGCCTTGTCGTGGTCTTTTTTTGGATTTCTTTTTGAAGTTTTGCTTTTAATTTCATATCTGAAGAACTGGTTACCAATAATTTGGTTATTATAGGTTTCTGAACATTTGGTGCATAGCTTTCTCTTTGCAGTAATTGTCTGTCTGTTTGGTTAGGCGCGAATGTCATTGCTATTCCTTTTTTCTTTTCTTCTGGTGGCCTTTGGGGGAAAGGCTAATATCTTGTGTGTCAATTCACAGCATGAAAACTTTTAGATCTATATAAGGTTATTCATTCCAGAACTTATTTTCTAAGAGAAAAAGAAGGCGCGAAATACATTATTTATGAACGTATTCCCAGTCCAATGGTTAATTGTTTATATCTTCACAATTGCTTTGATGTATCCAGCTCGACACGTAATCCGTGTAAGAAAGCAGCAAGTTTTCCTCATTTCTCCTGTAATTTCTGCTGGTTTTTGTACTTTTCCTTTTCATCTTTTGTGACAGAGAACTTGTGCAGCGATGTAAAATGCACCTAAATTGCTTCTTGCTTCATTTTTTTCCCACCACAAAGCAATATCAGCTTAGATCATGCTACTGCCTCACTACAGCTACCTTTAGTGCACTGATGAACTAAACGTTCCATTTCAACTGACTGTGTCTAAGGCTTTTCTTACTTGCTCCTTCTGAAATGCACACTCAGCCTTATTCACATGCAGTAATGAAGTCAAAAGCAACAGCACAAATCCAGCAAGGACTAAACTGCCCCGGCAACAATTCTGAGCTCAGTTCAAAACGAACCAAGCAAAGTACAGCTGTGACTATTGAATATAGTAATTGTATAACATTCTATCAAATATTATTTTGAATATTTAATATATTCTATGAGGTAAAAAAAGCTTAAGACATGTTTTACTTACATAACTGAAAGAACAAAAGAAAAGAGGAAGTGGATATTATTATTATTATTATTATTATTATATTATTATTATTATTATCAATATTTTTAAAATGAAACAAACTTTAAAACTGCAGGGAAATGGGAAAAACACAATTTTACAGCTAGTATGATAAAATGCTAATCCAGGGGATTAGCATTTTATGCTCCCCTAATCTGGCAGCACTCAATGCAGCCGTATGTAAATGTTTGAACATCCCTGGTCCAATGACATGTTTTGTTGATTTTCTAGGTTGAAATGAGTTAACACAACCTCTACAGTCCCATAACTTTTGCACAAGCCACATTGTATGTTTTCTTTTTACTCATATGTTAAATTCTGTAAATAAATATAGTAATAGTACAGTAAAGTGTGCAGAGTTGTGTCTTCTGTAGAGGATGTGTTCACTTATCTTCACTCAGTGAACCAACAAAACATGTTATTTGACCAGGGGTGCCCAAACTTTTGCATTTGACTCTCTACAGTTTGTGGTAATTGGAGAGCAGAAGAAACAGCATCCGTTTAACAATCATGTTAAATAACAACTTGTTCTGAGTGACCATATTTCTGATTCTATAATCAAAGTTTTTATTAGAACACACTGTGGGTCTTAATCGTGAGTGCAGCCTAAATATGATTCCTGCCCTCATTCTTACTCTTAAGAATGCAACTGTATTCAGCTAATGCATCTGAGAGCATGCTATCAGCAAGAAATTTATTTGTATTGGTGCTAAATCTCACATCTTTCCTCAAAATAGAGCTCTACAACTTTCTTTTTTTACAGAAACAGAAATTGATAAAACTTAGGCTTACTCTATTAATTTCTGGTTGCATAAAAGTGTTGAATAAAGTACTGTGTAAACCTGTGCACATTATGCCCACAAATGCAAACTGTTTGTCAGTTAGAGCTGGAAATGTTTGTTTTTGTCAGATTTGGGCATCATTTCTAAACCAAAGGTTAGACTCGGGTCAGATTCAAACCATTGTTTAATGAATAATGATCTAATGACGGTTATTATTGTTCACCAGTGCTTTCCTAGTTGGTCTTATTCATCACTTTGGGTGATGATGGGCCAGTTTGGGTCAGAGACTCAAAACTTGAAGTTGGGCTTGGGACAGGTAATCTGGCTGTATTTGGGTTCAGACAAAAATTTTGGGCCAAGTTAAAGCTCTTACTAGAATGCATTATTCATTTCAAATGATATTTTTGGTATGCATGCAAGAAGTCACACTATTAAGATTGGGTGTAGTTGTTTTTGTGTATCCGAGCTAACTTTAACATGGTGGCAAAGTCATTTCCAGTGTGCCTAGTTTTAATTATTTAAACCACATACAGTAGTCCAGATTAGTAGCACAGTTTTTTAAACTTGAAACTCAAACAGTGTGTAGCAAGTCTAAATATAATTAACTGCAATGTCTTATTAAGTAGAATTAGAGCTTGTTTAGCTTGTTTGTTTGCGGGCAGAGCAAAGGTCAGTTTTTCAAGTCATTTTACTTCAACAACCTCACAACAGTTGCTACAAATATTTGGAGGCAGAAAAAAAGGTCCATTTTTTGAGTCATTTTATTGTTTATAAAGATTTTAATTACCAAATGTATTGAATTTACCAAAATTAACTAACTATTTATTGCCCCGCTAAAGTAAACTGGCTCCTCATGCAGTGCAGTGCACCTATATGACCAAGAGGACTGCAGCAGTCTCTGTATGATGATGGTCGACGTCTGTCTTTGCCAGGAGAGCTGGCAGGGATGGTATAGTATATGGCCGCAATATACAGCGCTGTCTGTTTATGTCTGAATGTGAGATGGGAGATTTTGCTCAATGTGTCTTTTATGGTAGCTGTGGCTCCGGATATGTTGGAGCTCACAGAACGTGAACAACGTCCAGGTAAATAAACTTTCAGACCATGTTCATGACATGCGGTTGTGGGAATACGCTGGCCTTTATGTCAGCCTTTATATGTTTGAATAAGACATTTTACTCCTGACAAAAAATCCCAGTCAAGCACTACATAAAATGAGACGAAAAGCTATATGCAAAGGAAATCTCTTTAAAATGCTTATGTTGAGATCAGCACTCTGGGACACCTGAATATATAAGCATCAGTGGTAACATGTTATTTTGATCATGCACTATAGATAGAGGAGGCTCAGCTTATCTTTAACTGACATTTAGCCAGATACCTAAACTTAATTCTCACTCTAACATTAAGTTGAACCTCAACCCAAAACCATAACTCCAGTGTTAACCCTGGTCCTACTTCTAACAACAAAAGTCAAGAATTAATTTTGGTTTCTTAAAGAAGCTTCCAAGGGATGATCTTTAACCTTTGCTGCATGGCGTTGCCATATGGCAACATTTTTTTTTTCTTTACACCTGTTTACAATAGAGATGTCATTTTTTCTATGGCTATTTCAGTAAGTCTATACGTTTACCACATCACATGCCTTCATAATGTACCCTGTATCTCTTTTTTTATATACACATCACATAATGAGGCAAGACCTCTGAAGCTCTTTCAAAGCATATGTACAATTCAATATTCATAAACAACAACTTCAAGATGAAAAATTAAACACTATCTGTGGGGGATCATAATTTCTTTTTCATAAATGAAACCAGTTTAGATGGTGTTGGTTTTAAATACAATGATAAACTATAACTGTTGCCATATGGGAACAGCATGTGACGATGGAACTGCAACCTGAGGTCTGCAATGCATTGACAACAAAATGTAAAAGGACATCTTTCTTTTTTTGCATATTTCTATTAATCAGGCCATTTTTAAGGTGAAAAATCATAAAATTTATATAAAAATTCAAAGTAAAGATAGTTATAGAAATATTTCGTGAATATGTAAGATGTGAGTGTAAAGAATCTTTTACATTTAACTACAAATAATGAAAAGGCTCTATACATATATCCAAGCCAAGAGCTTAATCTTAAACCTGACCCTAACAGGGTTGACAGTGGTCAGATAGTCAGTTAACTATTTGAGCATTTGTGGATAATCTACAGAGGATCATCAAAATTAAGAGTAACTGCATTAATTATGTATTACAGGCTTAATAGCCATCCCATTGAGACAATGATAAGGTTGAAAGCCAAAGCACACACCTTAGTCAGAACATGATACTTTGGATAAGTGAAACCAACTCAGTCTAGAAAAGGAAAAGTCTTGCCAAGACTGCCAAACACAGCCTTGAGGACATATCACCCTGATCAGCAGCTTTGGAAGAAGACGCTGGATCATGGCTTGGCAACAGCACTTCCGTGTGTAGAGGGAATGCAAGGCCTCTAGGTGTGACTAAAAGAGGATAGGGTGCTCCAGAGCACTCAGGACCCCAAGCTTATCAACCCCAACCCAACCCAAAACAATGCCCTCCAACACTTCCCTCCAAAATGCACCCCCAGCTGCTGAACTTCCTTAGCCTCCAAACTCCCTCCCTGCCAGCTCCCCTCTGAGATGTGAAGAACATGCTCTCGCTGCTGCTCTTCCTCTTCTTTCCCTGTTTGATTCCTCCTCTCGCTCCTTTCCTCCACTCCTCCTTTCATTCGTCTGCTTGTGTTTTTTTTTCGCTCTCTCTGATCTCAGCTCTCCTCTAGGTCTCACTGTGGTAAGACTATGGGGTCCCAACAAGCGAGCTTGCTTTTCCGCTGCCTTCTCTAAAGCCGGCGTCTCATTAAGAAGGGAATGTTTGCATAGGCGAAGTTAGTATTTTTAGTGCGTTTGTTTGTTTTACGTGTTCTGTGTTCTCGCCGTGGAAAAAGAGAGAGGATGCGGGCTTTGCGCGCGGCTGCGTTAAAGTCGAAGTCCTCGGCGTTTTCACTTCATGGCACTGTAGGGAGGGAGGAGAGTCAGAGAGAGAGAGAAATATACAAAAAAAAAGCTTTTTTCGCTTCTCATTATGAGTGTTTCAGAGAGCGGCTGGGAACGCCGCTCTGATGGCACGCCTTTGGTCGCTTCCAAAATTACCCCTCAGCGGGCTGTGTGATGTGGCGTTTTCCTGTAAACAGGTTTGAGGAAGGGTGTTCCACAGGCTTGGGGAGGAAAAGTAGGTTTAGTGCAAACTTTCACCAACAGCTGAGCCAAACTTGCCTCCAGGCACTCCCTGCAAGGCGATGGTAGCATTCAGCTGGGGAGTAGAGCTGAATGGGGTTCATGACTTACACTCTTAAAAATAAAAGAGGCAAAATGGAATTTTTAGAGAAATACCACAGACCCCAATGAAGACCACCACTGATTCCCTAATGATCCTTTCAATGGCTTATTCTTTAAAGGCACATTCCAGTATAAAACTAGCATTTAATGTTATTTGTCATGTTCTGTGGTGATAGATAATATGATTTTGTATTCTTCTTGTGTTTTACTCTCACTACAATACCCAGAATGCATTGTGGAAATACTTCCCCACAATGATAAAGAAATCCTGACTGGTAGCATAGCCAATGATACTCAGGCTAATACATGCATGATACTGGGCATCCTAGCAATAACTAGAGCAGACTTTTTTCTGAATTCACTAACTAACAAAAAAATAAACAGCCCTCAAGTGTCGACCCTAACTCAACAGGCTTGGAGGAGAACGCTAAGACTGTTCACATAATGTAAAAGTTATATATCAATTTAAAGCATCCAAAGCATATTAAAGCATCCAAGCCAAGAACCAAATTCAGAATGGTTAGCACTACCAAATTACATCATTCCGTTACCCTTTATAAAATTAAGAGTCTACTGTCTTATGGCAGCAAAACCAAGTAAGAACGTATACCAAGTAAAAACCTCTTAAACAGCCTTTAGCTTATTAATGATAGTTGCATATTGCTGCAGTCAGAACAAAAACTTGTCTAAAATTTCCATGATGAATGAAGCTAAAGAAATGGTCCAAAATGACTTGGAATAAAATCTTCTTGCATTAACTGACACTGAAAATTATAAACTTTTTTTTTTCTTTCTCCTATAAAGTTACTTTCTTGGAGATATGAGGTTTAGTTCCAACACCGAAAATAGGAAAGATCATCTACTACATAGCAAGACCATACAAGTATGAACAATTTCTAATATAAGAAGCTTATTTTATTACTCACTGTGACAGATATGTTAAAAAAAACACAACAAATACGTATTAATAAGAAATGTATCCTATCCAAATGTATCTTATTCATTTCAATGGAAAGCTCTACCATATTACGCTGTGCATACTAACTTCAGCAGATTTCTACTTCATGCAAATGGGCGTGGTTGCCACAGCCAATCAGACAAAAACAAAAACTAAAACTAAACCAGACTGACTTTACTGTTGTTTAAAGCCAAGCACTGGACTACTGTACAATGTGTGGCTGAACATTTCAGAGTACTAGGATTGTCTTTACAAGAACTGAACGGTGATTAAGAAGAAGACTATAAAAGGAAAACTTGTATCCCTTACTGTAGTTTACAACCAAACATGGAAACGATTACTTAGCAAGACCTTCCAAAATACATTACATATCACAAGACCACAAGTTCCTTTTTCAGGGACAACAGTTAAAATCCAGAACCTAATTGTTTATGGCAGTTTCATTTTGATTGCGGTTTAGGCGAGTGCCCTTTTTTTTTTCCTCTGGAAACAAGCAAAGGATGATGAGTGCCCAGTTGTTGTCACCTGATCCCATGACAACGTGATCACACGACAGACTAAGCCTAATGAGCGGGCCCCTGGCTCCGGGATCAGACGCTTCTGGTCTGGAGGTTTGGTCCCCAACCATCCCGGACATGAATATTTCACTCCTGACCCACTTTTCAGGCATGGAGACCTTGCTCCCAGAAGGACATAGCCATGTCCTTTCTACAGCCAAGCTCATGAGTCACTTCAGTAGTCACTGAGAGAGCCTGGATGGACTTAAGTTTAGCAGCATAATAAGTAGCACATGCAAATAGGTCTATTTTCTCAATGGCCTGTTGTTCTTGACTAACGTCCCAAGATCCCACATGTATGTAAATGGGAACACACATATTGTCATTGGAGTAAAAAGAAAAATCCTTGTATCTATAAAACAGTAACTTTATAAAAGCAAAAATGTCTTAACTTAATGTACATTTAAGTAAAAAGATTTTATTGCAAGTAGTTTTCAACCACTTGCATTCATTTGTGTGTTATGAAAGGGTTACACAAAGTAAAGTGCCAGACAGTGTTTTCAAATGGTGCAGAATAAATAAGACAGAAAAAGTGGAGGCATGAACAATGATATACTGTACTTTGCAAGAGTCATAGACCACTCTATATTTTCTTAATTTCCAATGAAAGTACAAGTTATTCATTTTTCATGAGATATTTCTGTGGAGATTAGATATAAGATAATACACTTAAATTAGGAAGAGGAAAGTCAAAGGCAAATAAATGAAAAAAATAAATAAATAAACACCAAAACTGTCACCATAAGATATATAGTACTTTTAGAGGTACGCGTCCAATTGCAACTTTGCCTTGCTGTGCCTTATTTATTTCAATGGAGAGCTCTACCACACTGTGCTGTGTGAAATACATTCAGCAGATTTCAACTTTATGCAAATGAGCACATTGCTAAATTGCATGCAGCCAATCAGATAAATGTAGACTGGTCTTTATTACTCACAGCACAGCAAAAGTGTTTTGAAAATTGAGAGGTGCAACAGCAGCTCTCTTTCTATTCTTTGAGCTCAGGACAGTTTTATATAATAATGTGGTTTCATTCATAACTATTTACAACAAAGATTTAGAAGGAAGATATTCATTTGAATGTAGCTTATATGGTTCTAGCAGGAAGGCAAAATGTTAATCATACAGACCCTTAAGTAGCTTGGAAGGGTAGCTAACTTGCTAGTGAGATTAAGCTAACTCATTTTCTAGCTTCTTTATAAAAGCATAAAAAGCATAACTCTGTATTTCAGTTTCATTGTAAGTCTCTGTTCAACAGCAAACAGCATATCAGACATGTTCAACTCATCACTATGAGTCTAAAGGGATGGGTATGTTACTGTTACTGAGAAAAACAAAAAAAAAGAAGAAAATTTGCAAATCAAACTATAAATCTGCTGGTGTTCTTGGAATAACAAACTAGCCACTCCAGAGTCCAGACCTCCATATCATTTAATGGATTTGGGATTACTTGGCTCATGGGAAGCAGGAAATGCAACCAACTTCTAAGACTGAACTTTGGAGGTGTGGAAAGATATGCCTGCAAATTTTTTAAAATACTGAAATCAAGCCCCCCCAAAAACAATGGAAGCTATAATAATCTTCATAAAGAGCTTCTCCAAGAGATAGATGCATTAAATATTGACAAGTGTGATATAATATTTAGTTGTTGATGCTTCTGTGCAACTTTCTGTTCACATATTGCGCAAAAACCTTGTATCTTCTTTCATTTTTGTCTTTTTTTTTGTTTACCTTTTTTGCGTTGTTTGAAAACTCCAGTTACTCTTTACATTATGTTAAATTTCATGATGAACAGACCAATAGAAATAGTCCAAAATTACTAAAAAAAAATACGTTAACTTCCATTACAAGTTCATAATGTTTTTTTTGTTTTTTTTTTCGCCTGTAAAATTATCCTTTTGGAGATTAAATGTTTTAGTCGGACAGTGATGATATGTTTCCTGCTTTTTCCTTCTGGCTGAAAAGTTACTTATGCTCAATGGCTGTTTTGACTGGAAATTAATTGATTTTGCCCAGTGTTGTATTTCAGCAATAAAAAATGAGAAGCTGTGTGTTATGGCAAAAATGTTGTCGCTGTGATTTGGTCGCAGGCACAAGCTCAGGGTGAAGAAAAAGTAAAGCAATGAAGCACTGAATATTACTTTGACTGTTTTTGGATATTGGATGTTGGTTTCTTTACACAAAAAGTAGTTGCACCACAAGCAGCATGTTGCAATCACTATTGTTACTTAACTGAATGACATTGTTGGTGCCAATATATACTAAGACGCATGTAACCAACTATAATAAGGAAAAGAAACAATGCATCCTGTATGTACAGGAGCGTTTCCAGAATAGTGAAGGGTTTGCTGGAAGGCTCACCACATTCAATCGATACCCCTCGATTCCTTCTACAGGGAAGAAACCACAAGTGATCCGTTCTACCCTGGCCTTCCTTCCCTGTGTGTGTGTACATGTACTTGAAGGACTACTATTGGCCTACAGCCTTTTAAGTTCTGTTCATTCTCTTATTACTAACATCCCAAACCAAGAAAAACAGACATTCTGTGTTGAGCAAACATGCAGTTGTCTTATCACTCAACACTAATGAATAAAAAATAATCTATAAATTATGATAGAATGTACACTACTGTCCAAAAGTTGAGAAGCAATAATATAAATAACACAAAACCCACAGGTTAAATATGAATATAACAAAAAGATTCTAATATTGTAGTCCTGTGCAGGCCATATAGCATCAGTAACAGTAACAAGTTCTGATAAAATAACATTCAGAATGTCTCAAATTTCAAAACTTAAAATATGCTTGTAAATACATAACTGGAGTATTTTATTTATCCACTTTTCATTACAGATTTAAAGGGCCAGATGTATGTACATGCCTTGATGTGCCTTGATTTTGGACAATGATTATGAAATCAACATTAAGTTTGAGCAGAAGACCCCAGACTGCACATAGGATGCATGTCTAACTGTATGCTCGTGTGGCGCAAGGTTTGGGGACAAAAAAGAAAATGAATGTTCAGTGACAAAGACATAGTGATGTTAATAAATTACATTTTTCCCACCAAAACATTCTACAGGGATGTAATTCTACTCCAGCTAAAAATTTAATTTGGGAACAACATTGCATGTGCATATTGCAGTTGCATCACAGCACATTTTGCGCTGTGTCTTCTCATGGCCTTCTATATGGCCAAAACTATGTGGACACCTCACCATTGCACTTTTATGAGCTTGTTGGATGTCCCATTCCAAAACCATAGACCCCCCCCCACTCCCACCCCAACCCCCTTTGCGGTTATAACAGCCTCCATTTTTCTGGGAAGGCTTTCCGCAAGATTTTGGAGTGTGTCTGCGGGAATTTATGCCCATTCAATCAAAAGAGCATTTGTGTGGTCAGACATTGATGCTGGATGAGAAAGTCTGGCTCATAATAGATGTTTCAATTCATCCCAAAGGTGTTCAGTGGAGTTGAGGTCAGGGCTTTGGGCAGGCCACTGGAGCTTCTCCACACCAAACTCGTCAAACCATGTCTTTATGGGCCTCGTTTTGTGCACAGCGGCACAGTCATGCGGGAACAGGAAAAGGCCTTCTCCAAACTGTTGCCACAAAGTTGGAAGCATATAATTGTCTAAAATGTCTTTGTATGCTGTAGCATTAACATTATCCTTTACTGGAACTAAAGGGCCTAGCAAAAACCCTGACCAAAACAGACCATTATCCCTCCTCCACCATCTCACCTCCTGCTTGGCACTATGCATTCCAGTAAGCAGCATTGTCCTAGGCATCTGCCAAACCCAGATTCATCCATCAGACTGCCAGATAAAGAAGAGTCCTGTGGCGGCGCGCTTTTCACCACTCCACCAACATTTGGCATTGCACATAGTGATCTTAGGCTTGCATGCAACTGTTGCTTCCGAGGGCAGTAAGTAACTCTGTAGTGAGTGATGCACCGGAGGATAGGCGATTTTTGTACACTACATACTTCAGCACTCAGTGGCCCTGCTCTGTTTGTTTGGGTGGTCTACTACTTCTTTTTGGCTGAGCTGTTGTTGCTCCTAGATGCTTCCATTTCACAATAATAACACCTACAGTTGACAGGGGCAGATCTAGCAGGGTAGAAATGTTACAAACTGACAGAGGTGGCATCCTATGGCAGTGCCATGTTTAAAATAATTGGACTCCTCAGTACAATCCATTCCACTGCCAATGTCTGTCTACAGAGATTGCATGGGTGAGTGCTTTATTTTACACACCTGTTAGCAATGAATGCGTCTCAAACACCTGAACTCGATAATTAGGAAGGGTGTTCACATACTTTTGGCCATACAGTTTACATTTGATGTTGAGAGCTGAAATAATGTTATTTTGATGGTAAAATATTTGTCAGCTTGCTTGCACTTCCATCTAAGTCACCATAACTAAGCCACCATTGTTAAAGGAAGCCTCCTATCAACGTCGTTGAGAATGCATGCCTGCTTTTAAAAGGAGGAAAAATATATATGCATTAATGACCACACTGTAGTTGCTCAAACTTCAGCAAATCAAGAAGAATACATACTCAGGCAATATAATATGTTGTATAAAATAACAAGGATTGTTACAAAAAAAGATTCCACACTTTTGAACAGTAGCCATTGCTAACCTCTCAGAGGAGTTGTGCACTTATGGAGCTGAATAAAATACCCTGCTTCTTTTCTACATCCATGCTGAAGGAAACAATAGGTCATGCTGACCTCCTGATTTAAGTTATGCAACCGCTGCCACAAGCACATACACACAAGTACATACTGAATGGATGAGTGCCCTACCATTAAATTTATTTGGGTCACAGTCTGCCATGCCACAGGTGGTCTTCCTGTCTCTGCAGTTTACAGCTTCTAGCCTGGTTGGATCCTAGCTCTGCAGGCTAAAGGGCAATCATCCATACTTTGGATCATCTGGAAGAGATGGTGAAGTTCTATACACCTACCAAAAAAAGACCAAACTCACTATACTTGCAAGCTGTCCTTATTGGTATCACAGGTGTGATGACACTGTCTGATTACTCTTGTCAGCAAAGGGTTATTTAAAAAATAATACCATGGAAGAACCACTTTTGGTTCCCTAAAAGATCTTTCAATGGTTCTTTAAAGAAACCACGTCCCTCATTCATCTTATTGTTGTATTTTTCTGTGAGGTCTACTTTAATGAAGTTTGTATGTATGTTGCAAAAACATAAAACACAATTTATTTTTACATGACCATTGCCCAACCTTGATTTATTCTTTAGAAACAAACAGGCTATTTAAGTTACTGGGCTACAATTGTAAATGACTCATGTTATGATTGGCTGCCCTGTTTAGTGAATCATTCTCAATCTGTCCTAAAATACTCTACCTTCATTGTCAAAGGGTGGGGTTAAACTGCTGTGACATCACTAAAACAGTGAAATCAGAATGGGTTGTTTTTTCAGCTTCATCTCCATAAATGAATCATATGGACTGGTGAGTGAATGGTATGTTTTGAAACTTTAATGTTTACATACTACAGTGAACATTAAAAAAAAATGGGAAAGAAATTTCAAGGAAATTTAGGTTTTTGTAAATGACCTCTACAAATGTGCAAAATGATTATTTTTTAGGAACAAGGACCATTTAGGAGTTTTTAATTTTGAAGAGTGTACATTCCAATGTTGGCATTTTCAGAATTTAATAAACACTAACTTTCACAGACCCATCAGTGACTTCCTTTCTTCACACCTATAACTGTTAAAAATATAATACGTCAGTAATTTTACATTGTCTTTCTGTGGTTAGTGAATAAGTCTTAGGATGGTAACATGCAAAGAATGATTAAAGGAGTTAAACTGAGGCTCAAGGTAGAGGTCAGAGTCTGCGGCCTGTTGTATGGTTTCATGAACTCTTTCTGACCCCACTGTCTTCTGAAGTTGGCCACCCACCTCTCTTTATGTGGTTATGTTGATGCACTGTGCTCCATCTAACAAGAGCACAGAGCTAGACCACTGAGCTCTGTCAAAGTGTGCTTATGCAAGCTGTTCTTTTACAACTTCCTCACTACAGTCAGCATATAGTCCTGTCATATCAACAAAGGACATGCGCTTTTTTGATTGATGTAGCTTAGTCAAGTAATATATTGGGCAACATGTCATATACACTTCTGTGCAAATCAGAGACCACCCGTCATCCTTATTTTCCAGTCAAAACAGCCTTTACAAGGTATTTGTTTTTTATTTATTGTGTTATTTTATTCCATTGTTTAATTTCTTCTACTTTCATATTGAATTTCATGAATTGTAAGCTTGGCATACACTTAAATTCCAGTGAAAGTAGTTTTATACATAAACTGTTACTCCTATAAAGCAAACATTTTGGACATAGCATTTCCTTATGACAGCTATAATATTTAGTACAGTTTATTCCGGAAGTCTCGCATCATAATGGGATAATGCGTGTAAATAGGCAGGCATCACTGGAGTCAAAGCGAAGGAAATGTAGGCGGACTCAAGCGCTGTTGTGTTATATAAGGAGTATTATAGAGAATAACAGAGCTAGATTAGCCCAGCAGGTCCTCTGGCCTCTCAGCTTGCCTCCCATTAGTAAGAAACAGATCTCATTCACAGCAGGAATGAACGCCTGTAAAGCTGAATATGATTGTTCGAATGAGGACAACTTTGTTGATTTTTCTCTCTCTCTCTCTCTCTCTCTCTTTCATTCTTTTATTCTTTATGTTAACCTGCATGTGTCCTAATATACAATGAAGGCAAACAGAGCACACGATGGTGTTAAGTGTATGCAGGTAGTGCTGTGTGCATTGCTACGTGTCCTTGAATATGGCCAGTCATTGAGAGCCGTAGGCAGCCTGTTAAAAGGGGGCGGCATGGAGGGTCCCAGCAGGCCGTTTGACTGGACGGATCTGCCTCTCTCTGGCCTGGAGCTGTGCTGGGCTGGGCTGAGAGGAGAGGAGTGCTCGCTGACTGATTAGGTCTGTGGGAAAAGTAGAGCCCGGGGATCCTATTAGAAACACTAGAGTCAATGACAACGCAGACAGACGACACACCTGGACTGCCACAGCGCATCTTCACCCCTTTCCATCACCTTGCTCGATACCGGAATCCATCCATCTGCCACCCAGCAAGTCTGTTTAGCTGCATCTGTAAGATTTAGGCTTTGGCTGTCTGTGGTAAAATAAAGCAATAGGCCACGAGAGGATGTGCCTTACAATTATTTTACCACAGTGAAGAGGTGGTGCTGGACACAATAGAAACTGTGGTGAAATTACTGTAATGTAAAACTGCTTTTATAAAGCAGTAAAAGTTAGTGAACAATTTATTAGGGATATTCCTTCAGTTCAGGCCATAAAAATCAAAACACATCTTTCTGATAAATCTAATTTCTGCTAGCGTCCCTCTGGGATGTCTAAAAATATGTTAGTGCTAAGCTAACACTTGTGTCTGTGAATATTTTTTGGCTGTTCTAGAAACACTGATATCTAAAGCTTCTAAAAGAAATCCATATGTTTTATTTGAAGCTTGTGACTCTTATAAGTGACTCCTTCAGTAATGAGCCTTAGTCTAGAGCTACCACCACTTGTTTCCAACTGAAGCCTCAATATCAAAATAAAAATATTTTCCAAATGAATTTTTGCAATATATAAAAATGGCCAAAAATGTATTTGTTTAATATATTTTTAAAATGCATTTATTTGTATTAGTTATTATATTTTTTCAATTGTATGTAGTTTTAACAAAGTTTACACACACAATTAATTATACATGAACTAAAAGAATGTTTTGTGTAGTACTTTGCATTAACCAAGGTTAGGCTGTGGCTCATATTGGCAGTCAATGATGAATTCAGGAGTTTCAGAAGGCCTAGAGTGACACTTGTTCTCACAAACTGGTCCTACCTACTGGAAATCAGAACAAGATCGATTTTACTTGTACGGCATTCTTTTCAGCTCCTGAAGGCCTAACCAAGAAAGCTTGCCTGGTAGTATTTTGCCTACACACCATGGGTAAAATTTCTGTTTGGACAATTTGAGGTTTTAGCCCTTTGTTTTTCAATTAAAACTTATCAATGAAAACAGCATCACTGCAATATTTAATACAATACAATACGTGACTTTAAATATAAGCTTGATGATTCTATAAAATTAAAATGAAAAGAAAAAAAAATACAGACTTTTCTGTTCCCAGGAATCATATAGAAGGTCTAGAAGGCCTTGAGAGTTCCACACAGTAAAATACACAATGGTTCAATTAATTTTTTTATATATAAGTTTTTATATTAACCTCAATAAATGATTCTTCTGGCAAGCAATGTAATATGTTAACAGTGAGTTATGGGTGCGAAGCAACATGAGGGTCAAACGTTATTCCTTGAACAGTAATTGGTGCATCAATACAGAATTCAACTGATGTGAGTGGTCTAATGTGCATATTTTCAATATTTCACAATGCCTTTAAACATGGCTCAGCCAATCAGATCTTAGAGCCAGAACTATCCGTTTCATAAAATATAATTGTGCAATATGTAAATGCACTGAAATTTCTACTATTGTTTCTCACATTTTCCTTCCCTAACGGATGGAGAAAAGCATCAGAAAGGACCCCTAAGGCCCCTATTAAGTGTTTGGTTGTTGCCTTGCAAAATATTATTTAACCAGCCCATTCACTCTCACACTAGTTCCTGTGGCAATGATCACACATTGTGTCTCTCAATGTAAATGTAATCAGGAAACACTTAAACAATAGGCTTCTGCCCTCCCAGATCAGCAAGCGGCAAAAGAAGGCTCTTTGTTTCTAAAATAAGAACTGTTTGACATTTGAAAGTCAGCACAGCCCATTGCTATGAAGTTTGCCGGCGGCTGGAACACAGGCCGGAACCCTCCAAGCTATTTCCAGCATCTCTGAAAACCCGTTATTGTAAGCGTCTAATTACAGGCCTCGATGCTGCACTTAATTCCCAAACAATATGGTGTACTTATACACAAGGACGTCGAATTTATGCTCGGCCCATCGTCCAGAAAGAGCCGCCGGGATGCGGAAGCTGGAGCTACTGTGCAGTGGCCGCCAAACCCGGGGCCGCCACCCTCTCTTCTGCTTTCTCATTATCCCTAACCCTGTTCCGCAACTCTAATGAGGATGGCGGAGAGGAGGAGGCCACAATGCATTTCACAACTCAAACAATGTCATGTCTGTGAAAACAAAGATTGAACTAAACAATATGGGCTTGTGTTTTTTGTTGGAGTTGTTTGTTGGGGGAGTGTCCAGCAGGACTACTGGTGGACAGCTGTTAGAAAAGAGCTTTGCACCTGTTAAAAGCATTAAGCATTTTGCATATCATTTACTCATATGAAGACATCAAATTAGTGCTTTTCCACACAGGTTCCAACAGGGCTTATAGGGTCCTTATCTTAACATCTTCTTAGGACTTCTTTACTGAAAATCATCATTTCAGAATATAAGGTCAGTTTATTTTTATTTAGAGCATATTGGTGATTTATTACTGAGGTGTTGATAGAAATGACAATTCAGCACAATATAAAGCCAATGCTTACGCACAAGATTATATTGTAGAGTACTTCAATGTAAGTGCTCTGGAAAATACTCCATTTACTCTAGTTATTTCTTAAGTAGTAATGGGTAGCCACTTCATTACTATGGTCTTTACAAAGGCATTATAATGCCCTCTATACTAAGTGTGTTAAATAAAGTGCTAAATAACTGTGTTAAACAATGCTACATTTACATTACGATGGTAGATGGACATCAAACTGGATAGTCCATGTTTTTGAATGCAACGCAACAAAAGAAAATTTAGCTGCAATGGCAGCATGCCGCAGTGGTCAGCAGAACATTCTGTCAAGGGTTCAGTTTCCCCAACTTTTGTCATCAGCTGTGGAATAAACTGAATGTAACTTTTTTCAGAAAGACAGGCACTGAATGCTCGTAGTTGTCCAAGTGTACCCATTCATGTTCAACAATACCAAACTTCGACAAAAACACACCATTACATACAATAATGCATGTTCAAAACACGATCACCCCTCAGAAAGGTGAGAAGACCAAGTGTTATTCCATTAACGCTGTTACAATCACCATGGCAACATTTATACAGCTTCATTCTGCCTCTCGCCACATACCATCACTGTTTACTGCATTTCTGCAATGAGGCACGAAATATGTAAATGCAGCATAAAACTTAACTAGCAATGACACTTTGCCTAATGTCAGGAGGAAAACTATAGTATTATAGCAGAAAATGTTCCAGGACAATGGATGTCTTGTTTTTATAGTGAAAATTAACTGCCCTCTCATTTACTCTCAAGGGACTCATTCTGACAATGCACAGGGAGGACGGTGGCAGTTTATTCAGGGTCTCCTTCTAGTCTGAAAAGTTAGTTAATGTGTTTACTTTAGACCTCCCTCATCATTTTACCCTTCACTTGCTCGAGCATCAGGAGGACGGAATGGAGGACTCCCCTTAGTCCGGAGAGGAAATGACAAATAAGTACTTCCAGCAGACTGGAAGAGGCAGCAAGAGCGAGGACACGCGTCAGTGGCTTCGACACAGGAAATAGGAGGGACATATTACAGTGTCACACAAAGGCTAGTGTGTTTCAAGCCATGGTGCCATGTGCCCGGCTCGCGCGAGGCAATTGGGACGAATCCATTTTCTCCTTTTTTTTCATTTTTTTTTTCAGTCTATTTTCCTTTCGTGTCTTCTCTCTCTTTCTTGGAAGTTGATGAAGTTCCTAAATTGCCAAGTAACCAAGCAACAAGGCCCTGTAATTTCCCCCCACACTCACTTCTTCATCACACTCTGGTGTCCCTCAAGAGGCTTTTTCAAAAGAAATCCTGTTTGACGGGGCCACTGTTTCTTTTCTCCCTCCCTCGGTGCTCAATTTTGGCCAGACGGTTGCCCCTCTGCTTTTAATTGGTGGAAATCTTAGCAGCATCTAGGTCTGGTGCGTGTCGTACCTCTTTGGCTCAGGCTGAGGCCTTGCCACAGAAGCCAGAGAGGCTGCCACTCAGCATTAGGCCCCGTGATCCCAGAAGGGGCGGCCATTTCACGCATCCAAGAAATTATGCAGCTCGAGAGGCGAATTTGATAATATGCTTATTTTCTCCATGCACCCGCAGGGAAGGAGAGAAGAGGGGAGTGGTGGAATTATGTGCTACGTTAACTTTGCACCCATCTATATGGCTGCGAGACATGTCTGAAAGCCTTTTTTTCTCCTTGCACAACAGTTGCTCTGTACTGAGAGAGAATGGAAGAAATAAAATCTCTCTGGACAGTCCTTCAATCTGGTGCCATGCCTTTGAAAATTGTCCCAGTGCTTACTATTCCTTGAGGTATTGAGAGTGTATGACTTACTTGGCATTGGTATCCAGCCATTTTTAGTTTCTTAGCTTTGTAAATGCTGAACGCAAGCCAATAATTTTCAGGAAAATTAACAGCAGAAGTGTACACTTTAAACGTTAACATTTCCAAAATTCAACCAGATCCAGAAAACCATAGTTTGTTCATGAAAATAACTGAAGGCTTACAGAAGCCTGGTCCAAATTATTGTCAAAACCACTTAGTTCTGTTAGGTCCTGCACACACAGGGTAAATATTTAGAATTTTCCTTCATAGGCCCCGTGATTAAATTTGGGACCACGATCTGATTACATACCCAAAAGATTTCAACACGTCCTCATCATTAAAACCAAAAATTATCACACGATGACCTGGTTCGCTGCCACCGAAAACAAGAGGATATCTGATTGGCGTGAGAGTTCATCTGAGCGCGCCAACAGTTTCTTTAGTGTTAGTATCCTCGTGGTTTGGATGGGTGACGGCTAAATGTGAATGCCATCTTCCGTAGGAGACCACACAAGACAGCAGCTGTCTCTCGTAGATCCGGCAGTCAGATGACTGGCCATGGCCGCCTGCGATGCCATGTGTCGGGTGCTTGCCGCTTGAATGCAGGTATTCAGGAGAGGATTCCAGTGGGTCCAGCGTCCTGCTGCAGTTTCAACAGCACCAGGGGCTCGTCAAGGCAAACACGAGCCACTGCCAAAAAAACTTAAGAATGCATGCTGCGCAGTATTTCTAGCATTTCCTTCTGGAGCGCCACGCTGACATTGACGTCTTGATTCTAATGGCTTCGCTCTAGAAGGAAATTATGCTCTCTTTTGCCAGATTGCTTAAGTCATATTTCCTTCCTAAGGGCTGCTTCGTTAAGACGACTACTTTTCTGGGCATTTTGCTCACATTATTGCTTCAAATGACCTTCTCAATTATGACCTTTAGATAGTTTGGAATTACCAAATTAGTGAATAACCCTTAACTAAATAAGTAAAGTCTACCTTCCCAGCATTTTATAAGCTTTACGTTGACACTTGTGATTATATTTTCATTGCTGCTTAATCAATCATGGCTAATTCCAAAAAAAAAGCATGACCGTGAATTTGTCGAGCGGAATATGACTAAAATATGTGCACTTCATCATGACATTGAGAAAAAACTAGCACCAACACTGTGATTTGAGGCATACTTTGGCATAAACAAAAGATCAACATGAGGCTACGGAGCAGACAAACACGGGCTGGGAAAAACAAACAAGACCACATTGTGCTTGGGCTGGCCGGCTTTATCTCCATGTGTTCCTGTTTGTTTGTTCTGGTGATCAGAGGGTTGCGGGTAAAATGCTGCGAAATGATAGGTGAGACGCTGTCGCTAGTGCACCGTTACTGCGCAACAAAGACGTTATGTTCTTTTTGGAGCTATTTGGATAATCGCTTCAAAATATTACATCTTTTTTTCTTGGTCCTTTACTTCCTCTACAAATTTTAGCTGTGGGTTGTTATTTAGGGCTGGTGAAAAGCAGATGATATTTCACAGCTTGATGAATAGAGACCAACTGCTCACAAAGCTATTTGAGATTAACATAACAAAGCCATGTGATTGGCTTCTTGTAGGTTTGTTCTGATGCTGAGTAGTTCCCACAGATGTCATTATGAATATCAAGGCTTAGCATGAGGGGGGAGTGACGCAATACCATGCCTATAGGAAACAAGTAAGAACCTATGAGGAACCCGCAGGACATTCTTACACTTCACCATAACCACTCATAATCATCAGTGGAGACCTGTTGATTGTGTGACTTGACCAGTGCACATTATAGAAATTATTCTAAGCATAAGGTTGTATAATGGTATAAAATATATAGTATAACATATACTAGGTCTGATCAGAAAATTCAACAGAATTTTTAAATACTGAGTTGCTAATTTATTAGGTACAGCTTCTGTAATGGCAGAGTGGAACAAAACTGCCTTGTTGGATGAATTCAGGTGCCTTTTGCATTATGCTGATGGAACCCTATTAAATATACTGTTTTATAAATGTAAGCTTCTCAGAAAACCATTTAGTTTTTGGAAACTGAATCCCAAAATGAATCATAATAAAGCATTTATTAAAAAGTTCTTCAGGAAGACAAGGGGTTCTACAATGGCATAGCTCTACAGGAACTATTTTTGGCATCTTTAGTTTAAAAAATTAAGAATTAGATGTTGGCCCAAATGGATCCATCCTCTTTGGTGTCAAAAGTACAGTGTGACTGGGCAGAGATTTTTGAAGAACGTCTGAATGGCATGGTGTATCTGAACATAGTTGAAAACCAAATTCATTCCTTCATGCCTACAGTTTATCTGCACTCAGATGGACACTTCCAGCATGATACTGTGTCAAACCAAGGCATGCATCATCACTGAATGGTTAAAGGAACATGACAGCGAGTTTTCATTGCTTCAGCGGCCTGCACAGTGCCTAGATCTTAACCAGATCGAGCATCTTTGGGATGAGGTGGAAAAGGCAGTTCACAGCAACTTGCAGCAACTGTACAACGCAATCTTTTTCCTGCACAATGCATCTATCATCTTTCAGAATCCATGCCCAGGCAGATTCATGCAGTTCTGAGAGCCGAAAGAGGAGTAAAACGCTACAGGACAGGTGAACCGTACAAACTGTTTAACCAGGCCAATAGTCATTATATCACTGCTAAGTATCTCTGCATTCTACATTTACTCTGTTTTCATTTGACCTACATTGTTAGAGGTGCATTCTGTCAAAAGAAGCTCAAACGAGAGCAAATGTCGACCAAGTCTGAACGTTTCAATTTGACGGCAATTAAGTCTGTTCGGTAATCACTTTATGTTCTGATTGCACCAGAGATACAAGTAAGCACGCGGAGGGATTAAGCACTATTTTGTGTCTCTTGCGTGGGGTGCAGACTTCATCAGGTGAGGGAGCCGATCAGAAGAAAGCTAAACGGCAGCCAAACAGTGCTCGCTCTCCAACATTAATCGAACATAATTGGTGCTTAAAGTCTTAAATTATTTATTATTGTGAGATCTGACAGCGCTGCTCAGAAGCAAATTGGGATCATCTTCCATGACCACCAAGGATTTTGCAGATTTAAGCCAGAACTAAGTTTATTCCCCCCCTCCACACCCCCCTATGTGCTTTTATCCCCGCAAACGAAGCGTTTAAAAGGATCACCCGCGACAGATAACCACGTTACTGTAAGAGAGAAATAAGGGCACCCCCCCTCCCTCTTCACCCCCGCTCTAATTGTGCCGAGGTTCCCTGTGGGTTTTAGATGTTTGACACTGCGAAATGCTCTTAAATCCTCCTCGCTCCTCTCTCTCTCTCTTTCTCTCTCTCTCTTTCTCTCTCCCTCTCTCCTTCTTCCGCTGCGCCCTATCTCTGGCGAAAGAAAAAGGGCCGTATGTCGAATTTGTAAATTTAGCGTTTTGCAAAACGCCGCGTTTAATTGAGCGCAGACACGCTCCGATTCGAAATGCTGACTTAAGAAAAAGAAGTTCTGGTTTTTCAAAATGAGTTTGGAGCACTGCACAAGCACTAACCCCCTCCCCACCCCCATCACCACCACCAGACAACACACACTAGTCTCTTATTCCTGTCTTTGTAGGATGTTTCCATTGCCTTCTGTTTATGTCTACATCTATCCTTAAACATTTTTTTCTTAAGGGGGACAGTCAAATTTTCAGGTTTTCTTATCAAAATGAGGACATTTGGTCTTCAGAAACAGCTAAATGCATAACCATCTACATACTAGCTGAATTTCCATTCAAACACCTTGCAAATTTTAAGCAAAAGTCAGTAAAACAAAATGTGAATTAATCAGTGTTTCTATCTACTGCAGTTATGCACAAATTCCTGGGGATGACATGACACCTTTGCCCCATACAGTGTGAAACAAAAGTTTTGCTCACCATGTGTGGTGTATATACTGGAGGGATTTGAAAATTTTTTCGCTCCCGGTAGAACGGTTTTGATAGCCAGCTGTCAGCTGCCACGCATTAGCCCTAAAAGTTCAGAGACGCCAACCAGAGTGGGCAGTGGCTCATTTAATGAGGGCTGAAGTCACTGTCCCACTTCACTATCACCTACATTATATCAAACTCCAGGATATGACACGGCAGCAACCAGTTCTGATAAGGAGTAGTGCCAAACACATGACTTTCATTCCCACTATGTCATTGCTTATTAAAAAAATCTCCATCACTAGTTTCTTGCTTTTCTCTTTTATTGATAAACCAACTTTTGTACTTTTTCCAAGGATGCGATATTTAGTCATTTCTGTGGAATTTCTGTCTTTCCCATCCAGGATTTTTTATATGCATTTTCAAAACTCACAAAAAAGAGGTCAATGGAAAATCCACAGCTCACTTATTTCTGTCTTTGTAGGGATTCTCCATTGTCTACACTTAGCCCAACCATAGCCTTACATTCAGGAGCCAAAGAGCACTTTTTCGCTAATAAAAGCTTGATGTTTTCCATAAAAATGGTTTTTATGGGGAGCAGCTAAATATCCCACAATGACACAGTTTTCCTGTTGGTGTTCTCCTCTCTTCCGAACCTCTTAAAAATAAAGGTGCCAAGGGCTCTTTGCACAATGTCATAGAATAACCATTTAGGGCTTTCTAAGAAAATCTTTCAATGGATGGTTCTTTAGGAAAGCATTCTTGTGAATAAGATACACTATATGGACAAAAGTATTGGGGCACCTACACTTTACACCTACAGGAGCTTTTATGACATTCCATTCAAAATCCATAGGCATTAATATGGAGTTGGGCCATGCTTTGCAGCTATAACAGCTTCCACTCTTCTGGGAAGATTTGAACAAGATTTTGCAGTGTGTCTGTGGAAATTTTTGCAAATTCATCCAGAAGAGCATTTGTGAGGTCAGACACTGATGTTGGATGAGAGGGTCTGGATCGCAATCTCCATTCTAGTTCATTCTTAAGGTGTTCGATGGGCTCTGTGCAGGCCAGTCAAGTTCTTCCACACCCAGCTCACCAAATCATGCCTTTATGGACCTTGCTTTGTGCACTGGGGCACAGAGAAGGGCCTTCCCCAAACTGTTCCCACAAAGTTGGAAGCATACAAATGTTCATAAATGTCTTTGTATGCTAAAGCATTAAGATTTCCTTCACTGGAACTAAGGGGTCTAGGCCAACCCCTAAAAAACAACCCCATAGCATTATCCCTCCTCCTCCAAACTTTACAGCTGGTACAATGCAGTCAGGCAGGCATTCTTCTGGCACTCTCTAAACCCAGTGCTTCAGCACTTAGCAGCCCCACTCTGTGAGTTTGCATGGTCTACTGCTTCATGGCTAAGGTATTGTTGCTCCTAGGTGCTTTCATTTCACAATAATAGTACAAAACTTAAATTTCGTTTCTTCGCGGTCTTACCGAGACTCAGTGCTGTGGGTTAGTGCGGTCAGTGATAAGTAGCAAGGATGAGGAAACAAAGAAGAGTGAAGGACTCTGCATTAGAGTTCGGTGGAGCCACTTTTAATGCAGAACTCAACACAACTACTCCGGCTACTTGTTGCTGCAGGTCAGAGAGAAACCATAACTCTCGGCTGCTTCTCTACACACACTCTCTCTCTTTTTCACTCTCTCGAACTCCACCCCTTTCACATATGTCACACTGATAACTTTCTTCATTTAACAGCAACCTTAGTGACTGGAACATTCACAGCTTATTCAAACTAACAATTATTATAATAGTTGTAAATTATTGCTCTTGCAATAGCATTTACAGCTGACAGGGGCAGATCTAGCAGGACAGAAATTTCACAAACCGACTTGTGGCAGATGTGGCATCCCAGTGTTTGTCTATCGAGACTGCAAGACTATGTGTTTAATTTTTTTCACCTGTTAGCAGTGACTGTGGCTGAAACACCTGAACTCAATAATTAGGAGGGGTTCCCAGTACTTTTGTCCATATAGTGTACATGATTGTTAAAGAACCTTTTTCTCAGAAGAATCTTAAATTGGTATAGAGGCTATGTGATGGTTCTATCCACCTTCTTCCTGCACCTCATGATGCTTTGAGTGACCTATAGACAGAATTTCTTGAATGCTTATAACATTTTAATAAATAATAAATAAATCAAAATATTAATATATTTATGGTTGACATGCTCAAATACTTGTATGCCGATGTTTGTAGCTTAATTATTCTATCAGCATAAACTTGAGCCTGCAGGAGAGAAATGCTTTAGTCAGAGGATCCCGTTTATAGCCTACACAAATTCTTTATGCTAAGTTATGTTATTTAAACATTTTCATTGTGTTTACACTGACAGTCATGTACAGGCATAGAACCATAAAGCAATGCCATCACACAGCAACGTCTAATATAAATTATTATTTTTTTTTAAACCAGTGGCTCAATAATGCTTCTCGTAAGTTCACCATGCCAGTTAGCTGTTTTAGCATCAAGCTAGCAGGGTTGGTGCTATATGGGATTTTTGTCAGTTCAAGCTTAAATACAGACATTTTAAGTTCATAACAGGCATGTAAGTAACATTCACTACTTCATATTTCTCAGTTTTTAAGTAACTCTTTATTTAAAGGCTTGAACTGGAAGTCTGCATTTGATTACAGTAGCATTAGCCTGATAGATTTCTGCTCAGCCTAGTAGGGGCAGAATACAGTAATAAAAATAATATAACATGTTAAAGCAAGTCTGTTAGGGGCAAACAGTGATGTTCAACTGGCAGTTTATTGTCTGGTTGCATTTTATGGGCAGATTTCAACTCTAACAACTGGGCTTTTTCAAAGAATCATTATGAAGCCACATTCACATGTCTGCTGAAGCTCTGTGCTATTTATGCTTGTAGCATTGCTGTTCTTGCCACAATTTCATCTTCACTTGGCTGTACTGACAGTCACAAACTGCAGTTTGTCCCAGAGACGTTCAATGGGACCAAACAATAAGTCAAAAAGTAAGCACTTTCTTTGACTTTGCTAAAAATAAGGTGGATAAATTTCAGAAGCAGGAATCTCTTTTTCATACAGGGTGCAAAGTGGTTCATTGATGGCATTGCTTAATGAACCCGTAATGGTAACTGGTATTTATACAAATGGTATTTCTCTCTGAGAGACATCTTATTCATTATATTCTTAATGCTGGACTTATAGGTCCAGTTCTTCCATATGCCAAAGCATCCTATGCTTTGTTGCTGACTGGCAAATAAAATGCAAAAAGCTTTTTTTTAATGTGTACATAATCATTAATTGTTTATTATACTAACCACACTCAATAGTCTATTAAAACTGTTTACATTAACTGACACAATGTTGTAAGGCAGCAACATTGAAACTACTGTCAGTGCCTGGTTGTCTTTAGCCCGCACTAGGAAGGACACAAGAGTGTTGCCCCACTCAATACTGTCCTGGCTGGAGAGATCAATAAAACCGAGCAGCTGGCTCCAACCCAAACGATGTCAGAGAGGTCCCAGTGCAGATGAGACAGCAACTTTTCAAACAACTGCACTGCTACTTCAACCGCTACATCTACGGTCAATTGACTCATAGGCAACACCAGACACAGTAACCACTAAGCTGTAATCACTTTTTTCTATGCATCTATTTAGTGTCTTGCCTGTCAATCAATTAACTACAGTTTGTGCTAGAGGATTTGGAGTCAATGACCAGTTTCATGTAGTCTATGGAAAATACAAGCAGAGGAAAGTCCCACCACAAGCATCCATTTCTAAGCACATTCGACACAAAGGCTGTCCTATTCCAGCAAAGAAGGCTTGTTGTTCTACAGACACAGTGGGCTCTTCTTTGTCGTCTTTTTAAAATGACAAATGTCTCATTTTAATATTTCCTGTTTGGCTCATTAAAAATGTCTAATATTTTGAAAATCCCCTGATTCATTTCATGATTGAATGTCTTGTAAAAAGTAGAAGTGACATTCCTTTAACCCTTCAAACTCTCAGAGATCGTATGTGGGCTTATATTGAAATTCGTCACTCATATAACTGCATAATTTAAACATTAGTCTCACAGTTGTTTTATTTAAACATTTCCGTTTCTGCTCTTTCTCTTTGGAGTCAGGCGGTGTGATATAACCATGTGTTTCACATGACATCACACTGTATATCGCTGCTTTTTTGAAGACTGACTAGAGGATCGACTGCACAAGCTAATGGCTGTGCTGTTGGTTGCAATAACTGCAATGGAGGTGAGGAATTATAACTGCCTACTAAATCTGTTGCCTCTCATATTTTCAACTGCAAACTATATTCAGAATAAACCTTAGTCATTCCTTGCTGAGCTGAACAACTGCCCATCCTATGCGATCTGATGCTGTTGCTTCATCTGCCTTGATCGGGTACCCACTGCTCGCCTGCCTTCTGAACCAGTTTGACCACCATGGAGCTTGCTGCTGTACAATGCTGTGTAACCCTCACCTGCATGAACTGACCCTCCTGATGATGCTGCTGCTGCACAGACTCATATCCATTATTTTTCTTGCTTTTCCCCGTTACGTATCTTTTACTGATGGTCAAATCTTATTATCTGCTGTTATTGTTTGCTATCTTGTGTCAACCAGAGGAGAATGGGTTCCCCTTTTGAGTCTTCGTTCCTCTTAAGGTTTCTTCCTCTTACTCTTAGGAAGTTTTTCCATGCCACTGTCACCATTGGCTTGCTAATGGGGGTTTGGACCCAGATTTTTCTGTAAAGCTGTTTTGTGGCAATGCCTGCTGTAAAAAAGTGTGATATAAACAAACCTTTGACTTGAGTTGAGTTGACTTGACTTGACTAATTCCAACTTCACTCAGAACAATCTGACCATGATAAGCCTCCCTTATTCCTGTTTGATGAGATCAAACCTAATCAACTTTGTCTAACCATCTTTAAACTACTTTTAAAAATCACTGCCTACACAAATCAGCATTTTCTACAATAAATAAATAAATAATCACATGCTAGTGGCAATGACTAGCATGTAGGTCACAGACAGGTTGCACTCTTTACTGGCATATATGCCACTCAAGCCAGCATGTGTCATTGGTACATGTTCTTCCATGCCACATGCTATTCCACAGAACACTCCTGCCACAAGTCACTGTTCTTAATGAATGTAGATGGCTACATATTTAAGCATGTTATCAAGGTAGATACACTACTAGTCTGTAGTTTAGTGAACACTGCTAGCTTGTTAGCTAAACAAACGGTATTACAGCTAACTGAGTGTACACAGTATACTTCATATGTGCACACATATCATACCCGTCTACAGAATGCTATGAAAGTGTATCATCACTGTTGTCACAGAATATATACATCATCACAGGATATATACATAGAAGAAAACACTCTCTTAACTTGGTAAAGAAGGTAATGGAACAGAATTTTTTACCAAGTAATTTTCTGTTGGTCCATTTATCATGAAATTTTAACACAATGTAAACAGTAGCTTACATTTTTAAATAAGGCCAAAAATGCAAAATGAGGAAAACTAGATACAAGGTTATTCTTGCTGTTCCAAGGATGGTGGCTAAATCAATTTCTTTTACTAAAATGCAAGGATGTCTTAGCACATATTAGTTTAACAGTAGATACTGAGTAATAACTCAAAAATAAACCTGAGGTTATTGGTTAAAACATCTCAGAAATTGTAAGTAATATGATAATGCAGGCACAAATCATAAGAGGCTGTTATTTCTTTGTGGGCTGGAGTTCTAATCTTGCTCTCAAAACCTCCTTTCTCTTAACCTGAGAAAGGGAAGCTGTAAAAAGTGTAATTAAATCGCTGTCAAAGAATCATCGTCCTCCAGAGATGCACTAAAACAAGGCCGAGAACAGCTATGATGAGAAGTGAAAACTAGCAGCTCATACATTCCTAAAAAAAGGTGGCAAAAAAAAGGGTTCTTTGGAGTGATGTCACAGAAGAACCACATATGGTTCCCTAAAAAACCTGAGATGAGATGTGCGAGTGTGACAAACCTCTTTTTAGGTTTGAAGAACTTTTAAGCTTAAAGACCTGCCACATATTGAAATGATTGTACGCAAATGAAAGATTTCCTACCCATATTCAGGCTAAGAACTTTTTAGGAACCTTTATTGTTAACAGTGGAGGATTGCTTTTTTCCCTAACCTGAGAACCTTTACTCTTGCAAAAGTCACTTAATCTTGTCAACTAAGGGTGCCAACTTCCCCATTCTAATGCTAAAAGCCACCATTTGTATGTAAGAAGTTTCAGAAAGGTTTGGGGACAGTACGTACAGAACATACTGGAAAGCCTATGTAGGACCTACACCACTGCTTGCCTTGCAATGCAAGGTCATTTTGGACATATAATATTGCTTGTCTGGCAAAGCGAGGGCAGAATCAATGGTCTGTATAATGATATAGTGTGTAATACATGTCCGCTTGCTAGTAGTTATCGTGGCCCCATTAAACTCAAAGGCATAGCCCTCCACAGTGCTGCGTGAGCCATTCTGCAATGCCTGAAATTCTGTGGTGGCACCTCTCCTACCCACCCTGAAGTAAACAAGTCGTAATTAATCGTACAGCGTGTAAATTTAGCCTGGAGTCATGGAGGCCACCTAAACCCTCACCACAAGGAATCGTCTTGGCAAATTGCCACACCATATTTTTGACTCTGACCTTTTTCTATGAGTACCAATAGCGAGCCACGGCTGGCGACAGGAACATTTCTGGCCCAGGCCAGGCTAAAAAAAAATACCAGCCATTGCTGTTTTCGTGGGAGATTATTGTAATCTCTGAGCATTTACAGTGTTGCCATTGAATATTCCTGTGGTACAGTGGACCTTATGGTCATATGACATGTGAAGGAGTGATCAAAAAAGAGTATAATGTCATATATAGCTCTTCAATGTTTAATGCACACATGTCTCACTTCATAAAGATGATGTTAGAGGGTTTTAATGGACTGCAGTCCACTGTACAAGATCAGACATGTCCAAAAATGCCTAAAGCAGAAGAGTGAATGCTACTATTCACAACAGGCCCAGTCTCAATCTTATCCTGGTTTAGTGGGCAAAGTTTTATCATTCATTTTTGTTGTCTTTAATGGCCTATAATTAGCTTTAACATTTGATTGTTTGTAGTGATCCACCATGAATAGCCTTAAAGAGTTTACCAATCTCCTTTTATCTTAAGTGTCTCTAATTACTGCATAGTTTCATACTAATAATATTTGCAACAAAAGTGTAATGACTGATGATGTATTCACAGTTACAGATGGATTACAGTACATACACATGTCTCGACTTCAGGTTTTACTTATATAATTGCACAAGTGCATCTTCATATTTTCTCTTATGTAATTACACGTGTAATAGGATGAGTAATTATATTTGTATAACCTGCTCTTTTTCCCAACAAGCCTTTTCAGATTGTAACAGGATGAAATATTTTAAATTTAAATACCATAAATCTGAGAGCTACTACACAAGAAATGGCAACGGTTAGCTAGTTGCAGTAGCTTGCTTATGTTTTGATATGGTAATTTGTCCAAAGTTCTGACTTTAAAGTATTCTCCAATGTGACGGTATTTCCACAGAAACAGCAAATGCTCACATAGGTGCTTTTTTACCCCAATTTTCTTCCCAATTTAGTCACTAGTTAGGACTCCCCAATCACATGATACCACCAGCTAGCACAGGCTTCCTCCGAGACCTGTGAAGCCAGCCACCACATCTTTTCAAATTGCCAGTCATGCAATGTCATTGGACAGCCGAACGTCCTTCTGTTACGTCAGCCAACAGATGCCTGTGCTGTAGCTGTAGCCAGGAATCGAACTTGTGACTTCCTAATGATAGGGCCAGCACTCAGACAGTGTTCACATAGCTTTAAAAGCAACTTTTATGCAACTCACTAAAATGCATATACAGCAGTGCCTGGATTACTAATCTGTAATTTCACTGGATCATCACATCACAGAATGGTTTGAAGCCAGCTAGCTAAATGTTGTAATCACACACCTCCTGTTACAATGAAAGTGTTGTTGGAAAAGCAGTAGTTCATCCTCTTATGCATGTGTAATTACATAAGACAAAATGTGTTGTTACAATTATCAAGATATGCTTGTGCAATAACACAAGTAAGTTGATACATGTGTAATAAATGTATGTTTATTTACATAAGCTGTAAATCTGCAACAGTGAATACATCACCAGTAGTTACACTGTTGTTGCATGCATTGTTAAAGTATAACAAAACAGTTATTGGAGATACTGCGACCAATTTATTTTATCTGATACTCAGAAAAACATTATGGTGCAAGATAAAACATCTCCACAGTGGCTGGCCTGCTGGCCTGTTGTGGTAATTTAGCAAAACCAATTATCAATTAAGGCTACTATAACTAACTATAACTGAATTTTCACTAATTTCTAATAAAAATGTAATTTAGTAAAGTTGAATGCATTCATTTTCGACCAGATTGCACAGGTATGACCAGCATATGCTCAGGATCTGAAATGCTTGCATGCACTTGCTTGTAGAACATTGCTTAAAAGCATACTTTTAATGTCCCATATGGCCTATATGGCCCAAAGTGTATGTCTCAAACAAAGTTGTGAGAAAAGTAGTGCAGCAAAATGCAAAAGCTTACTTAAAACTAGCAAAACCATGTCCCCAAAAAGCTGATCAGGTCATCTGGCCCCTGTCCAGGCTTCGGGGGCCTAAATTGGTGCGAACGAACTGATTATTTAAGCGTAAAATATGTTTCGTACCAGGTGCATGCTCTCAGAGGTGTGACAGAAGGAGCGAGTCAAAGCGCTGGTGAGAGAGCCGGGTCGTGGCGGAGGCGAGCGGGGTCTCTGAACCCTCCAGGTGCACTGCAGTGTTGAGTGATGGAAGCAGGGCTTCAGCAGGGGCGCCGCAATGCTCCACGGCAACCAAACAGGGCACTTTTCACAGGGGAAGTAAAGCCACACTTTGACGTGCTGTTTTTTTGAGAACATATGTACACTACTACCTTTCAAAAGTTTGGAATCCCCCATGATATTAACTGCTAGAAGAAGAGCAAAAGTTACATTGTTTAATTGGAACTACTTACTTACTTTATTAATTACATAATTAATTACATATTTATCACATTTTCATAAGATTTACATTGTATGTTGAGATGTTTGAGTCTGACCTTCTTTTGTTTGTTAATAAAATTCTGGTAACCTGAGAAAGGAATTTTTTGTTCCTTTCTGTTTGGGGCCTAAAATGTGCCAAAATGTAACTGCGGCATGTTTAAGGTGGAGCAGAAAATTCAACTAGGAAGCTACATTCAGCCTGATCAGAAAGAATCCCAAACTACTTAGGGATGATAACAGCAGTTAGCGTTATCATCGAGGAGGGGTTTTCTCCTCATGTTTTGCACAGCCCAACTGGATGGCCTAGCTCTATAGTCATTTAAGTTGTGGAGTTCTAGAATCCTTCCTATTATTTTATACATTTTAGCAAAAAACTAGTTTTATGTTATTGGAAGCTGTGATTGCAAACTCCTGAACAGTGATTCTTCACTTTTGAACATCATCGTGTCTGATTTTTTCTCGGAGCAAGAGTTGAAATGCCGTGCCATTTGTATATGTGTGTGTGTGTGTTTTGAAACGATCCGATGGGTTCTTATTTGGCAGCGGGAGAATTAAACTACATCTTTAGCAAGCACCCGCGGGCGAGTTTGCACTGTGTTTCTTTCTACACAGTTGTGAGCGCTCCCACTCTTGAGTGTGTGTGTTTGTGTAAGTGTGAGCGTGTCAGTGTGTGAATCCCACTGGGCTCCGTAGTCTGCGCCGAGCTCCGCTTTATCCCCTGTTGTTTTGCGACTCAAAAGGCTGCCGTCCTTGCCTCTATTTATGCAGCCCCATCCTCGTTAAAAACAAATACTGCCTCATTACCTGCAATGCTTAGATTACATGGGTACGCACCAGTCTCGGGAGTCGATTCTGACTAGGTGAAAGGCGTACTGTCAAGAGACTTAAAACGGGTTACGTTTTTCAACTATATAGCATTTGTTTCTATGCCCGTCATCTCAGCACTTCATTATCACTTATTGAGAGACATCTAGAACTTCATAAAAACTGAGATTTCACAGTTCTTCATGAAGACCCCGTGTGAGGTAAATGCAACCCTACCTTGCATCCCAGATCTGGAAGTAAAAACTCAGCCATAGGGATCTCTTTAGGGTCATGAGGTCGTGAGGAGAAAAGGCAAGAAATGGAGGTATAGAAGAATAAGAACAAGAGAGGAACTCTTCAGCCCTGCCCTACACTTACACTTTATCTCGTGCAGATCCATCCTTGCCCTGGAGCGTACCACCACTCTTTCTAAGGGTGCAGAGAGCAGGGGGCAAAATGTTCCATGTGTTCTTACATTTGTTTGCCTCAGGGCGTGCTATGATTCTCTTCACAACCCCTGCAAAGCTCCTGCCATTTCTCCAGCAGATGTTCAAGAACATCTAAGTTGGAATTCTTGAAGCTTCTTCCTCTCACTAAGCCACTCGGGATTGTTTTTCAACTTATGTGAGACTAGGACGGACTCAAAAGAGAAAGAAGAAAGGGGCCTAGGAGTGAACCAAGAGGAACCCCTTAAACTAAAGGCTTTTTTATTCAGTTAATAATATTGGTGCTTAGAAGTCACAGTTATCAAAAGACATACCACATTTTTGTGCACTTCAGTATTACTTATTTCTCACTGATAGCTTATTGAAATACGTATATCTTTGATCAATACCTTTGTTTGTAAGAGGAAGAAGAGCTCATTTATTACATCAATTTAATGAAAAGTTGTTTTTGTGCATAAGGTCTTACAGAAAAGATTCTTTACATTCCTGCTACAATTCTATCAACCTTTGAAACTTAACTGGAAAAAGTCAGAAGTGCAAACCCAAATATTATAACTTCTCTTGTAACTTAGTATTTAAACATATACACAATTACATTTAAAACCTATAATGTAATTAACAAAGACTATTTAATCCCTGCTATCTACTATGAAAACAGTAGGTAAGTTGTAAGTGTAGACCCACATATGCGTTCTTACTGTTTTTGAGGTTAAAGGTGGACAAGAGCTATGGAGGAGGAAAGTGAGATGTTACTGTATTCTCGAAGGCTATCAAGCTGAGACAAAGATGCAGGTTAAGTTGCACAATGGAGACCAGAGACAACTGAATGAGGCCTGCTGTGCTGTCAGTCTTATCTTGTTGAAATGCATCTTGCTAATTGGTGTATTTTCTTGGATGTGCAGGCAGAATTTCTTATAAATGTCTTTCAAAAATAAATATATCTCATTTTCAAAGCAACAAAATGGGCCATGACTAATGTTTTCATAAAGCATGATCAGCAAAATTTTGCATGGCTAAAATTGGTTACAAGTTATTCAACTAGATTTATTTAAATCTGAATTGAATAAAATTCAGTTGTATTCAAACATTCATTTTTTCATTCAAACAGTTTTTGCTTTGACAGATCGAAGTGTTGCCCATGAGGACACTTGATTTAGAAAGCTACCTCAACTCCCCTTACCTAATGAGAGAATAAACATTTTTGTACTATGTGTAAATGAGTACATTCTTATTTTTTACAGTTGTATTTTTGAAGTACTTTATAAACAGAATACACTGAAATTTTAAAAATTTGGAAAATTTGGAAAAATTTGTTTTTTGTTCTATTTTATTTTGTCATTTTGGCAGCTGGCACACCACAAACATTGCACTTTGGCCCCCCCAAAACAAAAAAAAATGGTCAGGTTTGCTTTAGATGAACACAAGGAATGTTTATAAATTCAAATCAATCACTTTTTTCAACATGCAGCCTAGATCTTAAACAAAAACTCAACTGCCATCAATAGGAAAAACAGATTATACACCTTTAACATTTGCCAAAAATGTTTTAGAGCGATATTCCAGTTCCATAGTTCCATGAAGAACAATTCAGTGTTTATTAAAACCACTTTTCCCAAATGAGATTTACAAGTGTAAAAAACATTTTAAATAACCTCCAGAAAATGCTAAAGTTTCAACACCAATTAACATTTTTCCTAGAACTGTCAATCCAATCCAAGAAGTATTTAGAAACTTTATGTTTTAGAATGTATACTGCTTTTATATAGACCATATAAAATTAAGGCTCCATGAGTGACAAAACCCTGTGATGGACTGGTGACCTGTCCAGGGCGTATCCTGCCTTCCGCCCAGTGACAGCTGGGATAGGCTCCAGCTCCCCCCGTGACCCAGAAGGATAAGTGGCTTAGAGAACATGTGTGCATGTGTGAGTGACAAAAGCTAAAATATGGAGGAACTTAATTAATGCCTCATTGCTATAGTCTATCCTCTTTGCTAGCTTTGGTTGGACACTTGCCCACTTTCTGCTCCATTGCTCTTTGGTTGCATGGGTGAATATGTAGACATCATCTCTGTGTCACCTGACAGAAGGTCTCTGGAGTGCTGTCCAGTCTTGCCATACCTGCTTGTGGCCTACGGCATGCCTAGAAGCGACAGGCCACACGTGTTTCCCCCCTAAAGGCTGAGGAACCTCTTTGTGAAGCTGTCAGTGATCCCTCTTTAAAGGACATGGCCCTTGGATTTGCCACTCATGTCCGAGCTGACTCGTGCCCTGGGGAGAGTCCAGCCTGACCGCTTTGCCTGAAGAAGCTGCTGCTAGCTGTCACGATGAAAGCAGTCAGGTATGTCGTCAAGCAGGCATGGAATGTTACAACTTGTCATGCTGGGGCTTCTCTCTGGCTGAAATGACTTGTAGCCAGTCAGGATAGAGCTGTCACAGGTTTATTTATCTGTCTCTGAGATTCTACAATTGAAGATTTTTCAGAGAAAAAAAAAAGCTGTTCAGAAAAAAGAAGTTATGTCATGTAAGTCATATAAGAAAACATGGACAATGTATTTTGTTTCTATGTATTATTTAAATGAATGAAAGTTCTTTAAAGAAGAAACAGAAAATGATAGCAAGCCTGAATTTGATCTGATCTGAATTTGATTCTAAATATTCTTGTTCATTGACTCAGAAACTATCACAGTGCATCTAACAGTAAGACAGCATCATGCGTCTTTTACTAGTGATAGAAAATACAATAGCACAAATTGCACATGATCCCACATGATCATATGGGATCTCCATTTCCCTAATTCTCCAATTCCACATGATGATACGTTTTGCTATGGTCATTATAGTTATGCAGGCAGCCCAAAGACTCTGGGGCAGATTTTAAATGAGTTTAACGACAATGCCAAAACCTTGTAATGTAGGGCTGAAAAAAAAATGATTTTTTTAAAGAAAATAAGGTTAATCTCTTAAACTGCACCAACACTGAAAAACTGTAAATACGGTAAGCAGTCTGGCAGCACAGATGCCAGACAAAACCTGTTAAATAACAGTAAAAGTATGTTTCTCACTGATGGTAAAAATCTGTAATTTGACAGTCATTAATTTCTTAGAAATACTACCTTTTACTGTAATTCACCAACTAGTTTTATTGTACCATGTACATAACTTTTTAGTTAAGCATTAGTTACATATTAGTTTCATAGTAGTTACTGAATAATAGGTCTTAAGTAAACCAAATAATAAGCCTGCAGATTAAGGGGTTAAACTCAACCCAATCACAGCAGCAACCCGTTTTTCTCACCGAAGTTCAGGCATTGGAGTTAATAGACACAACTATGATGACATAAATTATCATTAGAGCTGCAGTGTGGTGATATTTGAAAAGCATTTCCTTTTTTTCCCCTCTGTCACTCTCTTGTCTTGGATTTCGTTCTGCGGTTTGAGAGGCGAGCGTTTAAATTCAGAGAGACAGGTGTTAGCAGGATTATCTTTACGTACTCTCCTCAGATTAGCAGTGGATGTTGTGGTATGGCTGTCAACAGAGATTAAAATTAATAAGACAAAGAGGTAATAAGGATATGGTTTCTTTAGCAGCCATTTCAATGAAATTTAGCCCTGTAATATTTTGATGGCGTTCATTTATTTATTTCATTTTAAAAGGACTTAAAAAGCTATCCTGGCTGAATGACTGTGCAGTGTGCAAACTTCAACTTCAAAATTGAATATATTTATGTACACATTTTTTCAGTGTTTGTATAAATATGGCACACCTTTACTGAAGTACAGCTTAAGTTATAGTTGAATTATACCTTTCAAGTAATAGTTTAATGTTTATAAACTGATCGACTGCCCTTGCTACATCACATGCAACATGTAATTACAATCTTCTTTTTTTTTCTAGAGGCTTTAAACACATCAGAAAAAATTAATTAATACCCAATTCTATTTAGGTTATCCATCCCTAATACTGTATATTCCGCATACTAATGCCACATGTTTTCACACGCTCCTGCAATTTAATTACTTAGGAGTATCATTAAATGCAACAAATTTACAGTTTAATTTGGGTGCACTATTTAAGTCACTTTCGAGTCTGCGAATCCCCCCCTTCGTAAGTGGATTAATTAATTTGAATCAATAACTGCTCTCTTGCTTATCTGCAGCTGTGGAGGTCCAAGCTGGAGCTTTCGCTACTCGACTCAATAGTTTTGTTTCCTTTTTTTTTTTAAGTCGCACAAATTACACAGTAAGCAATCATGCCAGTGCTTCATGTCGCACAATATTATTTCTCTGTTTACAAATAATTGTTGTTATTATATTGTAAGACTAATTTTTGTGCGGATTATTGGCGGCTTGACGGATTTCCAATTTTTCCCCCATTTTTTTTTCCACCTTGCTTCCCTCCGAACTCAAACCGTCTGAAAATATTCTCTCTTTATGCATCCCGATCACTCTGAGGCAAGAATTATACATTTTAGTGTTCATCATAACTGTAAAATAGAATTTACTCAGCTAGAAAATGACAAGATTTATTTCTGGCTGTTTATGTATAATAAAATGGCTCTTTCCAAATAAAGCCGGACTTACTGAGAGAGCATTTCTGTACAAAATAGCTGTGCAAGAGTTTAAAGTGGATCAGTCTGGAAAACCTTAAAATAACTTTCATGCCTAGAAATATTCCCTCTCTCGCTCTCTCGTCCTGCAGCCACAGTGAGGAATCTGTGGAGGTAGTGCTGCATTTTTGTTTGTGTTCGACTGTGTTGCGAGCACGGCCTGGAAAGCGTAGCAGCCGCGTACAAGCAGCTTCCAAACTGTGTAAACATCTGACCTTTGAACATAAAGTAGAGGATATGTATGCACAAATTATATTTATTATTCTCATCACCTGCAAACTACAATCCAAAAATGTAGAGCTGGCTCTTGTACCTGTTAAGAAAACAAATCAAGTTGATAATAATTAAGCCCATTTTTAAAATGTACTTAAAGTATTAGTGCTGAAAGAATGTAATTATTCAAGGTGTTAAATCAGCCAAAGTCATTTAAGTTGATAAAAAGCATATGAATAGAATGAAATGAATGAGATTTTTAAATGGAATCATGAGATGCATACCCACATAAATTAAGTCTATTGTACTTAAAATAAATCTCACATTACTCAACTATTTTGAACTTTTTTGATGACTGCATGTATTCAAATGAGATCTTTAAGTTTACATACTGAAACTTTGTTTACTTTGATTGCCATTAGCAGCTGGAGGGATTGACACAAGATTTTATTGGTTTCTGGCTCCATCTAACTTAGATTACTTAAATTAGTTGACTTAGAAAGACTGTGCAAACTGCCTCAAAGTTATGCAACTTAACGTATTTAAGTTCAAGCTTAAATACTTTCTATGTGAGTTTTAGTAGCTTTCTAATTTTCACTGATCCACACTTCTGCAGCCAGCAAAGTTAACTCAAATGGCCCAATAATTATAAAAGGTTTCCAATGAGCTGGCAGAACTCTACTTTTTGAAGTTCTGCTTACTCTTATATTAGTTAGGTTAACTTGAATCAAATACTCTTCTTTCTGTGATGTATTTGCATTAATTAAAACAGTTCCTTTATACCTCATGGAATGTTTTGTACAATAAGGAATTGATGGTTTAGATAAAACTATAATCATCCATTTGTGAGGACTTGAAGAGCTTAATGCCTACTTGCCATTCTGTTAGCACTCATGGCTATAGGGTGGACTGGTAGACCTGAACACAAATGCATGACAAAAAATAACATTTTGCAAAGAGAATTACATTTATAAATTTTAAAAAATAAGAGCTAAATAACAGAAACCAACAATACCACTAAGAATGCTGGGAAGCTTTTTGGGCACAATAATATTCCATCTGTAGGACTTAACCAAATGATTTGTTTTTAACTAGATGTACATGAGTAACTTAAAATTATGCAAGAAATAGAAGGTGTTGCAACATTTGTATTAGGGATTTTAATAAACTAGTAAAGTAAACCGAAAAAAGATTAAGTTTGACTATTACGTTTTCCAGTGTATTTGCATGTTTAGTTTGACTTTCCCACTACTTTGCCAATCATCTCTGTATTGTCTTTCTTTCTGGGTTATCTGCCTTTGGGTATATGCTTACATTCTATATTTTGGTTAATTGTCCAGCCTTGTCACTGTGGATTGTAAGAGCAAGTACCATATTCTCTATTGCTGAGTGTGGTTCTAAACTAACTGGACTCTACAATGACCACTTTGAAACCAGGTCTAGTAAGATAAGTTGGACCAACATAAGTTAAGCCAACACTAATTCAAGTTCAGTGAACTTCAGTGAGTTAAGCTGGAAATGCCAATTTTGTTATGTTGGACCAACAAAGTTGCCTTAGTTTGATAGAAACGCTTTTAAATGTGTATAAATCCTTTCCAAAAGTCGATTAAACCAGGTATAGAATGATTTTTTGATTGCAAATGATACACTCTAGAATGGCTTGCTCCTACACTCTAAAATAAAGGTTCCTATATGGTCCTTGGCTTGAGCGTACAGTTGTAGGAAAACCTGTCAGTGGTTTAACCCGTTAAAATCCCAATTTTATTACATACTAAGGCTTACTATTCAGGGACTTATGCAAACTAGTTGAGCTTAGGTTATAGAAGTGTGAACTTTGGGCCCGCCAGCAGGCCATGGCCCCAAAAGGGGTTAAAATCTTTACATTTTGTTGAGGTCCTTTCAACTTTAAAAAGGTTGTACATCAAAATGGATTGTTTAAAGAAGCATCCTTTGAAAGTTTCTGAAGCAAAAGTGGTTCTTCTCTAGCATTGCTTCAACTAACTTTTTGGCACCTTTATTTTCAAGACCATAGAGCCATATGTAATGCGTATCTTTTGAGAAAACTCTGTGTCAGCTTGAAGTGCACTTCAAGTTTTCTGCTGTTATAAAGCAATCGCATTAAATGCGATGAGTCATTTTTATGATGCAATTACATAACATTTTGTAGCAGGCAGATGTTTTTAATGAAAGATCCAAATCATTCAATCATTCATAAAAACAGCTCTAATAGCATCTGTCACTTACACCGATGCTGCCACCTTTGAGAATATTGGAAACAGAATGCAAATAAGTTGCAGGCGACCTGTCAAAATTTTTGCATTGTTTAGACCTGAAAAAATTCATAGTGCAAGATAAAAATCAACAAGGATGATGGTACTGTTTAGTACCCAGGTAGAGTGACACTAAATATAATTTAATGTGCTGGGTAAAGGACAAATAACAGATGGTTACGAGAGTAGGGCTGTTTTTGTTTGAGGAAAGGCCTTGGCTTATGTTATTAAGTTGTCACATCTGCGTAGAATCGTGCATTTCCCAAGTTCTCAGGCTGGTAGGGCTGAAATCAAATGGTGCGTTTCTTGCTAGAAGAAGAGAGTGTGGAAATTGACAACATTAGAGAGTGCACTCCCGGTAGGGGAGGCAGTGAAGTATGAGTTTGTCTAGCACTGCCACTTCTGAAGGGTTGACAGTATCTAAATGCGCCGATGATGCCTGGAGTTCATCTTTAGTTCTTCAGCCATCAATATTCCGACTCATTTGTGTCAGCATCAGAACTACAAAAAAGAACACACACAAAAAGCCTCAGACAGTTTCACCAGACACTCGTCTTGCTTGGCCCTGCGGCAGATCATATTCAAAGCCGATGGCTTAGAATTAGAGTCATATTTAAGCACTGGCTATTAGGCTATAGCCCCAGGAGTTTTTAACCCCTTAAATTCTAGGCACGTTATATCCTAAGGCTTACATCTTAGCATGTAAAATGATCTTGAATGTAGTGTAAATGTCTAATATTTCTCATTAAAAAATAGTTACAGAAATATTATAATATTATTTAATGTATTTCTGCATTTTTACTTATTTTATGTCATGTTGTTAAGTAAATGATCTCATTCTATTGGCAGATAATTTATTTCTAAAAATAAGCTATTAGTAAGAAAAAATTGTGAGTTTCATTTGACCCCTTAAAATTCCAGTCTTATTACATACAAAGGCTTATTATACAGTAAATACAGTGACTGCAATACAAAACTGGCTGAGCTATTCTTGGGTTATAGAAGTGTGTAATAAAACTTTGGCCCACTGGTGGGTCCTGCGATTAATCTTCAGAAGTTACAGGTATCTCCAGCCATAACAAAAGTTCAATTCAATATTGATTGTTTCTCACATGTGCCTCATTGAAACAAGCATTAAAATTCTGTTGAAAGTGTGAATTTTAAACTTTCAATCAACAATAGCGGAGGAGGAGATATTTCATTACAATTTGAATTGGTTAAAAGGTTATTGTTGTGCATACCGCCTTGTTTTGCAACATGTCCTGACACCGAAATGATTGAAAAAAAACTTGGAAGTGCAGACTTTGAGTGTAATTACTGCATAATTACATATATAATTACATAATTATACTTGAATAGTGTAGCAAAACGAAGGAAACTCTTGATATCTAAAAGATTATCGAGAATGAAGCCAAATCCTCATTGTGCAAAGAAATTTGAGCAAAAACAGCACAAAATGTATAACCACAAGACTTTATTGAGACCATGAAAGGTGGTTCTAATTCTATTTCTGCTGATTTTTAGCTTGCTGTATCAATATTTGTTAAGTCAGGATAATATAATATTTTATTAAATAGGCTGTAAACATACAAAGTATGTGTAGTTCATGTAGTAAATGGTTCAGTAGAATGATGCTAATAGAGCAAGACCCCTCACAGTAAGATCTGATTTGCCATAACATTTCATGGGGTAACACCTCATCACAGGCTGAGCCCTTGGTGTTTGCATAGTCTAGATCTACTCCTGCTTGAAACAGGTAGCCTTGCTGAGAAACCCAAAGCAGATGTTGCGCTCTGAACCCCCCCCGCTTAGATGTCTAATGACTCTGAAAGTTAAGGGCTGCTGATCCGGAGCCGCTGTGATTTGCCAGCACAAATGGGCCATCACGTTCACGAAGAGCAGCATTACTTAATAGTATAAGCCGAGGATCTGGCTCTGCAGAGCTGTGGGTGTCGCAGCAAAGGAGGCAGGGGAACTAGGCCCCCTGAGACCTGAAGGTGGAGAATGAATCACTAGTATTGAGTGTGTCGTGAAGCCTAGTGGATAACTCATTTCCCTAATGTTACGCTTATGGGGAGAGCACTTCAAGCCTGCAATCAGAAAGACCTGGAAGAAAAGAAGAGAGACCTACACAAACCTTATCAAGGCCACGTAATGCAGAGTGGTTTATGCAAGGCTGTGTTAGTGAATGTGTGAATGATTGAGATTGTAAAAAGTGAGTGTATGTGAATGATTTCTACTGTAGTACAAAGATATTTAAAGGTGATTAATTGTGATTAATGGGATTTGTCTTGCTCAAATTTGACCCTAAAGAAACATTTTTTCCATTAAAAATGGTGCATTTTGTTATATGAGTGGATAAACTAAGCTTGGTCAGAATTATGATCAGTAATTCAGTAATATGATTTTCATCATGTCAACCCTGCATTCATATGATCCTGAACATGAAAACTATATGAGCTCCATTGGGTGAATATAGTTTCCAATTTTCATCACCAATGTCCAGTGAAGGCAACAGTGGCTGGATTTTCCAACAAATGAGTTGTCCCACTCGCTCTCATACCACTCTGTTATGTCTCATTTATTACTGTGGATCTATGGATTTATCCATGGGTCTCCCACAAGCATTGTAGCATAATCTCGTGTAGCCATCCTCCACAGCTAACATTGCTGATATTACCGATACTGCCAACATCAGTGCTGTTTTTTGATTACTTAATACTCAACGTCCTTGAGTGATGAACAAGTTCACACCATGGCAGTGGTTTTATTCTCAAGAATCAAATCTTCCGTCAATGGAATTTGCCATTTAAAAGCTAAAACAGCACATGAGCCGCTGGGCTTCAAGGTGAAACTATGAACTACGGATGATTCAAAGGTATCAAACTAGGAAAATTTATACTGTAAAATGAGTGACGTTAATATTTATTTATATATTAACTAATTATGAACATAAACGATTATTATTAACACATTAACTTTGACAGCAGTGTGTTAAACCAATAAATAAAAATCTAATTAAGGGTTCAAAGTTAACACTTAGAAGTGGAGTTATTATTGTTTTTTTTTAGTATACTATTCAAACGTAACATTATATTATGGTACATTAATAATTACATTAACATTCAGTTTACATTCTGTATCGACCAGTTAGATTCTGCACTTCTGACTCTTTTCTGTTTGTTTCAATGGCAAAAAATGATAAAAATCCAAAAGGTCAAATTACATGTTTTGTTGATTTTCTAAGTGAAAATACGTTAACACATCCTCCACAAAGAACAAAAAGTAAAATGGCATTTTTTTTTCTGCAAATGTTAGTACACAATTTTAATATGCTGGAGAAAAAAAATTGCACAAGCCACATTTTACATTTTATTTTAATCTTTTTCCAAAATGTTAAATTCAGTGAATGAACAGTAACTGTGCATTAAAATGAAGAAAAAATATTGTGTTATGATCTATTTAAAACCCAGATGTAAACTAAGATACTAAGATACTTACAATCTAAATATATACAGAATCACATCATCATTTGCATTTGAACTATTGCAAAGTGGCTGTCCCAAAACCTAAACCCTAAATTTCAACTTACAAAAATTACTTTTTTGTGTGTTTTTGGATGTTCTTTTTAAGATCTTTTTGATTTAAAATTAAATTTCAAGATTTAGATGTTTCATGACTTTATTTTCTTAAATAAAAATGTTTATTCAAATCATCAAGTCACTTTTTTTAGTCTTCAAGTCAGTTTTTTTTAGGTTTAGTCCATAGGCGGAGCCTTATTTAAGCCACACCTCTGCATTTTAAAGCAGGAAGTGAGACTGCATCCCTGTCCTTCATGGCCACATGGTGAGCAGTTAGATCCCACTGATTTGAAGTAAATGTGTCCCAAAGTCTGAAAATCAGTGAATTGTCACTACTGAAACACATTTTCTGCAATTAAGTAATTTTTTTGTATTTTAATGAAAAATACAGTGATTATATGTGTAAACCGTTCATAACTGTGTTTGGTAGTCATGTACTGGCTAGCATTGTTGAGTTACGCTCAAAATGAGCTACATTGTCAATATCGACACTACTGAAAAATTTTGTAAAATGTCAGTAGTATTTCAGTTGTTTTGTTAGTGACAAAATATTAAACATAATTAAAGTATAGGGTCACTTAAAGTAAAAGGATTTTAGTTTAAAGCCCAAGTCAGTTAAAAATCCAAAAGGGTTTTCAACTCTGACTTTAAACCAATTTGTTAGAATAACCTCACAGAATATGAGTGAACCAAAAGAATTATTAACATTTTTAAACTGCTGGAGTTACAATATAGAGTAAGCGACTTATCACATTAGACATATAAGCACATTAACCAACATTAACTACAAGCACAGCTTGGTCATCATAACAGCAGTGGGAGCAGTAATTATCTCCTCCTAGCTCTCCAGCTAAGAAAAAAAAAGCGAAAATCAGACTCAAGGCTTAGAGTGGAGAAGAGCACGAGTGCAATTTCAGAAAATAAACTTTTCCCTCCGTTTCTCAGCCCTCAATTGACTTGTCGACCCCTAAGTGTTGCCACTGCGGGTTTTAAAATTGACAGTGAGAGATGCTAATTGTTTTAGGGGCTGCTGGTGAGGGGGAGTACAGGCAGTGTTGGTGAAAATGAAAGAGAGACTTCCACAGCTCCGTGCCGAGCTTTTTTTTTTTCCTTTTTTTTGCGGTGTGGAGAATTAAGGTAGATTTCTTTCCATTTGTGTAAGCCTTGGTCAAGAAATTACAGTCTGCTCTTCCCACGGCGCTCCATGTTTTCACGCATCAGTTATTGTGCAGAGAGATGCATTACTGAACAAGTAACACACGTCCCTCCGCCCCCATATCTGCTTTTGATCTCATGATGCGCTTCGGCGAAAAACAGCTAATGTGGTTATGTGCTAACGTATACACTTCTCAACAACACAAATGACTACAATGTGCGGGATTTCACAAAAAAGCTAAGCGGGGACACTTCTCCGTTAAACAAGACATTATCTTTTCCAAAGCAGCCTGGCCGAAGCTTTTCAAGGACCAGAAAGCGTGCTCCTGCTGGCCGTTCTGTGCTTGACAGCCCTTTGTGTCCACTCTCTGGCTTTGGAATCGTTGGCTGTCACATTCTGAGCATAATAGCCGGCCCTTGTAACATGTTTTTTAGCTATTGTGCAATTTTTAGTGTCCTGATTTTTTTTTTTTCTCCCGTTGAGTGGCGGACACTTTAACCTAACAGACCTTAATGCTGGTGCCCCTCAGGGAAGGTAATTGCACTCTACATCCATCTGCCCTGACCCTTTCCACCCCTGCTGATCTCCGCCAAGAGCTAGCCTTTCAGCATGGCTGGTGGACCGAGGTGCTAACAGAATACAAGGCAAACAGCCATACCTGTTAAAGCAGTACTGTGCTGGCATACTTCTCAAAATATATAAGGAGAGACATTTCAAAAGTCATGAAGAAAATCAATGTTCAAAAATTCTTTTTGAATACAAGGTTATATTAAGAATCTCTCGACATTTTTTTTACTTTGCCACTGTTACAGGCACATCTCTATCACTTCAGCTGCATTTAAGCAACCAAGCAGTTCATCGCCTATGAATTGAAAGAAGAAACCTTGTCTTTCCTGAGTGGACAGTGATGAGCATATCTAACCAGGCTGCTAACTCTTCAAGGACCCTCATGGTGTGTACTTCATGCCTCTTCTTACATTTGGTTTGGTTATTTTTCACTCTTAGATCAGTGAGGCAAGCAGAGAGGTTTGTACAAAACGGTGGGTTCAACTGACACCATATTGTCATTCATAAGTAGAAGAGGAGATATTTTGTGATCATTTCAATTTGGAGAACACATTGCAGTGCTGAAAGAAAACCATGGCAATTTTTGTCATCTTTTGTCATTGAGACAAACGGGTAAAAAGCTGAATCTGACAACATGGAGTGTAAATGAATATAAATGTAATTCATTATCTTAATAACTGTGTAATTAATGGGTAATTATATTTGAATAACATAGTAAAAAGACAATAATAACAGAATTCTAAGACTTTAAAAAACTCACTTGTTCTTGATCTGTGATGCTCCAGTAGCCATCCTGAGGCTTTTGAAAGCATTAGATTCCTCTTGGTTTTAGTGAAGGAAACTCTGCAACTGTGACCCTCCAGTCCTGCTAGTGTTTTCCACAACTCCACCGCTCCTCATCCCCATGCCTTCAACTGTCAGTCGACGCGGCTGCCGAGCCAGCGTCACGCCAGCCGTGGCGAGATTAGAAAATTGCCCAAATAGTAGGGTGGAAAGGTATAATTGAAGATGGCAAAGGGGCTGAATGGGGGGAGACGTTTAAAATGAGTGTTCTACGCTGTTAAGTTCTCGGGTAGGCCTCGAAGGGCTACAGTGCAGAACGATTATGCCATGTGACAGGACTCTAGGACAACGCCATTCTGAGCAAGCTTGGCACATCGCACACAGACAAACAAGAACAGAGCTTAATCACGGAGATTACTGTGCCGCCACTGCTGCCATGACAGGGACTAATTGAGGGAACACGAGACACCTTCTAATGAACATCTAATTAAACCAGCACCATGTTCCGAGAAACAACTTGAAGAACTTACTTTGGCAACAAGGCAGGTGTTTTCTTTTCTGGCCATTTATGCACTCAAAGCTAGAGACAACAACGATGAGATGATGTACAATGCACCCAATGCTTGAACGTTTGTATTTGTTCTAGGTGACGGAATGAAGTTGTCCTTCACTGAAAAGAAAGGTTGTCTTTGACACTCATTCAAGCTGAAAAGTCAAACCTGCAAACTCATTTAAACATCTGACGTATCACTTTTTCCACTTTTTCTACTCAGACGTTAACTATCGTCGTGGTTCCATAATGATTTGTCTAATATCACTCTAAAGGGACTTGACAGCATGGCCAACACCCTAAACCTCTCCAATGAGTCTTCTGGTGTTTCAGTGGTAGCGTAGAGCTCTGCTAAACTCGAAAAAACACCCAACATATGCGCTTTACCCTATACTTCAAAATATACTGTAACTGCACCACAATTGCTTCAACACAAAAACCAAACCCAAATGAATCTGCACTGTTTATTTTGGACTGCTTGGATGTAGATGATGGTTGTCCAAGAGTGGCCTAAGATGATTTCAGTCAGTCATGTTGGTCCATTTTCTTTGTTTTAAGAGGAGGGAGTTCTGATGACTGTAGCTTTCTTTCTCCTTGTATTACATACAGTCAGATTTTGCATAATTTTGTATAATATATTCTTAAATATAAAGGTAAAAAATGTTTCTTTAAATGGATGCCGTAGAAGGATTCATTTTGTTTGTTACCCTAAAGAACCTTTTAAAATAAGTGGTTTCAATTTTGTTAAAAGAACCATCAAACTGAAAGGTTCTTCAGGGAACGACAAGCAGTTCTTCTATGGAATCACTCTAAAAACCTTTTGTACTACAAAAAGTCTTCCTTGAATTCCACTCTCTATAATGGTTTTGCAATGGTCTGTTTGTGTATAGAGATGAGAGTAATTTTTTGTCCCACTTTTTGCTCTCAAAAATTTAAAGTGATTATATGATTTTAAAAAATGCTACATAAAATGTTCATTTAATCATTGTGTTATTTAAGTGTATTCGATGTACCATCATGGGCTGCCTGCAACTCCACCATACATGTCAGTATTGGGAACAATTACTTCAGAAAGATATTCAAAAACAGAGACAGTTGACCATATTGTGTGCAGTTGTATGCAGAATAATATAGCTATTCAATCCTTCACTAAGTGTTGGCATAGTTTCTCAAAAAACAAAATACATTGCAATTTACTAATGACTTCTCTCAAACTTTAACTCTTACTTCCTGTAAAAAAAATGCACTGCTCATTTATGTCTATGTTACTTTTTAAAAGCCACACAACAAATATGTGCCACCTGGAAAGTACATGTGGAGAAAATGAAAAATTACTACAGGATCAATGATTTTATTTTATTTGCACATAATTTAGTCTGCTGATTCTTCACATCATTCTTCAGAAGATATGGAGCTGATGCTGTATATCAATCACATTCTAGAGTGGCAGCAATGCTAAAATGCTAAATGAACTCACTCCGGACTGCTGGAAATCAAATTACTGTCTTTCAAACTAAGTTAAGGTTTGACAAGGTCAAGATAACATTTTGCACAGATTTGTATTACAGAAGCAAATCTTATCTTAGCTGAAGAATTATGTCTTGTCCTACAGAATCTTATTTCAAGTTAGGAAATGCTAAACTACTCAATTGAGGTCGATAATCAGTTGTTATGCCTGTAACCAAGGAAGCGACAAGACGTGCAAGGTAAACATGTAATCAAAATAACTGTAAAAAGTTAGTTAGCTAGACAACTACCCCAATGTTAAAACAAGGCTAAAGTGCTATGAACTTAAAGTTATGAATTGTTTCTGCACCCCCTGCTGTTTAACGAACACGCCTGCGCGTTGTTGTTTCTCTACAAACATACAGCACAAAATACAATGCAAACATTTGCTGAAATGCAGAGTCTGCCTTTTCCATTGCATTTTATCATGATATTGTACGTATCTATGAGGCTATGAAGAGGGATTGAGATACTCGTCATCTGCCTCTCACCATATAATTGGTGGATTCATGTCTCTCTACATTTTGTGTAAAACTGGCCAATGGAAACTCAGGAAATCTCAAAGGACTTATGCATCACATCAGAAACCCTTCATTCTTCATTTAGTCAACTTCGGAGACATGTGAAATCGTGTGCAAGAAGTTTACAACTGCTGAAGTTGCTGCAACAGTTTTGCAAAGTACTGATGAAGATGACAGAGCAATTTGATATGAAACATATGAGTATCATGCTATATGCAAGTGCCTTTATAGAAGAATTTAAGAATATATGCAAAAATCGAGAAAATGCCTTTAGACCTGAGAGGGTTAACAGGGTGTCACCGTGTAGTTTCAGTTTCCATTTCCCAATGCTTTAGCCAGCCAACATTATTCCTCATTATAAGCCACACATTCAAGTCTACTCATTATTCACCATGTTTGCAGTGCCTGGGTTTGTAAACCACAAAGTTAGAAAAAACAAAAACAATTCTCAAATGAAACCACTGTTTTGCAATATAAATAAACATAACATCATTACGCTAGTTATAGTGAACATGCTATTCTGCCTGTCACAGTTGCTTAAACACAAAAGATACAGAAGGTTAAAACTGTAAAAACAAGTCCTAAATACTGTCCTAATGTCCTAATGTCCTTAATACGAAAGCCCTAACTTCTGTTTTAACCTTCTGTAAATAAAAATACCATTTGCAAGCAAGCTTAGAAATGTGGTATGAATGTATTCATAAGGGGTGTTAATAAAGTCTTCTGTAAATTAATTATTAACTGTTTGTTGACTATTGAGTTAAACATTAATTAACTGTAACATTTCCGTTATGAGCATAGTTTCAAGCATAGTTACGAGTATAGTTATAAACATAGTTACAATCATACTTTGAATGTCTTATGTGAAGTCTTCAGAAATATGAACAGGGAATCTGGTAGTAAATGCTAGTAAATGGTAACATTTCACACGCAAGTTTTCTCATGCATTTTATGTGCTATGAATCTGTTTGCTTGTCCAGAACATAAAAAACTAACAACTAATTTTGCAATGATTAGTAGACCACCATGTTTGAAAGTGTAAAACTACACTGCATGACACTTGTATTTAACAGCCCGTCAAATGAGCTGAAGAAGACATTCATAAACGTTTAAAGTTAGTCAAGCAAAGTTCATATATCTTGTTTAATAGAAATGCCCTAAAACCATTTGTATGATCCACTTACAAAGGTTTACAAACTACTTAAAAATAGTGTGCATATGAACACATACATTTAAAATGTATTTTATTTTTTCATTAATGATTTGCAAGACCTTAACTTAAGTGGAACTTATTTATTTCTAATAACTACTGTCTTACATTTATTATTTGCTTACATATAATATTTCCAGGTCATAAACTGTTAAACATGCTCATGAACTTTCAGACTTCATAGCTAAATTCAGTGAAATCCTGTAATTGAAGAGTACACTTTTTATTGTAAATTGTATTGTAAGTTACAAATCGCGATTTATGAAACATGACCATTCACTAGAATGTTGGGTAAATGTCAATTAATTGTTCATATTCCTTGATTAAGATAAACATGTGTGCTTATAACTGGAAGACTACAATTAATTAATATTTTACTCATTTGTCAACAAACAATAACTAATCTAATAAATATTTTACAACACATTTCTAAGCTTGCTTACAAATTATATGTTTCTGTTTGCTACATATTAAAATTAATGGTTCTGCAAGGGTTCTTTAGTAAAGACAATGGGCTTTTTCTTAAATGTGTTCTTGAGAAAAGTCCTGAGAAAAAGTCCATGACAGATTCATGACATGTTCTTAAAGCATAGAATTGTTCACACCTTTGTGCTCTCGAGAGTGTGTAGATTCTGTTCTTACCTAAGAACAAATCTTAAATATGAAAACATTGTTGAATGTCAGAAGCTTTGTGAAAACCGCATAAGTGGGTTTTAGGAAGACATTTCTTCTTAAGAACAGTTGGTGAATGAGGCTCATTGGTTATATATACAAACATTTCATGCTGAAATGGAACCATCTCCCAGTGCAAAGAACTACTTGAGCATGAAAACAGTTCTATATAGAACTCATTGTTCTAAACAGAGCCATTGCCTTAACTAAAGGACCCTTGACATTTTTTTTTTGAATAACCCTTGAATAATCTTTTCTTAAGCATGTAGGGCATTATTAAGTGGTTGTTGATAGTTACTAATTGTTAAGAAGTGTTACCAGATTCTTCTGTAATGTGGAGAAGTTGTTATGGTGATGAAACAGATAAGATTTGGGAGTTAGGAAGTTTCTGTAATACGGCCCCTGAACTTCAGAACTTACCTGCCAAAGGGTTAGTGTTTATAGCTCTCTCCAGTTCCAATTTATTATCTAAAGTAGTCATTTTGATCACAATGGTTCACTGAAATTACTCTCACTATCTTACTTTTACTTTCTAACTGCATACAACGAATCTGCTTCAAGCTTATGTTAACTTTGCTAACCATGCTAATGCTTATTATAAAATTGGTGGTGTACAATTTTTCAGTATCCAATTAACATTACTGGAAGTAATGCTTAAACTTGCTCTTGACATCATTCTGTACATACTAATATACGTAAAAGGTGCCCTGTTTTGAACTTTGTGCATCTGCTCCTCAAAAGGTCTCCGCATGGCCCTGCAAAGGTCACTCAACGGATTTAGCCGCGATTTAATAGGAAAAGTCAATGAGCTTCATTAGCCGCTGCCTGCTCACTATGATTGCTGGCCTCTTACGATGACCTCGTACTTTTCAGCCCACTCAGACCCACATACACTGGGGCCAAACACTGACCAGTGGCCTGATCACATGGTGTTCTATTGGAGCGCCTCTCCAAGACGGTGTCCTCAAGTGAGCTTCCTCATCATTACTGTCCTCGACTGACACATATAGCAGTCTGGCAGGGCTGAGAACGTGACCTGAAAAAGTGGGTTTAAGTTGGATTTTTCTCCACAAGTCACAGACTCCCATCAATGCTTCAGCTGCAGGAACATCTGAATTGCATCAGAAAATGACCCTTCTCAGCCAGGGCATGTGACAACATTATTAGGGGGCATTATAGTGTGAAAGAGATTTTGGGCTAATGTGGATGACACCGCTGCCCATTTATTTTCGAGCTGTAGAAGGTGGACATAACAGCGCCCACTCTGAAGACATATGTTAAAGATGCGTGGGGTTTTCTAACTGTCACTTTAGTGGTTTCGTCTCCCTAATTGGGATAACACCAGGCTGTTTTCCACTGAAAACATGTCATAGTCTGGTCTGGCTATCATTCTGCCTGCCAAACCCTTTAATACCCTCCCAAACAACTTAATTTGTGCATATTTTACTTGTGTCCAATTGACCTCCACATTTTACAGAGGTAAGTAGTGCAAAGCAAAGTAATATGTAACTTCATTAACTTCTCTACTGCTTGCTTTAGACAGCAGAAATGTAGAATTAAGTTTCTGACTCAAATCGATCACAAATGGTTCAACTTTCAGCACAGCTCTTACCCAGTCCACAATTGAGTTTCACCGAGTTTTCCATCTTAAGCATAAGTTGTTTCTCTGTGTTGTGGGACTTTAATTTAAGGGCACACTGTTGGTTGAAACCACTAAATATTGGGTTTTCTCATCTATTTTTCTCAGGAGCCGTCCAAGACAATTAAAGTTATTGGATTCTCTATCATTTAGAATAATCTGGAGAAAAAGGGTAACAAATTCAGTCTTGATACAACCATAAATATGCTATATACCTCATTAGTGAACCTGATTTATAGCACAGTATTGTTCAGGTATGAAATGATTACAGATTTTATACTATCTGATTAACAGTCATGCTCATCATTCCTTCACATTACCTTTATTGCTGCCATAGTTAACTATGTACTTTTGAATTTAACTTTTAAAAATCAAATTAATTTGACTATATAAAAGAATAGGGGGGTTTTAAGACTAGCCACATACCATATTTAGACCACAAGCGTGCCCTGTTTGATTCATCACCACTCTAAAGCTTAAAAATATGCTAAGCAGACTAACCATCACAAATCTAAGCAACATCCGATTCACTGGATCTCTTGTTCTTTCTATGCGATTACAGGAGCCAAATCTGTACACAAGAGGCTAAATGCCTTTGAAATCAGGGGTTCATCTTCACGTAGGTTTGTGCTGGCTTTCAACCCAAACAATCTGCCACCCCGATTTAGTCAAGAACAGCAAATCGCCAATAGAAGGAGCCCTGAGGTCCAAACCCATTTTTAATTTCATGCCACGGCTGTTTCGAGCGACAATCGCCAGGACTCGCAGCGTGAATATTAACTGACAAACGCTGAAATTTCAGTCTAATTTACTTGAGAAGGCTATGGGACTCACTTAATCAAACAGTTCACCAGTTTTGCTCTGTGCTTAACCAGCTAATATGTTTGACGGGTCTTTTAAATCAATGATACTGGGGGAGGCGTCTGATTGGCCAGCCTGTGACTTTAAAGAGGATGCCTGGGGCCCATGATTTGCTCACTGAGGATGGAGGAAGAGGGATCTTTGTGAGGGACGTCTGTCTGGAAGTGTCCACTGGATTAAGAGCTATTATGGGAACATTTATTATGACACCTAAATCGTCAGATGCAAAGCGCTGCCAAATGCACCATGAAATGGACCCGAGAAGACCTCCCTCTTCACACCCCATCTGTGCTCCCTGCCACGCCATCTTCTGCGGGAGGAGATGGACTTGCCAAGAGTCCAAGCTGTAGAGAAACTGAAGGCTTTACATATGTGAAGATGCAATATACCATACTTAGCTGAGAGTACTTATCTAATGAAACTGAGCTAAAGGGAAAGTTCACTCATAAATCCACTTTAGATGTATATTTTTTGCTCCTGATTAGTCATATTTATAATGTGTACAGATGACCTTCTTACCCGGTAATGTCAACTGGAGACAAACATTTGCCAACTTGTTTAGTATTACTTGGTTGTACAACAACACACATTCTTATTACATTTTTCTTGCACAAATACACTTCGTTGTCGTTGTCCAAGCCTACCTTTAGATTCTTTTGTAGAAAATCTCCTCTTGCCCTCTGTAATATCACCATAACTACAAAGTGACCCATGATTACTACCTTTCAAAAGGCAACAGCTTTGTGCACCTCTACTCCCTCCTTATCAACAAATTCACACCTTCAGAGGTTGGCTTATGCTTTCTCAGAGACTACTTGTAGCATTTAGACCAGTAGGAAGCAAGCAAAATGCTATTTCTGGCTACTGCAGGATCTACACAATAATGAAAACATTATCTTATCATAGTGTGAACTTCATCAAGCTACCATGTAGCTAATTCGTCAGGTATAATAGCATGCATACAGATGATATTACACAAAACATGTCAATACAATTTTGCTAATATTGCTGCCAAAACGACTTCCCATTATAAATAATGCAACATACCAAAAGCAGCATAATTCCCCTCGGCATTTGGATTTAGCATGCTTTTATTATTAGGAAGGGTTAGGTCTATTGTGACTAGCATGTTGTAATTTAATATTAATTATGTTTTACTTGAAGCTTAGTGAAGAAAAACAGACAAATCCTGCCAAAGAATGGATTTTGCTCTTTCAGTTGACATCACATTTGTATTTGTGGGTTAAATGTAAGGTAGGTAATTTTTTTATGATTTGAATTTGGTGAAAAGTTACCTATACAGTCTTATTTTGTGGAAAGAAACAACATCAACACATTTTTGTGACTTCTATACATCAAAATAAACAGAAAAAGTCAGGAGAAGAAATGTAATAACTGAATAATTACTAATAATTACTATGTAATTAAACATGTTATTTTGTTTGAAGGGTATAAATACATGTAAGTCACAACTTTTGACTGTGGGAGTTCGTAAAATGCATACTTGATGTTATTTATAATAATGTAAGACACATATAGGCATGCAACGCTTTGTTCTTCTTCACTGTACAAATTGCGACAAATACATCTCCACATATTCATACCATCTTTCCAACCTCATTACATTTGGTCTCAAGGAGCGCATCAAATCTATAGTATGGAGATGACCCAAGTGGTGGCCCTCCACTGGCTTCCCTTGCCTAGAGGTGAGTGCCTCCCATCTAATTAGGAGATAAAAGCTGCCACTTACCGTGGGCTTCAGGGCTCGCTCAGAGAGAGCGAGAGAGAGATGGAGAGAGAGAAAGACAGAGACAGAGTGTGAGAGGAGAGGCTGAGTGTGCACTCAGGTTACCATGGACACCTGCCAGCGCGTCCAGCTCAGGGTGCATCTCTATCAGCAGTGAAGGAACTGCATCTGCCTGGCAGCAATATGCAGCTAGGGAAAGGCAGTATTTTTAGAACATGTTGTGTTTTTCTCCCTTGCCACTTCAGGTACTTTGTACAAAATGGGTGTTAGCTGTATCGAGGTAATGGAAAGCCCTATTAGAGGTGATAAACTAGCATTAGTGTGTTATAGCATTGTAATGTTATTGTGTTAGCCGCGAGTGTGAATTGACATTAATGTATAAAAGGGCGAAATGATTTGATTGATTTCATAGTGGGACTGTTGTTATGTATGATGTAAATATATGTGACTTTATAATGATCCTTTTTGAGACTATAAACATTAACCCTCAGAATTGAAGTTATTACTTTTGTTTTCCTATATTACTAAAATATGTAGTTTTATATTTAGTTACATTGTGAGTTTAGCATTTAATTACATTTACATTTGTTACAACTTTGCACTTCTCACAATTCAAAATAGTTGTTACTATACTGTTACAATTCTCCCATGATTGCACATTTAATTACATGGTAATTACCCAATTAAGTACATTTACACTTGACTTACATCCTGTGTCAAAAAGTTTGAGCTTTTTCTGTGAATTTCAATGTCAAGAAATGACAGAAAAAAGTTGCCAAAGGGATGCTTTTTGTTTCCACAGAACAAGATCACATACACAAAAATGCAAATCATCATAAAATGTATGTATGTATACATGAAGATAATATATGAATGAGAAATAATTAAGGCAAGTCACTATGGACAAAAATGACAATCCGGGTCCCATCAGTCACTTTTCAAATTTTTGGATAACTGGCTAACTATAACATCTTCTTTTGAACTATAATCATAAAAATGTCAAAAGTTAGCAGAAATATGTTTATTTCTGCATGTTTTGTCATTTCGCATCCACTCATGTCTAAATATGTTTTCCAAAAGTCTGTAATATTAATGAAGGCTTGGCTCCACCCACTCTTGTCAAAACTGTGTCATATATCACTGAAAAGCTTGTTTCCTGTAGAATTTAAACAGAATGTCCAAAAATGTGTATCACCTTTGTAATAACAACAGATTCCTATAAACAGTGCATGCGGTAATGCTGTTCTAAGGACCAATGTTAAAATTGTTTTCTCAAAAGCAGAACAAATCTGCACTCATTAAATTTTATGTTTTAATTCCCAACCCTATTCAGACAAATATGAAAAAATTATCTGAAAAATATTTTCTAATAACAATGCACAGTTCTTGGTTAAATGATAATAATACAATTTGTAAAATGCATTCATAAGAGTGTGTGTTCACATTGAAAGGCTAGATTTTTGTTTTGTAAAAATGTGTTAATTCGTGTATATTTAAGTAAATAATATATTTTTTGCATACATATTTTCTTGCAACACATCCAATACAAAAACACTTCTAAGAATGTTAGCAATCAAGTGGCAAAGATTCATTGTGATATTTTTTTTGTTTTAAAAATTGATCCTGTTCACCTGCAGTGTCACATCTTAATGTTGAATTACACACTTTAGTCACCACAGTGAAGGGTTGAAGTGAGAAAGTCATAGCAGAAAATAGAGATAGAAAGACAGAGAGAAACTGTAGGAACAGTTCCATTCATGTAGCAGCAGGATGGTTGTCATCAGAGAGAGGAACTTGGTGCCAGCCCGTGGCTGTGTGTGTGTGTGGATGCTGGCAGAGGGAGCAGTAATGAGGGAAAAAAATAGGCCGAGGCACCAGCAATAATCCTGCCTTCAAAAGATCCAGATGGCTAACCTTTCAGTCAAAATATTGTTTTTGGAGGGAGGTGTTCAGACTCCCACCTCTCTCTCTCTCTCTCTCTCTCTCTCCCTCTCTCTCTCTCTCTCTTCTCTCCCTGTCTCTCTCTATCTCTCTCTCTCTCCTGCTGTGCTTTATCAGATCTTGGGGCCCTCCTGGAAAACAAACACTACTCATCAGAATGTTCCGGAGCAGTTTGGGGTTTGAGCAAGGAGGGCCGTGGATGTGTATAATGTGCTTGGTGGGGATGGTGTGTGTGTGTGTGTGTGTGTGTGTGTGTGTGTGTGTGTGTGTATGTGGTGGGGGATGCGGGCTCCTTGCAGTCTCCCGGACTGGACACACACAGAGCGACTCTGTGTGGAGGAGAGGGCCGAGTCACTACTCACACCACTCAGCACCACGGATAAAGAGCCGTCCATGGGTGCACTCACTCTCACACACTCACTGAAACACACACACACATACACACAAGTTTGATATTTAACATTGTGTTAACACTGAATGAACAAATAGAAATAGTCCAAAATTACTTGGAATGAATTCTTTTTACATTAACATATATTCAGTGTTTTGGAAATATGAAATTTTAGTCTCAAAACAAATATAAATATAAATATACATGTGTATATATATATATATGTATATATATATATAAATATAAATATACATGTATATATATATATATATACATATATATAAAATCATTATTATTATTTATTTAATGTCCAGTCAAAACAGCCATTAAGCACTAGTTATTTATTTTTCAGGAGATATTTCTAAATAGATTAGATATATTAGATATAACATTATAAAAATATATATAAAATACTACAGTCAAAGGAAAATAAGGGAAAAATGAAACTGAAGGTTAAAAAAGATGATGAGAGATGAGAGATCTCTGAGAGAGGAGAAAATCAAACTCCACGTTTGCTTCCACAGGTGTTTCTGTCCATCCTTCCACTGTGAGAAGACAAGTTGTTAGTTGTTAAGAAGCTGTTATTGAGAAAAGGAGTTAGTTAAAAAAAACAAAGACGAAAATTTGCAAATTAATCAAAGAAGCTGCTGGTGAGTCCAGACCTCAACAACCCTGAATGTGTTCAGGATTGCTTGAATTTTGAGAAGCAAAAAATGCAAACAACTATTAAGAATGAACTTTAGAGGTGTGGAAAAATACCCCTTCCATTTTTTTTTCTGAAAAATGAAAGCAAGTCTCCTGAAAACAACAGATAACGGCAATTGCTGGACCCACTGAATACTGTAAAATATTATATTTAGTTGAGGCTTCCTTTTAATGACTGTTTTAACTGCAAATTAAACATATGAAGGATGGTCTCTGGTGTTTGCACAGTACTGTATACAGTATTGTTCCTACAGTACTTGTAATAATAATATGCTTCATGTATTAAATGTGTGTACCTAGAGTTCATGTAAACACTTTACAAAAATGTATGAAAATAAAAACATAACCACTCTCACTCTCTCTCTCTCTCTCTCTCTCTCTCTCTCTCTCTCTCTCTCTCTCTCTCTCTCTCACACACACACACACACACACACACACACACACACGTTGCAAAACTCAATCCCTCTCCATTGTTAAAGTACTGCTGAATGTCCAGAATGTCAATTTTCTTTCCAGTTTTTTCTCCAATATGAAGCCAGCAGTTGAGCCTAATAAAATATTCTGCTGTAGTTTTCATAAATACACAGTGACTCTAAAACACTTATAATCAGTAAATTTTTAAGATGTTATTTTCAGTAGAAAAAGTCACCACCAGGTTATATTGCGTTACACCACATTAGCTTGGCACTAACTGCGCTGTTGTAAAAACAGTTGTAAATCACGCTAGGCTCCACATAAATCTGTCAGTGGCTTCATCAGGATAATTAGTCCTAATTTGCTGTTGATGATTTAACTCAGATTCTAATTGCACAAGACGCTAAAACAAACGACGTGTGGCATTCTCACAAGCGACGCTGTTCTGGACATCCTGTTGCTCTCGGGTCACAAACATAACGGCAGTCAACTTTGTGGCACTACAAACTGGAGTCTATGAGGCAGCTGCAAATGTGCATGCACACAAATACGTGTCAAGGTTTTTATCCTTGACAAGTCTGAGTTTATATAAGGACCTTATCTATCTATCTATCTATCTATCTATCTATCTATCTATCTATCTATTTATCTATCTATCTATTTATCTATCTATCTATCTATCTATCTATCTATCTATCTATCTGTAAATCATGTGTCATGCACCCACACTCACATACTTGCATAAAACAAGCTGTGCTCAATTGTTTCTTTGTCTCATGGGTATGAAAGCCAATTCCTGCCAGGTAGAGGTGAAAAAAACATTCTTTTTTCCCCTTCTCTCTTTCTGGCAGCAGTATGTCAAAATTTTAACTTAGTATCTAATGATAATAACTTACTATGTCAAATAATGGCTTGGTTTCTTGAAATAATGATTTATTGTATCAAAATAATGACTTATATTTTCAAAGTTTTGCCTTAGTATCTTGAAGTAATAATTTACTTAATTGCTACATATTTTGACTTAGTATCTCAAAATAATGACTCACTATGTCAAACTAATGGCTACTTAAATCTCAATAAAAAAGTTTTATTATTTATTATTTTTACTAAATCCAAATTCTGAAAGCACAAAAAAAAACAAATTCAGAATTTCGAGATACTAAGTCAAATGTTTGACATATTACTGCCAGAATAGAGAAGGAGACAAACAAGACAAGAATGAGCTTCCGTACACGGGGCCTTATGTTATCTCAAAACAATAATACACATCCGGGGACACCTTGTTAAATTTTTGGTGTTGGATTATGGTGAAATCCACCATAAACAATGGGATGCCTCCTCTAATCCCACCCAAGTTTCTCTAGTGCTTGCTCCTTTATAATTAATAAGCAAAACAAGTTAGCTAGGTAGTTTATATGAGGTTTTCTACCACAAGTAAGGTGTTCTCCACACACGGCACACATCTACATGCTTGACCAGCGTTTTCTGGGAGGAAAAGTCAGTCATGCTAACTTACACTACATACATGGGGTTAACGACCAGCTTATTGTCAAATGTTGACGAGCGTACCATCGTCCCTACTTTAAGCTCTGGCCTCATGAGGTGTTGGATTGTGTTAGAGTTTTCACACTGAGTTTGTTCCCACCCTAACAAATCTATGTTTTCTCCCACATTTAGCCCAAAATTTGTCATGGTCGCCCCCAGACATTCTTGTTACGAGATCATGTCTAGGCCACACAAGACTATTTCTCTCTCTGCGTCCTTACAAACACACAAAAACACAAACACACATAAAAAATCGTGCCTGCACCCCCATACTAAAACACTTACACTCTTCTTCACACACTCACACACACATGTATGCACATACATGCACACGCCCCCACACTTAAAACAAAACCTGCTCTCTCTCTCTCTCTCTCTCTCTCTCTCTCTCTCTCTGTCCACACACTCACACACACACACTCACACACACACACATACACACAGGTCCAGTCAGTGTGTGTTGGGGGAGCCGGGCTGGCTCCTGTGGTCGATGGTTGGGGCGTCTCGGCCGTTTGTGTGCTGCCACACTCGCTCTCGCTTCACCGGAGCTGTGCAGACAGCCAGACTCCTGTGAGTGTGTGCATGTGTGTGTGTGTGCTGCTGCCGCTGTCCCCGTCAGTGGAACACAGTCCAGCCAGCGGTGGACTAACAACGCCTGGACCTCTCCCACTGTCCACCACCCTGGCCAAGAACAAGAGGCTGGCTTTAAAGGAAAAGTTCAGTGAAAATCAAATTTGCACAAATGATCTCTTCCCCGAAATGTAGTAAACTAAGTCATATTCAGTGTCCAAAATTTGCTTCTCTAGTTCTTTAGTTTTGCGCTGCTTGTGTGTTTAGCTATGCTACACACTTATTTTCCATTTTTATAGACAACAATATTCAAATAAACTTTTTTAAGGTTAAATGTACATAAATAAACCATACATACACTCCTGGGCAAAAAATGGGCCAATCTACTTGTTCAATGATTTGTTGAAAATGTAAAATGTAATAGCTTCTCAGCTTGATTTGTGTGTAAATTTGCAGACAGCCTTTTACAGAAAGAAGAGTCAGCATTTTTCCACTTAGCATTGATGGCTTCAAACAGTAAAAAAACATTGCCGAGCTAGTTTTTTGTTTAATGTGAATCATATCGTAAGTACTTTAAAATTAAGCCTGTGATATTAATAATGGAGTGGTTTAGCATGCTGGCTACCTTTTAGCCTGTTATCTTGCTGACAAGGCTAGTTCTAGTTAAGAAAATAAGCTGTAAGCCCTTCAGTTTAAACAAAAAATGGGTTCTTACTTCATCAATACACTGGGTGGTTCATGTGCGAACAGCATTACAGTCAAAGATTACTCCATTAAGAGCACTAGGGTTTTTCGTGCTGTGGCAGACTAGTACAGAGTTTGTTGTGAGGTGGTCAAAGGTGTGCATATATCGTGTAAATTACAATGCTTAAAAGCTTAAAACTACACTATATAAGTTTTATGAATTTTGGACATTTCTCTGGTGGAAATGTGTGATTGCACACAACACTTTAGACCCCACCCCCACGTGGATGAATTTGATGATTGTGAGCATGATTGTGAGATTATCCAAAGATAACTCAAAACTTGTGTGTCTCCTAAAGATGTAAGTGAATTATTTACTGTTGAGATCATGTCTTCGTCAGTATTATTTTGATTTTGCATTTTCAACCTGAACATTGAACTGGACCTTCTTTTTGAGCCTGTGTGTGATGTTTATATGCAAAGATGTATGGTATGGTCCAATAAACTCCCATGAAATTTAACTCAACGACTTTTAAATTCTTATTTCAGGTTTTACAGGTCGACTCAGCAGCACATGCATTTCACACACTCAGACACACTCAGTAATACTATTTCTTTAACAAAATAATCTTACATAGTGCATCTTTAAAACGGTGCATAAGACCCAATAATTTACCTTAAATTAGTTTTAGATTCAAAGGGACATTTCGAGGCCTATACCTTTCCATAACTTAACTGTTTTTAACTAGAAAAATAAAACATATCATACATAATAAATATATAATAATGCCTGGAGTCAGGCTTTGTGGAGTCCATGCAATTTAAAAAAAATCCAACAAAACATATTGTACAGTTATATTCCCTAAATAAAGAACACCAATCATGTCATGGCCGATCAACTACATCTAGGTTAAGGGGAAACTGTGTCAAAAAGTTTTTGTCAGACTATTCCTCTAACTGACTTCAGACTTTCAAAGAGTAGAGCACAGCATTAGAGTTACTGTTAAAGTTTAAAACATGGAAGGAGAAGGAGAGAAAGAATGAAAAGGAGACCACTGGTGACTGCTCCTAATCTGAGTTGTTAATCATGTGGCAACACTGTGCTATGTAGTTAGTAAACAGTGGAGTGAGATATTTGCTGGGTTTGCTGGTTTTCCATCCACACGTTTTTATGCATATTTTGACAAAGTGAATAAAATGACTTAATGGAAAAGGCACATACCGAATAAAATCTACAAAATCCAAAAAACAGTTGGTATGCTTGTTCGAGGTGGATACATTTTTTTGCCACGTGTAAAGAAATGGGACACATTTGTGATGTAAATACATTTACTGAAAGTAAATGCAAGTAAATAAAGTCTTAAGACTGGACAGATGATCCTGTTCTGTTGCTAGGTAACATGGCAGAAGGCAGCAGATACCAATGAACTAATGAAAAAAATAATTAAATGTATTTGTAATTTTATGTTATTACAGCAGGAAAGATAATAGTGATTTTAGATGGTGAGCAAATATTAGGTGCTTGCAGCTGGTTTTGAGCCATATAATTACATCAGTGTTTTGTCTTTGCACACTTATGATGTAAAATTAATCTAAACAGCAACAAGAAGTTATTCAATTGGAAAGATTTCTTCATAAACTTGCTCCATATTTCTGAGAAGTGTTGTTACATACATGTTGTAAATAGTTGTGTTCTCTTGTATGGAAAAGTAGCCCAACTCATACCATTTTTTGTGCACCGTTTCACTTATGTGCTTGAATTTCATGAAAATCTATTACAAGACAGAAACAAAGTCAAAGAGTCACCTGCAGTGAGACTGAAAAAATTTTTGTCATTCATGACACTTTGTAGGAAAGAAGGAGAGAATCCAGAAAGTGAAGGGAAGAGAGACTATGTTTGTATTTGCAGTAATTTTGCTGATTTCTTTCACTGGGCTGCTTTTTAAAGGGTAATTTAATTGACGTTTTGACTTCTTACCGTCCACAGATTTCTCTTGTCATCCTTTCACTGTCCATAGCTGCAATCTGTCCCTGCTGTTTTTACAGTAACCATGCACTTTCACTGCTTTTTGTCATACACTTCACACCAATTACATCCCCATTACACTCGCGAAACATTAGCCACCTATAACAACACTGATTTCGTCATAGTAAAACAAACCCGCCAATGGGCCGAAATCCCTTGGATACTGTAAATACTATTACAGGGTCAATACAAATGGGATGCTACAAAGAGAATGGGATTTCCCGGACCCTCTGGGAATTCTCTTTTGATGCGGGAAAGGGTGATTTCCGCGCGGTTCTGCTATTTCAGGGAAAGCTGGAACCTAATAAATATTCCTTTGGAAAAATGCATGTGAAACCAATAATAGGGAAAAAAGTGTTAAACCATGAACTTTCAAGGGGAAACAAACAATGACTGATCAATGTGACATTCAATATTTTGAAGTCGCAGCGTTCACATACCGAAAAACGTCCAAAAATAACTTTGCTGAGCTCTTTGCTGTGCTGTAAAAGAATGTAATGGATATAGACTGGCAGTGTCTATCTGTCTTTCTGGATGCTGTAATGGACATGAAAGAAATTCTGCTCCCCAAAGATTCTGTAAAATTATTCTCAATCATATACACCCTAGATAACATTATGTGACATATAATGTTGTTATATACTAGTATTAAATTTCTGTGATATGAAAGCACTGAAAGCCTCCAAATGTCAGCAATCAAAAATACACTGAAATATATTGTTTATATTGTTAAAAAGTCATTTTTATTTAGCTACTTCAGTTTGTCTGATAAATTCTATATGACAAACACACTCGGCACCCTTGGTCAAATTATGTTTTATTCATTTTCTAATCAAAAATAAGTGAACACCTTCTCCACAGGGAACACACTTCTGCACATTTTAATGCATAATTGCTGTTTATTTGCTAATTTAACATGATATATACATATGTAAAACAAAATGTGTGCAAAAGTTGTGCATATATTTTTTGTACTTTTTTTTATTGTTTTCCATCACGTTAAATTAAATTAATAAAATCGTGCTCTACAATTTGCAAAAAAACGACTTAAGTTTTTGTATTTATTTTTTTACTTCTAAAAATCAGCAAAACGTAATTTGAACAGGGGTGTGCAAACTTTTACACATGATGGTATAACTTGAAGTAATTAGCATATTAACTTTTTAAAGACTTTAAGGGCTCCTTTTGGTCATTTAAACCTTCATACTTGTCGCATGACTGTACGAAAATAAAAAATATGTTTGATGCCTTATGAATTACCAAGCCTCCTCAAGCTCATCTCAATAAAGCATCTATTTTTGCCATTTAAGCCACTTTTCTTGAGTTAATCAGGTGCTTTCTGAGTGCTGCTGCTGTGTTTATGTTGATATGTAAAGAATGTGATCCAACAAAGGCAAAAATGCGGAGCTTTTTACTTAGTTTGTTTTACAAACTACCCTTTTTAAATACTCAGTTGCGCTTTATCATCATCATCTGATTAAACAAAAAATAATAATAAGCACTTACTGATAGAAGCCTCACTCTGAACGAGTTCACATGCTCACTTGAAAAATTATGGTTCATCTAACAAGAAAGCAAGTCTTGATGAAAACATGGTAGACACAGAAGCTCTGGTTCTACATGCTAAACTTGATAAAATGATTACACCGTGGCCAACGGGGATGTGCACATGAGCCTGTCATCAGGCTAATCAGGTTTACTTAATTCACAGGTTAATTGATTCATTATGTTATCTAGCAGTATCAATATCCTCCAATATGAATCTTTCCCACTGAGCAGAACTCTACAGATTTTTTTGATTTATTTTATCACTTGTTGTTTTGTAAAACCTAATCAACAATATCTGCAGCACAGACCAATTCAGAATGTTTGTAAATATACAGTTTGGGAGTACTACCGGGTAGATAACTTGCATCATGTCAGTGGTGGGAGCAGCTCATGGTGATAAATACAAACAGACTGAATCAAAACACTGCCGATAATAATGAAATCTAGCCATGTTTGGTGCTTTTTAAATAATAGATTACGTTCTTGTTTTCCAGCTTTCAAAAGGAGAAACTGAGAATTGGACTCAATTTGGGAATTGTACACCACCTTTAGCTTGGTGCTAACACAACATATGAAATTCCATAGAGGATTTTGGCTAATGCTAGTTGAAATCAGCATTATTGTAATGGACAAACAAAGGCAGTGAAATTTCCTTCTTTTAACACTGCTATATTATGCAGCGCTGGTGTTTGTTTAAGATTATATGAGGACAACATTAAAAAAGTGACTACAAAATGACTGGAATATACAGTTCTGACATTTCTCTCATTATTATTAGGATTATCATTCTTATACACAATAAAAAGCAAAATACAAAGATGATGAAACTTACTTAACTCACTAGAGTAGAATGTGAAAGCAACCAGAACAAACCTGTCCATCTGTATTGCTTGCAAGCACATTGTTTGGACAGGTTTAACACCCAAAGGAAAACAAAAACAGGATATATATTGTTTTTTAAAGTAAGCAGTAATAAGTCAAAGTTAAACAGAGACTATGAAGTTGTGTAGTTATCAACATAGGAAGTGGCAGCTATGAAAATAGTAACTGGCAGCTAACTTGGATTATAACAGCATTCGTGGCATTCAGGTTTGTTAAGATCAATAACAATGAAATTGGGAGTGTCTAGTTTGTCCAAAAGTGAATACTGAATACACAATATCTCAGGATTTTGATATATCATAAAGTAAATAAAAGTGTTCTGTGTTTAAAGATCCACTTTTGACTCCCTAAAACTGACAGAATATGAAGGAAGATTCTTTTAAATGACCCATCCAAGCAAAGAATCTTTCAGGAATTTTCATTTTTAAGGTCCAAAACTAGAACTTCAGTAAGGTGTTTTTGTTCCATTCTGGACAGCTGAATTCTGTGGAACAAATTCCAGCAATGACAAAGGTCTGGGTGTCAGTGATACCTCAGAAGGCCTAAATATACCCCATGTTCTGGAGTGACAGGAGCAGGTGGAGAACGGGCTCTGCCAAATATTTGTCCCCCAGGTCCCCAAATCTTACAGGTCACTTTTTTTGGCTGTGGGTGTGTGTTTTTTGCAGGCCTCGAGGGGTGGGGGTACGTTGGTGATGTGTAAGTGTGCACATAACACTCTGTTCAGAGGCGAAAAGGATCGGGGGGACGCAACACAACCCAAATCAGGGTTACTGTTCAAAGCCAGCTGGTCTGGCTTAATTAATGCAGGACATTATTTTTTTTGTGTATGTGTGTTCCATATACCAGATTTTTCTCCGCAGACCACTGAAGATTTGATTAACCTGGCCCACAGCAGGAACTGGAGGGTGTGACTTCCTGGGGAAGCGTGAAAACGGCACGGGTGAGTTTTTCTCTCCCTACTCTTCCCTTCCTCCTTCCCCTTTGGTGATGAGTCGAGAACTTCTGTCCATGGAAACTTCTGGAAATCTAGCGCAGTTTAGCACAGAATGTTCTGGTTGAGCGTGATTACTGGTCTTTTGTTGTTTAATATTCTTTATGGCTGGGACTGTACAGCACAGGTAGGGTTCACTTTTTGACTGCCAGGCCAAAATAGCTACTTAAAATTAGTCTCAGACAGTTGATGTCATTCATTTCTTTAATACAGAACATTCACAAGACGCTTTAACTTATTTGAAAGAAATAACGTTCAGAGTCTTTTCATGTATCCATATTGGTTTGGTTTGGGTAGTTAACATCTGAAGGGAAGCATGGCTGGACTGGTCACTTCAGCACAATGCATTTGTTAGAGTCTTTTGAGCTACTGCAGTATCTGCCCAGTGACCAGAATCAGATTTACCTTATTGAACAGATATTGGTGTTTAAATTTAAGAACACACCAGCTGAATATTTATATATTTGTTAAGTTTGCATGTTTTCCCTGTTGGAACAAAACCTTGCATCTCCAAAACATTATGTTTACAGGCAAAGGAAAAAAAAACATTGTTAACTTATAATGGAAGTTAAAGTAAGTTATAGCCCAAGTATTTTAGACCATTTCTTCCGGTCCATTCATTAGGCCATTTTCACATAATGTAAAGGGCAGAAAGTTGAAAATTATGAGTTTTGTAAGATATAATATCATCTTTGAAGGTGCTGTAAAAAAAAAGTGTAAAAGCAATTAAGTTTAAATCACTAGGTAGAGCTACTGAAGTCTTTAAATAGTCCATATGTTAACCACGTCAAATGCTTTATCGTTGCTGTCGGAACAAAACCTTGTATCTCCATTTTTATCATTTTGTACTTTCTACAGAATTTGAGAATGCCTTATACTGTATAACAATACTGAGGCTATGTATTGTAGAGAACTATTTCAGAGCACAATCCAAATCTGAGAATAAAAGCATTTATATCCTACATATGGACCAGCTTCCTAGACCAAGATCAAACTTGGGCAGGTCTATATAGGATTTTTAATGATGAAACTCCTCTGGCCTTGCAATTAAGCCCAAGACTGAGCTTAATCTAAGTCCATGAAACCAGTCCAAAGTTTCCTCTGATCTTACAATTGGTGCTTTGCATGGTGAAATGGTTCTTCTGACTGACAGAGAATGTGGTGTACATGGTTCTATAAAGAACCAAAAACCAAAAATGGTTCTGCTATTGTTATGATGTGAAGCCTGTAACAGTAGAAAAACCCTGAAAAACAATTTCACTGTGTGCAGAGCCATTTAAGCATGCAAATGGTTCAATACAGAATCCATGGTTCCAAATAGAACCATTGCCTTTATTGAAGAACATTTGCAGAACCATCCTTTTTAAGTGTGTACTAACTGAACCTACATATTTTTTTAGGTTGGGCCAATTTTATAAGTGACTGAACAAATTTATACAATAGTTATGAAGTTTATGTATTAGTTTTCTGCTCTATGGAGTGAACATGTCTGCCACCATCAAAAAATGACTTCATTTCATGGCAAGTGGTTGGGTCTAAAACATCAGTCATTGCTCAGCAGTTCTAAATTCTCAAAAATTGAGAAAAAAAATTGAGCAATACTCAGGCAGCCGTTAACATTGTAGCAAATAAACCACAGACGTAATCAGGTGGAATTAAACGTGACTGCAATGAATTATAATATAAATGAATCAACTGAAAACAAACATGTAAATCAAGCCCACCCTCCACCCCCGTGAACATACGCAGGCTTTATTTACATTCGCAGAACTATATTTCTGAGGCAGCATTTTCGGAGGAAGCGCCCGCTGACAAGCTCTCTGTCATCTAATCCCTCTCTTCCTGGGTGTTCAGGCAGTGCCATGTCGCACCCCCCTCCGACGCGCCCCTAGGAGACCGAGCCAAGGCAACTATGACCCAGTTTACAAAAGCTCCCCTACTCCTCATTTGAAAACTCACTCCCCCCACAACCCCAACGCCTTCACAGAAATCTTTGATCAGAACTGCGGCTGGGGAAGAGCGTTGTTTTCTTACGGCGAAAAGGGGCGCGCGCTTCTCTGCCGATCCTTTCTCGCCCCTTTGAGTCCGCGTCTGACGCCTAGAGAGCAGCGGTGTTGAGATTTTTGTTTGTGTTCATGTTCTTACCTTTTTCAGTGCGCTCATAAATTCACACGGTAGGCCTGTGTGTGAAATCTACCTACAACAACGAAGAATCATCCGGGTGCTTTGCGAAAACTTCTGCAATTGTTCTAAGCATCAACTATAGGTAATACATGTAGTTCAAGGGTTTAGTGCAGTAATACTACAGTGCTTGCATTGGCAAATCCTGGTCAGTTTGCATAGATATACCTATTAAGCCTTAAACCCCGTGGTCCAAACAGGCACCCCAGGAAAGTCTATTTATATTAATCACAGTTGGCGTGCGGCTTTGCAGTAGTTACCATCGTTATGTTGCATATTGCAGATCCAGATGCCATGCTCTTAGGTTACACGGGCCATATTATTGTCTGTCGAAAGAGTATTTCATATTTAAAACAAATTTTCGGCGAGCCGTGACATATTAAACACATGGAAGCAGTTTCATCTCCCCAGCATGGAAAAGGAGAAGAATCTTTGTTCCATTGTAATTGCTTGCAGTGACGGCCCAGTCCTCTTTTTTCATCTCCTTTCTCTCTCTTTTTCTCTCTCTCTCTCATTCACACACACTTTGTCCTCTCTCTCTTTTTTTCTTTTTCATAATTTAATTCTAATATTCCATGTCAGTGGTGTAGTCTAGGCCTTCTTTCGTTCTTTCTTTCTCTCTTACTTTTCTTTCTTCATCTTCCTCACTGTGCCCCTTGGAGAGGATGCCACCACCACGCAGCGTTCAGTTTCCTCCTCTGCTCCACCATAAATCTACAAAACATGAGCGCTTCGCCGCCTTTTGATCTCGGGCTAATCTCTGTTGCCTGCCTCCCGTCTGATCCTGTTTGAATAAGAATGAGTCTGGGGTGATTCTGCTGGCACAAAGAGGTTTAGACGGCGCCCCGTTCCGTAGAGTTGCGCTGCTGACTGCAGTGTCAGAACGAGTTCCTATACATCTATATTCACAATCAGAGCACTTCTGTAGTGGCTGGGTGGGAGGGGGGCTGAATATTCCTACAAGTAAATGGCCTCAAATGGCTTTAGATTCTTATCGTCAATCAGGGCTGAGTGGTTCTCACCGCAAACGTGGCTCAAAATTGTTTGGATAGGAAATGATATGACCTAACAAAGAGGGTTAACAACAAATTCTAAAGAAAACCGTACAGAAGAATTAAAAATTGCTCAACTGAAAAAATACAAACTGTCATCATGTCATCCATACCACAACAGGCTGGTTTTGTAGACATGGATTAAATCTAGTCTTAATAGTCACTAAACTGCAATACTGATTGTATTTAAGCTCAATCTTTTGATTTTAAGAGTTTACTTTCATTGTGCTACACTATTCAAATGTAATTATGTAATTACTCATTATTACATATAAAATACATAGTAATTTGTGCAACAAATTACATTTATATTCAATTTACATTCTGTATCAAAGGATTCCACAGGTCCGCATTTTCTTCTATTGTTTCAATGTCAAGAAATGGCAAAAACCTAGCAAAAATATAAAGAATGTTTCCAAGAGGGAAGATTGTGTACACAATAACTTTTAAGCAACTTAAATCCATAATAAAATATCTCCTTTTCTACTTAAGAACACAAACGTGGTGTTGATTGAAAAAGTAGAATTTCTCCGCTTATTTCAGTGAGCTACAACTGAGAAATAATTGCTAGTGAATTACACCATGCTGACAGTGACTGTCTCTTCTAACTTCTAAGGGTTATGGACAGTAAACTGGCCTGATTTGTTCAGCATGCACATGAAATGATGTCTCTAAAGATATTCTCCTATGCATGCTACATATTGTGAATCTCTATGCTATAGTATATTATGCCATGAAAGCACTGTAGTACATATGTTACAGCCTGAGGGGTTCACTGTGGGCAGTGAGGCTGCACTAGTGCAGGTCTCTGAAGTACAGTGTCAGGCCCGGTCAGGGCTTACAGGGCTCAGGGTGAGAGCAGCTACATGTCAACCTAGACACCCACTCTCCACTGTAGCCTGAATTATTCAGCAGGGAAAGAGAGTGAGCGAGAGAAAAAGGGAAAGAAATACAGAGAGAAAGAGAGAGAGAGTTTTCAGTTTTCTTTACCACCTGAAGGGTATTGGGAGCAGCTGGGTTAAAGCAGCACAATAGCTCCAGTCAAGAGCTTTCACCCTTATATACTGTATTTCACTGCTGTGCAGTAGCGGCCAGACAGAGAAAAAGAAACACTGACAGAGTGAGAGACAGAAAGAGTTAAAAAGATAAATAAATAGAAAGAGGTGAAAAGTAAGTGAAAAAGAAAGAAAAATAAATAATCTTAGCAATTACAAAAGGGTCCAGCAAGCACATGCTTGAACCCCTAATGAAAGAGTCAAAAAGGATGTTAGAAATTGTGCAATGTTGTGGTTATAATTTAACTAACAATAAAATAAAACAGGCAAATTATTAAAGGCCTTGAATAGGCTCAGATGACTTATTTAACACAGTCCCTTTTCCTTACTGTAGGCTAATTGTACAGCATGAATACTGTATATACTGTCTGCTTCAGTAAGTAGCATATGGGCAGTTTAGTCTATTTGTCAGGACATGTAGGTTTTTCCACTGCGCGTCCATAATACGCAACATCTGTTGGGGAACGGCCCCTGCACAAGCTCAGGAAACACCGGTTGGCACCCCAAGTCTAGAGACAGAAAAATGTGGCACGTTGGCATCTTTTTTAGTGCCGCCGTTATGAAAAAAAAAATGGCGAAACAATAAAATAATTGTGCGGATTTCGCCGAGGTTATGAGTGAATTACTTTCCAACCATTGAAAAGAGGAAAACTCATTAGAAGCGTTTTTCTTTCTTTCTCCTGTGAAGCAATAGACAGACAAAGGCAAGTCTGAGCCTAAGGCTAAAATATAAAAAGAAACCATCGTACCACACTAAAGTGAAGGCAGTGAAGGCGAGGAACTCAGGAAGTTGCAGCAACTTTCTCTGTGAGCATTTAGATGTCTAGAAGAGCTGAGTGATTGAGCACAGTTACTTATCTGCATGAACCCAAATATGGCAAAAACATATTACTGTGTACTCTATTTTTCATTTAATGGAGTAGGCCTTCTGCACTGAAATAGTACTACTGCTAAATTCTGACAAAAAATCTTCCAAGATTATCTCAGAAAGTCTTGGAGAGCATAGCTGAATTTAAGATACTTTCACTGTATTTTTGTTTACTTATGTTTTCCATTCAATTCTATTAATGACAATATTAGGTTTACAAAAAAGAGAGCATCTCTTACATGACAGAGGTTTTCTAGTTCCATCCCAACTCCAAAAACAGTACACAAAATGTAAATGAAAACAGAAAGCACTGATTTGTAAATCCACTTGGACCTGCATTCAAAAGAAATCAGTACAAAAACAAGATATCTAATGTTTCACCTTGTCAACTTCATAGCTTTGTGTGCTTATTTTGAAACTGATGGCTGCAACACATTTTAAGAAAGTTGAGGCAGGGGCAATTTAAGATTGGGAACATTGTGCAATGTTAAAAAAGTATCTTAAACAGATCTACTAGGATATAAAAGTAGCATCCAGGAAAGGCCTAGTCCTTTATGAGCAAGGATGGGTGGAGGCTACACAGTGAAAATGTGTACTGTAGTTTGGTGACTGTTTATAGAAATAATGTACACCATGTACACCAAGAAAAAAAAGACCATCCAGATTTTTACCAGTATAAAGTTTAAAATCCAGTGTTTGTCATTGTGTTAGTAAGTTGTAGTAGTATATGTAGTATACACTTTAGAGCAACATATCATCACTGTCCAAAGAAAAATAAGTTTCTGTAAAAAATAGTAACCTTATAGAAGAGGGGAAAAACATTATATACTTTTAATGTAAGTTAATGTAAAGAGACTTAATTCCAAACAATTTCTGCCATTGCAAAGCATTCCTGTTGGTCCAATCATCATTAAAATTTCACATAGTGTAAAGGGCAGCTGCTGAGCTCCAATGAAGTAGAAAAATGAAAATAAAAAAATGGAGATACTTGACAGCAATGATATGCTGCCTTCAAGATGACATCTTTTTCAGCAGTGTCTATGCTCATTTCAACATGATAATGTAAAGTCATATCCTACACATTACAGACTGTTTACTGGAAGAATGGCATAAATGTCTGCTTTCAAAACTGGATCAGTTGTCTTCATTCCCCAGATGATCACATTTACTGTTTTTATTAGCATTTGGCATACTATGCTCAGAGAATAAACCACAGAAACAGACCAAATGCAACTCTTCATGTTAACTTTAGCTAGTGGAAGCAACTAGTCCACTGTCAAAGAGCTAAACAGCTGTTGCTAAATAGGAACTGTAATCTTAGTAGTATCTAAACCCAGAAGAATTAAGTATTGATAGCCCAGAATTCACCTTATTCTCTTGGCTTTCTTATTCTTATTTGGACGAAGAGTGGGAACAGAGTGATTAGTCAGTCATCAACTATGAAAAAGTGGATGAAAATTATGTTTTTAAGTTTTGAAAGCATTAAATAAATGAGTAAATGGGTCCTCAAAGACATTTATTACCTCTATGTGACATAATGAGTAAAATGATATGGTTCCACAGGCCCAAGGTAGTTTTGAGATGGAGACATCATCCAAAACAGAAAGCTTCTGATACATTTGCCTCACAAACCCAGACTTTCTGTCTCCATAAACACTGAAGTCCTTGCGACCTCCTTTTGCACTTCAGAGATAAGCTGGAAATAGACACACACTAAGCTACCATCTGGACCAAAGTTAAGGTGAATTCAGTAGAAAAGTATTAATGAAACCATCTCATGACCAGAAACTTCTCTTTAAGTGAAAATTAAACGTACAAATTGCTTACTATTACATAGTAAAATAGAACTGAACAATTTTATAATGCACTTACATATTATCTTTTCTCTATGCAATGTATCACCATAAAACATATTTTTTCTCAAATTTGACTTTGTGCTGTAAATAAGGCTTTGAACTAAAGCCTGCATGTCGGACTTTAGTTCAAACCCTTATCTGCGACACCTTATCTGACTAATGAATGTCTTCAGAAAAACATGATCAGGTGTGTTGCTTACTGTTAAGATGTCAAGCTCTCAACCCTGCAGTGTAAGCTACATAGTTTTCAATGGTGGAGTAGAGAATTCACCCCAAGTCTACAGTCCACAGTCATGAAGATAAGATGAAAATAAAACTGCAGAACTGTTCTTGTACTGCAGGGTAGACAAACGTCTCCATTTTAAAGGATCTGTTTGGCAAAAAATCTAATTTTCCACTTGACGACCAAGTCATGTTTAGTGGCCAAATTTTGCTTCTTTAGTTTAGCGCTGGAACCATGAGGCTAACATTGGTAACAAACACTAGATGTCAATAGTCACCCTAATCATTTCCATAATTGCATGCCCAAAATGTCTCTCAACCCACTCAAACCACATCCAGGCGTTCATTAAGATTGTAAAGACCTATTGATGTGGTTTAACACAATTGTGTAAATTTGATTTTTAACCATTTATTCAAGGATCACATTCAGTGTATATGAATCCTATTGTAAATTTCTCATATTAGGCTGAATATTTATTTTTGTCTTAATAGCCTGTTATCAGGCAGCACTCACCCACTGCACTCACTTCTTGCAGCATTAGCATGCTATGCTACCTCCATTTTCTCAGAACACACAGGAGAACTGCTCCTATTGTCAGTGCACTATGTAGCCACCAGAGTGTCATGGTGAAGAATTAATAAAAACACATTACTAGGGTTTTAGTGTATTATGTAAAAAATGTTTGAACTGAAATCTGCAGCGAGTTATTATATATATTTATGTAGGTCATTATTCCCAATATTCAGGACACACACACACACACACACAGACACACACATACACACACACTATCTAAGCCACTCATCCTCTTGGGTCAGTGAGAGTTACTTTAATCAAGAAAAAATACTATGTTAATTATTACAATCAGAACCCACATTGGTTAAAATATTTACTTTATGACAGAATGAGCTGTTATACAATGTCACTAAATTCATTCTCCATGATGGACAGGATTGCTTCACATATGATAAAAGCTCTAGAGCTCCCCTGCTGGTAGAGGAGAATATTGCACCCTTTTTTAACATGTCTCAACTTACTTGAAACCTCTATAAGACAAAGCCCACAAGAAATACCATGTATAGAGCCTAGCCTAATAAGAAGTTTAAACTTTTTTTAAATTCCACCATGAATGTGTGCGTGTGAGAAAGTTTTTTTCAAGATCTTCATAGTCGCAGGGTCTTGGGGTGAGTGGGACAAAGCACAGGTGCGTTGACAAGGGAGATAAAGACTTCAGCATTGTTCAGTTAACTAGAACACCACGAGGCTTTTTCCAGAGCCTGGCTTCACCGCTGAAACGAGAGAGGCGACCTGAACAAAGGCACAACCGGCGTTGCGCTGCTCGTGGTTCATCTATAATGAATCAAAGGTGTAGCGTTGACGCGCTGTTTGCCCAACAGAACATGCAAATTACCAAATTTGTCCCACACGAGTCAACACTCTGCTACCCGTGTTCCTCCAACCACACGGTGAGCTGGAGACAACCACAGCGCTGAAAGCAGTTTGCAACTCTTCTGATAGAAGTGTAAGGGAGCCTTAAACCAAGAGATAGCATCGGTTATGAGCTTTTGCACCTTAACTGGTGAAGTTTTTGTTATTAAAGATAAGCTAATGTGGTTTTCAGCACACGCATAGCAGAGATTCAATGGAATTGTGCTAATGCCCTAAAAATGCTACAAAAATAAGTGAAGGCTTGTTTAATAACACTGAGAAATTGGAACTGCAGAATCTTACTTGAGAGGCTATAGAAGAAACTAAGCCTGTGTTTATGGGTATTGTAATCTTTCTGAAATCTTCCAGTGGCAGTGATTATGTGGGCCAATAAAAAGTTCATCTGCTGACCATGAACACTGCTATGCTGTATAAGTGTTACATTTACATAAATGTGTTGTTTTTGATGTTAATTGTATGAATGCAGATAGCCTGTATAATTTATGAGAATATGGATGTATGTGGAAATATTAGGAAAAAAATATATTGTCAAAGGTAATTCATTGTTATCTGCTTCATTTCAGTAGGAATAAAATATAAATACTTCAGCAAAAGCACAAATTCGGGTCAATACTGAGATTATTAGATGATGTTTAGAATTAGAATTGTATGCATTCTCAAACCCTACATCTATCTATCTATCTTTATCTCTATCTGAGCATCTATCTATCTATCTATCTATCTATCTATGTACCTATCTATCTATTTATGAATCTATCTATCGAAACAGAGGCTCATTATATCACAAGTACTGCATTGTAATAAGCGTATAATTTGCACCTCAATAGGACAAAATATGTACATTTCAGTAAAAGCGCAACTTTTACTCAATATTAAACCAAAAGAAACATTGTTTTGGTTTAATATTGAGTAAAAGTTGTGCTTAGATCTAGGAAATCTAGATCTAGAAAATTAAAATTGTGTGCATTCCTAGATCTATCTATCTATCTATCTATCTATCTATCTATCTATCTACTCTATTCTTCATATCTGTCTATATATCTACTATATCTTTCTTTGCAAAGGATATGAAGGAGAAAAACATGTGAAAGGAGAGCAGAGGGGGAGGAGAGAGATAATGTGTGGGGGGGAGGAGATAAGAGATGATATGAGAACAAGTGGGGAGGGGAATAGAGAGAGAAAAAAAAAACAAGAGAGAGAGAGATATGTGTGATCTGGCCAGGCTCTAGAGACAGATCTATCCTCAGTATAGCTCTGCTTGGTGTGAAGGCTTGAAGGCTCTGTGGTAGGGTTTGAGCACTTGACAACATTATCAGCTATGACAGCTAGATTGCTTTTCACGTGAGCAGATTACACACACAGACACACACAAACACACAGTTTACAAACACACGCTTGACGATTTCTGTTTGCCAAGAAAAATGGGCTGATGTTTATCATGCTCCAAGGAAATAAGAGCCTTGTCCTTCTTTCTTCTGCTAACAAAACACATTTAGAAAACAGATGCTAATAAGACACATTACATAGCACTACCGGCCTGCTGGAGACACACACAAAAAAAATGTAGGGTGCATCGCTGTCAAACGATAATGCTGGGTTATCTTCAGTATGCTCACAGCTGCTAGATCCAAGCAATAAAAACAGAAGCCAAAAGTTCACCAAACAATCGTTAAGACAGGGTATACAAAGTGAGTCAAACTAAAAATTTGTTATCACTAACTTTACGTAATGCTTTAAAGTTACTAGAAAGCAGACTACGATCTCAAATGAAGATAAGTGAAATGTGCATGTGTAAGTGTTTTATTTAGCTCAATAAATTCATTGATTTCACAGAAAATTATACAGACTTAGTTTCCACATTTCAAAGAAATCTGCAGGGATATTTTTCAATACCTCTAAAGTTCAGTCTTAGAATTTGGTCACATTTCCTGCTTCTCACAACCACAAACACATTCAGTGATGTTGGGGTCTAGACTTTGGGGTGGACAGTCCATTGTTCTGAGGAAAACCAGCAGTGCCTTTGTTTGATTTGCAAATCTTCCTCCTCTTCTTCTTCTTCTTCTTCTTCTTCGTCTTTTCAATTTCCTTTTCTCAGTAACAGCTTCTTAACAGCTATCAGACCCAAGTGTAGCACAAACGTCTATTGTCTACAACATTCTTTGACCCTTCCTTAATTAAGACATCTGACGTATCAGGCTGCAAATTTGATCAGGGGTTTAATACAGTTAGTACACATCCTACATTCTACATTCCGTAGGGTGGTCATGCAACATGCCATGGAGGCCTGTGAGTCACACATAAATACGTCAACAGTGTGCCCAGGAAACCACCATGTAAACAGAAGCCTGTGGGCCTGACCACAATATTCTTTGTCGACTCAAGACACGGCCTGGAAAAAAAAAAAGCAATGGACAGGACGTGTGTACTGAAGCTCATTTGGGATCAAGACCCTTCTATTCAATTAAATGTACTGCTTTGAATGTGGACTGTAAATTTGATCTTTGGTCAGTATTTTTATTCTAGGGATGTTACATTTTTCACCCACTTAATCCTCCACTTAACCCCATAGACCTTAAAGAGTCATATCCGGCTCACACTGTTTTTCCTTATCTCTATTTTCAAAAAAAATCTTTATCCACACCAACAGCATTTTTGAAAATCTCTCTCTCCATACAAGAACACAAAAAACCTCAAAAACACTTGCCCAGTGGAGGGCGATAATACCTCATTACATTTGAAGTCAAACACCTCAAGAAGAACGTGTGAATATTTATATTGTGCAAAATCTAGAGCTCAAAGCAGAGACTGCTGAACAAAGTAACTGCGGTGCATTACAAACACAGTGGGCTTTGTCTTGTAGACTATTAGATCACTGTAATTCAATAACATACACAAAGCCCAACTTCTGCCAGAAAATAAAAGCAAAAAACAGCCTACCAAATGCTGCTGCAGGGCTGTTTACGTTGCCCTTGCCACTGTCTCTAAAATGTCGACACAGTCCTGATCAGGCATAGAAGCTGAATTTTTCTAGCTTTTGACACCATTTGACTGAACTAGATTTTTTTTTTAAATCTCACTTTGGTTAATGATAAATAAGTCACACAGCCTTAGAATCACTGGGGTACATTTAATACTTGCGATTAAGTTGACATCCAATTTAAAAGAACTAACCTCAGTTCAGATTCTTCAGTTCTTCTCAATTCAGATGCTTCTTTACTACGGTGTAATGAAAAGTAAAGCTAAATTCAATTATAAACGTTATCGCCCCCAAACTGCCAAACACACAAACACAACCCAGTCCTTACCATGTTTCATAGTTCTGCATGTTTAAATACTGAAAAGATCAACAGGCATGTAAAAGTTAATGGTATGGTGTTGGGCCTAGTAGTTACAAAGTCTGAATGAAACTGAAGAAATGTATAAATTTTAGGCTTTTGTGATAACTGTTTCTGCTTTTTGAGTTTTTTTGCAAAGTATTGCAATGAAAAAGGAGCAACAAAATTATTTAGAGAAGCTATTCCTACATGGGGGCAGTAGTTCAATATTCTAGTTAGGGCTGCACAATTGTGAGCAAAAATATCACATTGAAACTAAACTGCTACATATTTTATATCAGCCAAATAATTTATAGTAGTTACTGAATAATAAGCGGTCTTGAGTTGACTGAAAAATAAGTCAAGGGATCAAGAGATTAGAAAAAAACAAAAAAAACAAAAAACAAAAACAAAACAAAACAAAAAAAAACAGAAAGGGTCTAGAGATGAGAGGGCAGCAGTAAGTGCTATTTGAAAGGTAGTACAACATTTATCTCTCACGTGGAGTGGATGGAAGCTGCATATGGACGCAGCAGTGTGTCCGCAGTTACTAATGCTCTTAGCAGGGCACGTTGCTGATGGTTAACTTTGATCTGAGGGCTTTCTGCGAGCATTGATGAAACCCCCATGAAGTCCCAGGCATCGCAAAACACAATGCACGAGTTGTTCTTATTGTATTTTTCCCATAACTCCCTTCTGGATTCTGCTAACCTCATGCATATGCACAAGACAACTCAATAGCAGTGTTTACATATTTAATTATTCCTTTTGTAGAGCTCTCCTCCACCCTGAGCATCCTGAACAGCATACCTTGCTAGAACTACAAGCCTATTCCAGCTAGATTAGCTCTACCTAATTTAAGTGATTATTTTTTTATCCAGTATGAATCTGCAGTGTCTGTAGTTTTTACAGCAGTTTAGCAGCAATAGTTCCAGTGTGAATTCATTTCTGTAAAAGGCTGAACCCCATATAGCTTAAATAGTGGTTACCAGTATGTATTTTAGGCCTAACTGAATACCTTCTGATTTTCTTTCTTTCTCTTCTCTCGCTGTCCTCCCCCAACAGGTGCCAAGCAATTCTAGAGGGTTTTCCTGGTGAAACCCAGAGAGACTACACTTACAAAGCAGGCGGATCTGGAGGAGGGCGCTTTTGAGCTGAAGGAACTTACGATCGTAGTGGGGGAGGTATAAAATCTTTTTTCTTTTTTTTATGGAAACTTGCTGGAAAGTCAACTAACAACTGCTTTACATCACTAACTTCACTTTACAAGGCATGAAAATGAAAGCAATTTCATTAGCTGCTTCCACAGTGTGCAGGTCAGTCTCAAGTTTGCGCTCAAAGTCACAAAGTCAGGATTGTAAGGCCTCAAGCCATGCTGTGGCTGCTGGATCCATGGCTTGCTGGTCTGAATGCCAGAGGAACAAGAGGAAATGCTATTCTATATTGCCATGCCTCATGACCCTGAGGTGGTATCCCTTGTAAAGTGACACCCGCAGGTCCGGTTGCAGTCTGCTAGGCAGATTAGCAGGTTTGATTAATTCATTAACTGATTTGATGTTTTCCCCCTGACTCTGGCTTGCCTGCTACTGTGCTAGTGTAAAAGCACAGAGAAGAAGCAGGGTGTAGTAATGCAATATTTCTATGAAGAAATACAGAAACATACGTCAGTGTTGCGGGATTTAAGAGGGAACTGAAAGAACTACTATAATGATAGTTTCTGTTCTCTCACCGTCTTTTGAACACAGATTCGTTGAATTAGCGTTACCAAACTTTCTCAGAGTAGCTCTACATGCTGTACTACAGTCTCTCACTTAACATCAGCATGACTCGTGGTGTTCATAATTGCATGAATGGATAGTATGGACTCACAGAGTGTCATCTGCTCATAAGTAGAATATGTGTGAGTTATTATTGAAAAAGATATGGAGCACCTATTGAAAGATAAACTGGAGGATGGAGAGCTCACCAGAACACATACGAACCTGCATAATATACATAAGGAACCGATACATACTGTTCAAAGGTTAAAATAAATCTACAAAAACTAAACAATCAGCAGCAGCAACAACAACAACAATGATGTACATAATTTTTATCCATCATTTCTTTATACTATCCGCCCTGTGATGGACTGGTGACCTGTCCAGGGTGTATCCTACCTTCCACCCAATGATCGCTGGGATAGGCTCCATCTCCCCCCAGGATCCAGAAGGATAAGCGGGTTAGAAAATGTGTGTGTGTATGTTTATTTATACTAGCTTCCTTGTAATATACTGTATGATGACTGTGTAATTACTCTGATGGAGTTCATGAAGCTGTTCCTAGAACTGAGCTGAAACTTGTCTCAACAACGGCCCTGACCTGTTCAATCATAAATAAATAAATAAATAAATAAATGCCCCTCCGTTTGGGAGTCCCGAGTCTCCACACAACCCCCCCTCCCACCAGCACCCCGCCCCCCACTTCAGGTTCCCCCTCTTTCAGGTGTGATTTAGGCCTGCTATCGGCGCGCTGCTTTGGCTGAAGCTCGGGCGCGCTGTAAGCCCGGCCCCCTTTCTCCTTCTCCTCCAGCTTCTCCACTAAACCCGCTATCTGTCCCCTCGCGCTGAGACACACACACACACACACAGAGAGAGAAAGAGAGAGAGAGAGACAGAGAGAGAGAGAGAGAGAGAGAGAGAGAGAGAGAGAGAGAGATACCGCGCGCGCGCCGAGTGTGGGAGAGAAGTGGAGCAGAGCTCACGAGCTTTAACGGCAGCCTCGCGCCACGCTCTCACTCACTCACTCACTCTCTCACTCACTCACTCACTCACAGCTCGCCGCGAGTCCGCGGAACACGAAGCCCAGCCTTCGAACCTCCTGAAGAAGAAGAAGAAAAGAAGAAGAAGAGCTGTCCTCCATACACACTCCGCTTCAGAGAGCGAACAGTTTTTTTTTCTTCTGAGGTGTTTCGTTCCTCCGTCTCTCAGTTTTTTTTTCTTGAGCGTCTCTTTTCTCCGCCGTGGTGGATTTTAAAGTCCCAGCCTGTGAAGTCCACCACCCCGCGGCTCCCTGACGGCTCCTCTCCGCGCGCTGTCACTCGGCAGGACGGTCACTCCACCGGACACTCACTTTCCGCACAGAATGAAGTAAGTGACGAGCACTGACACCCGGTCTGTCTGCGTGTGTGTGTGTGTGTTTTCAGTTGTAGTCAGCGTGTATGTGCCGTGGACAGCGCGCGTGTCAGGTGAAAGGAAAGGGCGCGCGCGTCCTCCTCGTTTTCCAGTCAGATTCAGGACAGAACCGCGAGCCGCTTTTTCACTCTTAATGTCAGCGCTAACGGAGAGCATTTATGGTATTTTTCCGAAATAAATCAGCAGAACGGAACCTAAAATCACTCTAAGCAGAGTCTCAAGCGTGAGGGCGCAAATATCAGCAGCAGAACCGTCTCCGTTTGGCTCAGAGGGACTTTTCGCTCTTTATTTTTAGCGTAGCTAGGCTAATTTTTTAAATGTCTGCTTCCACACAGTGCGACAAAAGTTGCTAGTCTCTCAGGACACGACAGACAACATGTTCACCTGCGTGGCTGTGGCTATTTTAGCGATTTACCCCCGCTAGCTAGCAACTTCGCTCACTTCACTCACACACAGCAGATTAGCCTCATGGTTTTGTTGACGTTTTTACCCAGAGCGCTGACCTTGTCTTTCCCGTTTAAACCCGCTGTTGAAAGCTGTATAAATGCTCTAGCAGGCTGTAGATGTCGAAGAAAAAAATAATGCTAGTCTCGGTAACTTCAGGGCTTTATTCACTAATCTCCTCAGCTCACACCTCAAAACTGGTAACTACTCATGATACGCTAGTTTTACAAGAGTCCCATCAGCCCCGTGTAAACTTCACTCAGCCTGTATTTTCACTTAAACACATTACACCTAGTTTTTCCTCCCATTACTCCCAAAACCTCTGTCCCACCCAGCTTAAAACTAAAAAAGCGTCTGCTTTTAACTGACTTATTTCTCCAGCAGCTGACTGACACTAAAAGGTGATGGTGGGAGATGCCTTTTTAAAAAAACTTTAACATGAGACAAATTTGCAACCCTTTATTTGGAAGAGTGAGGTCACACACACTACATCTTTCAGCGCAATCAACTAAACCTAATAAAGAGGGGCTACTGTAATTTTTTATTTATTTATTTTTAGAGGAACTGTGCTTATTTTTATCATGCACTTCAACATCGTTCAGCTGCCGCTGGCTCCCTGACCAAACAAAGCTTTTAACTTCGATGTGAGAATTTGTGATGTCCATCTTCGACTGAGGCAAAAAAGCAGACAGTAGTGCTGTAGAGAGCGATAAAAGCTGTTTTTTTTGTCTTAGCACCAGAAGGCAGGAATTATTACCACCATGCGAACTGATATTTACAGATAAAATGTTCCAAATGTAACTTTCTTACTTACAAGGCACTGATATAGTTTTTCCAGGGTGTAAAAGTGATCAAGAATTTTAGAATATAAGTTCATCTTTCACATACGTCAAAGATGTTTTATTGCATGGATTAACATCAGCAAACGCTAACAGACATTAAATGTTTTATTGCTCTAACGGATTAAGAGTTAATACAAATATTGCTTGTAACAATTTGGTGTGAGTTGTCATTTTCCTTTCTTAGTGTAAGTAAAGGGGAACAGCAAAACTTATTGCTTTTTGTGTGCTTCATTAAACAGGCAACTGGAGAATATAACAGCATTTTGTGTAATAAATAAAGTGGGTTTATGAATAGGATTGTTGTGATGTGAAGTGTGATATTTTGAGAATACTTTCAGGAGACGCTCTTTTGTTCTACAGTTTGAGTACGGTATGTGATACAGTGCATGATTGCAAAGAGATGCATTTGGTGATTATATTTACTTGAATGTTTTTTTTTTTTTAATGGGGGTGCATGGCTCTAATGATTTTAGAGCGTGAGGTCCGGCAGGTATTGTATTTCTGTCTGTCTACAAGAGAAAAGTGACCTCAGACACACGCTCTGTGTAACTGTTCTGTCACATGCTAAATGCAATCAATGAAGCTCTCCTCTGAGTGCGTGTCTCACCTGTTGCTCTCTTGGGATTTAGCGTTTGGCTAATCTGCCCAGGAGGAAGGTGAACACACTCACATGTGAACATGATAATACACAGAAGGAGGCTCAGTTACACACACACACACACACACACACACACGCATACGCTGGTCTTCCTCAGACCCTCAGACCTGTCGTCTCCGGGAAATCACTGGGGATTTGGCCTCTGCCGATTCACAAAACCAACAGTGACAACACGGCCTTATGTTTCCCCCAAAGAGCGGGATTAGCTCCACACGTGTCACTCTGATTGGCTAGAGGAGTTAAACCGATTGTCAGGGGCACACTTAGTGTGTGTTTCCCCTCTCTAAAGACAGGCGAATGCTCACAAGCACTGATAACATTAACGGCCAAACAAAATTCCCTCCCGTTAAGGACTTGTGCAATATCAATTTGGAAATAAAAGCCATTTAAATAAAAATTACAGTCAAATGAAACTGTTAGCAGAAAAAAAGGTGCAACACTAAACAAAACATTTCAGCCCACAAAAGACTTCCAAATCCCCAAAACAAACAAAGAAGCTTTTAAAGTGTTGCAGTTCTGCATGAATATCTAATGAATGACATGTAGTTTATCCCTCTATAGATCACGGCTCAACTGTTTAAATGCCCATATTACTCTGCTTTTGAAATGTAGCTTAGGACTAGTTCTAAATGTTTGTAAGGGTTTTTGCTGGGTTTACACAGTTAAACTTAATGAAAATGTTTTCATTTGCAAACTGCCGACTGGCAAGATCTGCTGCTAGATAGCGAAGCAAATTGCACTTTTCTTGCCCACAGGTAAGGAAAACAGTCTGTTTTGCAGTTTCATGACTGCTTATTTATCTTTCACACAAAGGCATGTCCCCCTCATATTGCATATTTCGTGGTGACGTGAGTGAATGAATGTATTTGTTAAATGCGAATGACTTTTGCCGCTGCTTGAGCATATGCGCCTCGCCTCTGCTGTATGATCTTTGCCTTTGAGGATAGCGAGTTTATTTTTAAATGTTCAAACTTGAAGGCCGACTCATAAGTCTAAGGAAGTTTCCAGCGCAAGGAGGTATTTAAAGGCACTTTGAGAAGAAATAAAAAAGAATTTCATTTCTCATTAAAGTTCTTTTAGTGTTACACATTATTTGGTATTATTTGTTTTAATACAGTACAATTCACTTCTTCACAGCTGATGAAGTCTTCAACATTTTATTCATTTTCTCCTGTTGTCTCATTGCTCTCTCCCCAGCTTCATTTATTAGGCCCCTAAAACTGTTTAATAAAGCAAAGAAACCAGCTTGAAATCAGTAAATTTTGCCCTTGAATATGGTGCGGTGGATCTGCGTTAGGGGAATGTGCCCGGTGTCCTGGTTTTGCATAACGACTTTCGCCTCTGCATCTGTCTCTATCTAGTAATTAGCAGTGATGCCTGGCAACTTTTCTTTCTGCGTTAAGTGGAAAAGAGTGTGGGTTTTTTTTTTTTTCGTTCACTGGAGTGTTCGCAAGATCACAGAGGAATAGATCTGCCTTTGATGTTTAATTGTATTGTAAAACACATTTTAGAATATTTCTGCATAACGTTGAGTCGAGTGGAGGCCTGCTGTGTGCTGTGGGCTTGTGTGGTACCCGCGCGTCTGCCGTGAGATCTGTGTATGCACTTGGGTGGGATACTGCGAGGTGTCTGAGTGTGTATGTGTGTGTGTTTTTGTGTGTGTATGTGTGTGAGTGTGTGTGTGGGTGGGTGGGTATGTGGGGGAGTTTGATATATTTTCGTGTGTGTTTGTCTATGCGCAAACGGCGAAGAGCCGTGAAAGGCAGCTAAGTCAACTTGAAAGAGGCTGTGTGATAGAGAAGGCGGTGTGATACAGACCAAAAGTATGGAAGCATGATTTTTAAAGTTTAAAAAATGATTTTACAATTAAGTCCATTTGTCAGCACATCTACAGAGATTTTTTTCCAAAATATTCTACTGGTTTACACTGATACACTCTTACTCTGATCTATTACATGAGAAAAGCCTTCATGCTTTTTGCTGACAACAGGTCCTTACAGTGAGCGATTTTTAATGTGCTCCACCTGGTTCATCAAGGGCCTCAGAATTAGAACTGTAATAAAGCAGCACAGATTAACAAACAATTAGTTGTACTCTGTTGCTGTAGACCAGGGTTACTCAAAGTGCACCAAAAATTGGCCCGTGAAGAAGTTTTATTTGGTCCGTCAGAAAAATTACCCTAAGCCCACGACTTCATCCAATGAGATAACATATTTTTGTACAATACATAATTCGGTTTTATTTTCCTTTTAAACTTGTATTTTAGTGATATAATATAGTGTAATGTTATAAAAGAAATTTTTAATAGCTGGATTTGAAACCTACGTACTGTCTTTATTTGTATACCACTTTGGCTTTTAGCCCACCACAAACATTGCATGTTGGCCCCCCAAAACAAAAGGTTTGTGCATTCCTAATGTAGACATTTATCTAAGCCATCGTGTTCTGTTGAGAAACATATTACTGTCAGTTATCTCTTAAAGAACAATTTTACAAAGCCTGTACATTCAAACATTTGGCCTGTAGTGTTTTTGCATGGATCAGTCATGCAGTCATGACCCATGCAGAACTTTAAATTGTGTTGCACTGAGAGATGCTTCAATCTAAACGCCGCTGTAGTGTTCTACACTGGGTGAAGGACCCTCCTGTTTCCCCTTTAGGCTCTCTCTTTCATGCATACTCACTACGTTAGGTGGTCTACCAGGGCCTTCTTCTCTTGAACCTCCTATCATCTAGAGCTCAAAACACCGTCCTGTTCAGATGGAAGCCGAGACTGCAGGCCTGTGGCAGGAGAGGCACATGAGCAGATAAGACAGAAAGAAACCTTCAGAGAAGAATGAGAAACATTCGTTTGTTTAAGCACAGGCTCATTCGTCCCTACATGGAAAAGCCCTCGAGAAAGTATGACTGCTTTTTCTTCAGAGGAAGAAGGCTTTGCTAAAGGCATACGCATAATCTCTTAAAAATAAAGCTTCTTTGGGGAGATGCTTTAGAAGAACCACTTTGATTCCCTTACCTTTCTGTGGATGATTCCTTAAAGAACCATTATAAGTGTGAAGAACTTTTTTGAAGTTTAAAGAACCTCCTCATACTATAAAGCAAAGGTCTTTTCTAGAATTGTAAATTTAAGCCAAGAACCATTTAGGAATCCTTATTTTTAAGAGTATATGTGTTTAGTGTCAGTGTCAGCGTTCTGTATTTAAGCATGCCAGGCTACCATTCGGGGCTTTGCGTGTTTGTTTGTTTTGTTTTCAGTAACCGCCCCTGTGAGAGGCCGCTACTGGAAAAAAAACAGCAGCTTAAAACTAGATAAAGTCCAGAGACTTTCAACTACTGTCCAGGCACCAAATATAGCCTTGTAAAAGCTGCCCGGTTTTTACGCATATTTCAACAGGGTTATTCCCAACACTTAGCAGAACCCACTCAGGACTGATTTCTCTCTTACAGGCTCCTGAGTGAGAGAGCCTGTGACCACGTCCCATGACGAAGCAGTGGCCTTCCTGGGCATGACAAGCACTGTGGCACAGTGCTGGCCCCTGCCCAAAAAAGCCCAAAAAAAAAGAAAAGAAAAAAAAATGAGAAAAAAATAAGGCGCGAAGGGAAAGCAGGGGGAGGGGGGTGGTAGCGGATGCTGAAATATTTTCCAGTGAATGTAATTTATCTTTGTCAGTGGGGGCAGCATAGCCCTGTCATTCTGTAACATCCTCTGATGGGAGTGAAAGGGGGGTGGGGGTTTGGTGGCTGGGTGGGACAGAAGGCCCTCTGTGTCCCGGCCTGGAGCAGCATCCTTCTGAAAAGCCGGAGCTGCTGTTAGACTAGTGCAGTGTTTTGCAGGGGATATATTTTTAGTAGATCCTGTCTCCACAATAGACTCGGAGGTGGAGGTCCTTGCTTGTTTTTTTTTTTTTTTCAAAAAAGCTGTGACGTAGTGTTTTTAACAGGTACCGTATACATGCTTGTTAGCCAGCACTGTAAACACTATAGCAGCTCTACTGGGACAATAAAAAAATGACAAGCGTGAATCTGAATCGTGCCCGTTTCTATGCAAAACAAAGGGGAAAGAGTTGCTGAAGTTTGTTCCATTTGCGCAGTAATTACTGGAGTACCCCTCTCCTGCACATTTTAATGTTTCCTCTGCTCTGACACACCCACTTCAACTCAAGAGGGACTTGTTAACCCCTTAAACTCCAGACTTAAATTATTCACTCTAGATAACTGATGCATCATTTTCACAGCAGTTACTGAAACACTTGTAGCACATAAAAAATTATCCATTGAAAAAAAGTAAGTAACCTTGCCTTCTACTAGTAAGTTAACATAACAATAATCTGTGATTTACATTCTCATATTTTATTATTTGAGGTTCAATGAGCTTAAAATTTTAAGGTAAGTTTTTGGTATTGTGCCTTTAGACTGAATGTCCTGTAATGTGCCACATTCAAAAAACAGTGAAACACTCTTTGTAACTTCAGGGTGAGTGGGAGGGGCTAACTGCTCTAGTCTGAATAGGCAGATACATGTAAATGTATTGGTTTGTGTGATATCACAAAAGCAACAAATCCCAAATAGGCTGGTTTTGCAGCTTAATTTCCATATATGAACTGGGGAATTGAAAGTTTGAATATTTACATATTACAAATTTTTATTAAAAAAAGCGTGTATAATTTGGATATGAGTCTTTTAGGGTTTATTTGGCTGACCAGGTGTGTTAGAAACACAAAAATGTGCAGGACAGTGGTACTCCAGGACCGCTGCATTATCTGGAGTTCAGGGGACTTTTACAGAGGATTTGGAGCCTTAACATATCTGTGCTGTCTTTTGGAGCACCTCGTATGGTGCTGCCAAAGCGCACACGTGTGTGTGTATGTCTTTCCACAGTCATCTGCGCCTTTCTCAGCGGCCCTTCCTGTCAGCGCAGAGGGGGGTCCGGAGTGGCGCAAACAAAAAAAAAAAGAAAGAAAAGAGACACGAGGCAGTGGACACAGTCGGTGAGAAAAGGGAGCGAGGCAATGAGGGAGAGAGAGAAAAGAAAGGTCTGAGGGGAAGAGGAGAGGAGAAGGTGTGTGAGGGGCTGGCGTTATGACACTTCGTGCCTTTATGTTTGCAGTGGCTGCTGTACAAGCCCCTTCAACAGGCTGTCACCTCCCAGCCCCATCAAAATGAAGCTGCTTCAGCGCTAGCTTCCAGCTTTCCCCTTCTGCCTGCTTTACTCTTAAATCTCCACAGAGTGAGAAAGCGACATTCACTCACACTGTCTGATTAACTGCTTTTTCCTTAGAAGTCAAAAGTTATTACTTTCAAATGTACTTTTACATGTTTGATTGCATAGAGGGTTACACAATGAATTACATTTACATTAAATTTTGACAGGTTTAAGTCTGTATTTCTGACTTTTTTCCTGTTTGTTTAGATCTCAAGGAATGACAAAAATGGAAAAAAATGTAGAAAAAGTTTTTTTTTCTTTGCACAAATTGGGGCACACAACAACAAAAATAATCATTATATTAAAATCATAATAAAATATCTTCTTTTCTAGGTTTAAACACAAACATATTGGTTGAAATTTTAGAATCTGTAGTTTCATCAGAATTTCTCAGCTTGTTTTGGTAAGAGATTAGTGAGTAATGATTACTATTAACCAGTGATAACTGAGACTTCTCAGAATTAAACTCCAGGTTTTATTTCATTATTGAACATAAGACATTTTGTGCTTTTTTCACACATTTGTGCTTATTTTAAAAGGGAATTCCAATGAGAAATACTCCCCTCTACGGAAACCAAAAGGATTTCCTTACAGGGGTGGTGATAAGAAAACTGAATTGTACTGCCATTTTATTTATGTAAAATGATCAGTGAGCCTCCACTTGTCTTCTGATAGTAAAATAGTGGTTAATCTGAAGTGCTAAGTTTCTTTTTAATTTAGGCCAAAACTCAGAACTGTCATAAAACAATGTATCAGGCATCAGGCAGCCTCACTGTAACCATTTTGTCTTAGAACTGTTTGCCAAGCAGCTTTTAGCGGCATTAAATGCTTTAGACTTCTGCTTCCTATTGCCACCACTGTAAACAATCAGACTTAGTACGCTTCTCTAGAACAGAGCATTTTACACCAAACCATCTTAAGGATTGAATTATGCAGAAACCTTAGTGAAAGCAGTGTTTTGTGTTTTTCAACACAAAAGTGTCGCATGTTTGCACAAAAACACGTTTGAATTATCATATCATTTTTAGAGCATATGTAAGGCATGTAGTAATAAGAGTGACAAATTGAAAGGTCTGGACCTGCTGAGTTCAAGGGGTTAATCTCAATTTGTGCTTGAAGCTGTTTCTTTTTTCCCTACTTGTTTTAAAAATCACATTCACATGGGTTCACATTGCCAGTCATTTTTCATGTCACCATTCTAAAATAACTGGGGGAAGACAGTGGAACTTCTGTAACAGAACAGACATCCAAAGCATGCTTTTATATTAAACGGGAATCATTTGGATGCAATCTTTTTTTTGCATTCAGAATACGCTGAAGAAGAGAGAGGGCCTTTCTCAGCATGGGTTTGACTCCATCAAGGATACCTCGCGCTCCATCCTTCAAAACCATTGCTTTAAACTCTTGGTGCCCACTTTCTTGTCTGTGTCATTTCTTCCCTTGCTTTGTCTCACACCAAGCAATGGAAAAAGAGTGGGCAAATGGCTTATTAAAGATGTCTCTTTCCCTCCATATTCCTTAAAGTTATTTTTTTTTCTTTCTCTCTTTCTTCTCCACAGTACCGTGTGTTTACTTTGATGTATGACTTTTCTTCCAGTAGTTCCTCCAAAGTGCAGCCAATGATGTCATTAATTTTATTACAGATGCACTGTCTGGAAAAGGAGAGGGGGGAGAGAGAGAGAGAGACAGAGAGAGTGAAAGAGAGAGAGAGAGAGAGGGAGGAAATGTGCAGCGCAGAGTTGTATGCATAATGAATGAGAGCAGCACTTCATTTGAAACTTCAAGGTTTGCTGAGAGACCAGAGAAGAGAAGAGAGGAGAAGGAAAGGGATGACAGAAAGAAAGAAAGAAAGAAGAGAGAGAAGAGAGAAAGAAAAAATGAAAGAGAGGAGAAATTGAAAGAGAAAGTATTAAAGAAAGAGAAGTAAAAGAAAGAAACAAAAAATGAGGTGAAAGAAAGTGAGAGAAGACAGAAAACAAGAAAAAGAAAGCAAACAGGGATAGAAAAGGAGAGAGAAAGAGGGAGTGAGAAAGAAAGACAGAAAGGGAAAGAGAGAGAATGAGATCGACCTTGCTTTCGCTTCGAATGAGTGGACTTGCGGAGGTGGCTGCATTCACCTGCAGCTGCTCCTCTCAGCCTCAGTGGAAAAACAAATAACCTTGTGTATGTATGTGTGTGTGTAGTGTCCGTTCAACCCTGTCGATGGGGGGGGTCCTGGTGGGGGGAGCTCCTGTGTCAGTAGTTTGGGCGACACAGGCGTGGTATTAAAGTTTTTTTGTTCTGGCTCGTGGCCCGTGCTTCCTAAACAGTGCCGTCCTGACAGAAATAGCTCAGCCATGAGATTGACTTTTCTCCTCATGTTTGCTCCCCTTGTCCCATGTGTGTGTGTGTGACGGTGACTATGTGTGTGAGCTCGCAGTATTGTTTGGGTTAAAAATGGCTGCTGTCTTATTTTTGGACCGGAGCGCCTCGCGGGTTTATAAATAGCAAAGGAAGTGAGGGAAGATACCTGCCGAGACTCTGGCTAGCTTAGCAGTCCCACTGACGCCCAGCATCCATGCTACTCTCTCTCTCTCTCTCGCTCTCTTCCTCGTCCTTCCTTTCATGTAGTTTGTTTTACCAGGCAGGTACATTACTGGTGCATACTCACACCCTTATTATATATTATATACAATTATATCCAGTGGGGTCCAAAATTCTGGGACCACATTGAAAATCTGGGAAATTATCTTTCATTTAGACCTTTTTGTTTACATTTTTGAAAAATCTAAAACAAAGAAAAGTTATGACAAGATCCTGCGGTGCAAATTTGTGATATTGACCATGTTAAGGTCTTTGTACAAAAAGGTCAGATTTTTTTAGTCTTATCTGTCTATCTCTTTCACTTAAGCTTGTGTTCAGGTGACTTTTAAGTGCATTTGATTTACTCATCAGAGGTTTTTCACAAAGTTGCTTGCTCAAGAGCACACTGTCATTAAAGCATATGGGAGAAATTTTTGTAAATGTTTCAAAGATTCTCCTGTTCTCTCCTTTTTATGCTAATAATTTATAATGAAGATTTTTTATTAAATTTAAAAAATAGGAAACAAGCATTTTTACTAGATATATCAGACTTTTGGATCCTTCTGTATGTATATATTAGTTAGTGCACGTGTCTCCATCAGGGTCGACTGTTTGGCCTGCAGACTGTAAGTCAGACAGACAGAAAACAGACAGACTGGACACACTTCTTGCTCCCACAACTTGTCAACTCAGGCCAGCTTTGAAATTCATCCTTCAGATAATGCTTTTGAGGGAAATGTTGGTCTGAAACAAGCTTAATAATTCAGGTTCTTCTGGAAGCTCCTTCTAACCTAGCAAAGTGGTGCTACGTCATTCCCCAATGGAAGAGATAACAAAATGGCTGCATATTTCTGAATCCATTTGTGCTCCACTTTTTTCTTTCCAGATACCAATATTGAATCTTTGAGTATTGCTAAGATATTTTTAGATATATTTTGTTAAATACTACTTTAAAATTATTTTTTTCATTGAAGCACTTCATGTAAGAGGACCATCTAAAAGTATGCTATCATACACTTGTTACATGATTGGCTGATCACAATTATTTAAGCTGACCACAATTATTTTCCATAAGTGTTAGCTTTCACAGTCATACGTTTGTCACAAACGGAATGTGAACTGGGCACATTTTCATCCGCTGGGTTGAGGCAAATACATGTAAATAACAGAACCAGACAAAGTATTTATTGAGACACATCATGGGTCTTAGGAAAACAGCAAAAGTTATAACTTCTGACCAGTGCAATTACACTTTTAGAGGGTAGCAGTGAGTAACGCTTGTTTGTTTGAGCGTCAGTTGGGAGGTACTAAGCATTGACAGCTACGAAGCAAGATAGATGATCAGCCAATTTGGCCACTCTAGGCTTGTGCTTTAAATTGTTAATCGTAATTATTTATCTCGCAGTTAATCATCAGCAAAAGTTTCATTATTGTGACAGTCCGACCGCCGCATTTCCTGCCGATATTGTCCCAAGACTGATAACCATCTATGCTGATATGCCATCTCTAGCGTCACCTTTTACCACCTTTAGCGAACATTGTCTGTGTTTTAACCATAGCTAGGCCACATCGGTCTGGCAGGATGTGGAGGTGGTGGAGGTGTCCAGGGGTAAAGGCCATAAACAAATGCACAGAAACTCCACAGAAAACAGCAGGCCTGGAGTAAGTGTCATACCTGTGGTTACTGTTGCCTTTTTTAAAAGAACGAGCATGCTCTGTGGTCCGCTTAATAGAGAAGGCCTGATCTTATTAACTAGAGTGTCTTTAGCCAGAAAAGGGAAGTGTCTGTGCCATGCCTCAGTGTGCAGGAGAAACCGTTGTCTTTTCATGCTAATTAAGCAGTATCCAACCAGATGAGTTTTACACACCTCTCTCGCTTTCACTCTGTTTCACTCTCCTTTCAACTATCTACAGTCATATGCAAAAGTTTGGCCACCCCTGGTGAAATTGTTGTTGTATTGATTTTCTAATTGAAAATAACTTAACATATTCTCTACTGAGAACACACTTCTGCATATTTAATGCACAGTTACTGTTAATTTAACATATTGGGAAAAAAAAAACAAACATAAATTGTGTCCTGTGCAGAAGTTATGGTGCAATTTGTATTTTCTGTTTTATTTTCTTCAATATATTAAACTCAGCAGATAAATAGAAATAATGCACTACAATGTGCAGAAAATGGCATATTTAATTGTGTTCCCTGTACAGGATGTATTAACTTGTTTTCACTCAGAAAAATCAACAAAATGTAATTGGACCAGGGGTGTTCAAATTTTGCATACATATCTAGCTATCTGTCCGTCTCTCTGTCTGTCTATCTACTTCTCTGTTTCTCTTTTTGTGTTATTAATGTGCTTATGACAGATTAATGCGATAAGAAGGCCACATGCAGAAAGACAGAGGATTGTTCTCACCAAGCAGAATCGTTTCTTTTATTTTAAACTTACTGTTCTTCAAAATGCTGCCATGCAGCCTGTCGATGACCCATTTCCGAGATGGTCGAGAAAACAAGGAAGAGCAGCAGAGAAATCCATGGGGAGTAGCCTATGCTCAGGCGCGCATGCACAAGAGAAAGTAAGCGCGAGAGAGATGGTGGGGAGGGGGGCTGTTAATTTTTAGTGGGAAATGGATGTGAAAACTGTTTTTTTTCTTAGATTTCTTCCAATTGCCCTCCCTCTTTCATGAGACCATAGAACATTCCCGCATCCACCACTCCAACATCTCTCTCCTCCTCCACCAGCGAACTCAGAAGAGAGGCGCTGGGAACGTGAGCATGGATTAAGCTTCCACAATAGCCCCCTCTCTTAATTACACGTGTAATGAGTTGTTTATTTGGGATAATGCACAGCAGGAGCAGCGGACCGAGCACCGGAGCCTGGAGCGGACCCGGTGGAGAGCGAGGGATGAGATGGAGGGGAGAATGAAGAGAGTGGGGGAGAGAAAGAGAGAGAGACGGGGGAAAGAGCTGTCAATGTGGGCTCAGAATGAGGGAAAAAAAGGATTGCTTTTGGGGAAGAGAAGTGGAGTAGGTACTTTTTTGACGGCCTAGGGTCAAACAGCCTTAGGATTTTTCTCAGGGTGGAGAAATAGAGAAAAAAAGGGCTTGATATCTTGGAAAACACACAAAAAAAGAAGGGAAAGCAAAGTTCGCAGAGTAGGGAAAGGAGGGGAAGGGAGGGATATGTGCCCGGCAGTGGAGTAAAAGGGAGTGGAAAAGACTGTGGGCGCAAGAGTGAGAGAGAGAGTGAGAGAGAGAGAGAGACAGAGAGAGACAGAGAGAGAGAGAGAGAGAGAGAGAGAGAGAGACAGAGAGAGAGAGAGAGAGAGAGAGACAGAGAGAGAGAGATAGAGAGAGAGAGAGAGGCTCTGCTATCATTAGCCAAAGGGGACAGGCGAGGTTATGTGAACGGTGCAGCTGGAGAAGGAGCTGAGGGAATTGGAAAGGGCGAACTGCTGGGCTGCTTGTGAACCAGCCCCCCTCCCTGCCCCCCCCAACCCAGAGCAGCCTGCATTTTCCCAAAGCACCCCCACACACACCCACCACCCCTACCAAAAAAAGTAGCAAAGATGGTGAGGATAAGCTTCTGGAGCAAGCCTCAAAAAACACACACACACATAAGCGCACTGTTGATTTATACACCGTTTTGGCCGTAGGCACTTGCCTCTCCTTGTTTTCTTTCCCATCCTTATCAGCCCCATCGAGAAACAGACTTTATTCAGCAAGAGCTGGTGATTAGCGTCAAAATAACAGTAATTAGAAGGGTGATTATTTTTGATAACCCTACCCCTGCCCCCACATAAAAAATGAAAATGTAGTAACCCCCTTTTCCTTTTTCAATTCCTCCTTCAAGCTGAATTTTATTGTTTGTTTATTTGTCTTGCTTGTCTTTTTTTTTCTCCTCGTTGAGCCATCGCAAAATGAACGAAGGAGAAGCATGAGCCGGTTTAATCCAGCGTGATGCATCAGACTGACTAAAAGACCCAAACTTTCCCTGTCACCCTTTTGTGATCACATGCGAGAAAAGAAAAAAAAAAGGAAAAGAAAAAAGAAGGCCCGCCACAGCTGCGAGACACGAGAAACACGCAGCAAAGGAAGCTATGCAAATGTGCACAGGCCTGCTACCGTATCCAACAACAAGGAAAAAAAAAAAAACACACGCACACACATATCACACTTCACAAGCTACTCCTACAAAAAAAAGGAGACAGAATGGATGATATGGAAGATTTGAAAGAAAAGGGGAGATAAAATACAAGTTGTAGAAGTTTCTTTTTTCTTCTTACAGGAGGAAAAAAGAAGAGGAGGTTGAGTTTAATTGCAATGATGCGTGGCACAGTGTCGTCAGTGTCAGAGTGGAGGGTGAAAGATGTTTCGGTACCCTGGAAAAACAGGGAAATACACCCTGACAGGTTTTCTTGTACCAGCCACATGTTGTTTGGTGCATCTTAAAAATAGCTGTGGCAGAGGTCATCTACTTGTAATCCTCAAGCTTGAGAAAGGAGTCATGTTGAGTGATTCTGTGGACATGGAGCTCCAGTCCAAGTCTTTCACCACACTCAGCCACCTCTCCTCCCCCTCTCTGTCTCAGTCTCAAGGGTTAAAAAGCAACACAAGTTTATCAGATTTGGCCGGCTACTCCTCTCCTTGCCTCCCTTGTGGGCCTTGAGGGTTTTTTTCCCTTTGAAAGTTCGGGCCGGTTTGATTCACTGCAGCTGGAGTGGACTCTTTAATCAAACGCTATCTTCTCGCTGGTTTACCTCCACCACCCATTTGCTTCGTCACCTCCCTCCCCCCCATACCCAGGCCTCCATCTCCCCTGAACACATCTTAATTGGTTGCTTTCTGTGACAAATTATGAGGACTTGCTTTGATGAGGTCAGCCCGAGCTGTTGCCTGAGTGGAGCGTGCCTGGCTTTGCCAGCCCCTTCAAGCTCTTCTCACCACTACAAACAGGCTAGAGGGAGAGAAAAGAGGACGGGATGTGGATGTGCCAGTCCCGTAATGACAGACTTGGGATAGGATTGGCCCCTTGGGGGATGACTGGACCCCTGCTTCAGGTTAGACTGCGGAGGTATCTCAGAAGTTGGTGGACAATATATGATAATTGCTAACACTATTTGAGCCTTTGCAATACTGAGGTCACAGAAAGCTGCAATATGCAATTGCAATATTGCCATCTAACCTATCACAAAATGGTTCATTTTGTTATTGTGAGCAATACAACCAATCACAGATGTTTCTGCTGAAAGTTGCTGGGTATGCTGGCAAATGAAGGCGTTCACCTGACCCAACAAACGTAAAACATTTTTTGGTCAAAATAATATAGGCCAATCTTTGACCATATCAAGATTTTTTGAGAATATCATAATTGCAGTACATAGCTACAGAATGGCAATATGGTTCTTATTAGAGACTCATAACCAACTGTCATTAATTGGCAATTAATTGTTAACCAGCAAGCCTAAAATCAAGAATACAATACATCACAAAATCCATTATAAAACAGTATAAAACCTTATAAAACTTCTGAAATCTGACTGTCAGGGCCACATTCAAACCCACTGTAAAATACTCGATAGACACACACTAATGAGAATCTACTTAGAGATCTACTGAATACAGTATTAGTGCACTAAAATATTAAAAAGTATTCCTTGTATGGACTTTTGTATGACGCACTGATAGGTGGGCCAGGCATAAGCATGTACATAAAGTAAACTCAAAGCCATATAAGACGTACCCTACAGGAAAAACACCCTGGTTTTAAATCAAGGGCTGACAATGGTAATATGTTAATGATTATGTGACCAAAAACTAGTTAACTAGTTGAGAAAAATATTGTAATGTTGGGCTATTGAAAGCTCTATTCTGAAGTTCTAAAACTTTATTTACCACTTATTATTAGCCTAAGTACAAACAAACATAAATGCCATGACTGGGGCTAGCTTTGGCTCAGTGTACCTTAGTAACTCCCAAAAGCTGTTGCTGTCCATCATGTCTTTCTGTATAATTTTGCAAACCCATGTGTGATTTCCTCAAACCACCATTACTATCTCTCAGAGAACATGGACAAAATAGTTGTCTGTCTTATCGCTTGAGGATGTTTGCTTTCAACGTGTTTGCAGTTGTGCTATCATCCTCTCGAAAGTGGTCTCGAGCACCACTATTTTTAGCTGTGCACATTTATTTTTTCAGTAGGTCTGTCTTGTGTAAACAGTTGCTTAGTGCATCCAATCCTCACGCATACAATTCAAAAATGTTCCTCAACTTGAATGCCAAAAATTCTAATTGTTATTTATTGAGAATTAAAATAAATTAACTGTTAGCATTGGTAGAACAATTGTTTATTGGCTGCTTAACAGTTTGTCAGTTAATCATTTACATCCCCAATTCTTAACATTCAGGTCATTCCACCACTCTTGACATTTAAAAAATGTATTTTTGTGCCATTTCAACCATGTAATGTGAATATAGTCTCAGTCTTATATATTCGCAGTATTTACTAGTGTTTCCATTGTGGCCTAAAAAAGTGATATGATCTGTCATGCTCAACTGATGAGTATGGTTGCATGAGGGGGAGAATGGACCAGAGAGGAAGTGCTATCTTGATTTGTTTACATTTTGACCCACTGGACAGGAAGTCAGGGAGGGAGAAAAAAGTCAAGGGGGGAGGCAGAGAGAGAGAAATTGAGCAAGAATTGAATTGGAAGGGCGAGGAAGGCACAGAGAGGAGGGAAAGAAAAATCATGGCCCTCTTGTTTAGACAAACACCAACTGCAACAATTGTTGTTTAATGGCGCGAGACATCAACAGTGCAGCAGTGGTTCCACCAATCAGCCCAATCAGCTTGCGGTAACTCTGAATGAGTATGACATCATTTTGGAAAGCTGAGGATGGTGGCGATGACTGGAACTTTTTGCAGTAGGAGAGTTTGAGAGGGCGTCTAGGCTAAAGCAGCCGCTCTCTCCTTTCTTTCCCTCTCCTCAAACTGGGTTACTCGGTTTTCGTGCAGAGCTTTGGGACCAAGAAGAAAGAGAGAGAAAGAGAGAGATAGTGAGACAGAAGAAGAGAGAGAGAAAGAGAGAGAGAAGGAAGAAAAAAATGTGTAGGTCGAACTTATGAAGGACATCCTGGTTGAAGTGCTATGCCTTCGTGTTTCAGATATTCTCCTGTACTCCATTTCGTAGACCACATTGTCTGTGTGGGTCAATTCAGACATCATTCTTTTCTAATTTCATATTTTAATGAATACGTTTACTGTGATTGTTAGTCTTATTTCTCCCAAAGGTCTGATTCATATGAACCCTCAAGTTGTGGTTCAAGCAGTTTTAGATTTTGTAAGGAGGCGTTTGTGGTAGAATATCTTAGCCTGGGATATTGATTACCATCTCTGGTCATTGAGGCCTCTGTGTACACTCATTTTGAAATATTGTACTGTCCGTTTGAACCTGCTCCCACATTTCTGTGAGGCATTTCATTTGCCTACAAAACAAGCCAGAGGTCAACAGGAATTTTAAGATTTGCACTGGTGAAGGACCAACCACAACTGACCTTAAATGAATGAAAAATGAATATTAAGGATAAAGCACCATGTAACCGCTTTAATCCTGAAATAACAAAGTTAACAGTTGGAATTCCTGTGATTATATACTCATATATGCATCCAAAATAAGTTTCTGTCATGCAGTTATGTCGCTAAGTGACATATCAAATAGACTATGAGTGCAAAGAGTTTATATCAATAACGAATTTAGAAATAATTGTCTCATTATTTTTTAGATTTGTTTTCATATAACTATGGATGCATAGAAAATGAAAAAAGCCAGTTTCTTCATGTTTACTGAAACATTAATCACAAAAAAGCACAGGGCAATTAATGAATATGCTGATTGATCAGAGGCACGAAGAGAAGAGATTGCTTAACTTCCTTTTTTCCACTCTCCATCTCGCCTCGTCTTAGGCGGCCTTCAGAAGAGGGAAGGAAAAAAAGCTGTTACAAGATTTCAGTAAAACACTTCAGTATCAAGTGCCTCAGTAGCTTACCGTACTTCGCCACACATGACGAAGAGAAGGAAAGAAGGGTGGAAGGAGAAAAAGAAGAGGCAGAAGCGAGGAGGAAGTGTGTTGGCACCCGCTCTCGGTCTACGAGCCATGTTAGCCTCTGGGCTTAATTGAAGCCAGGAGGGAGCGTTTAATAATTGCTGTCAGAAGATCAAATTTAATTCTCTTTTTCACAGGACCGCTGTAGGGTAGGGTGAAACAAATTGTCATCGGAGATTTCCAAATGAACAAAGCTTTTAATTAGTCTGATTAGAATGCCAAGGTAGAGAGGGGGCAGAGGAGGAAGGAAAGGGGGAAAAAAAGTGCGATGAAATAATCAGAGGGCCATCTAGGCGTGCTGCTGGCTGGTGTGGTGCGGCGACCACGTGACTCGGCCTGCAGACACGCCGCAACCCCTGAACACGGCTAACACCGCTAGACGCTGTCATCCTCCGTGGAGAACATAATTGGGCGAAGATGTCAGGCCTTTGTCTGTTCCAAGTGACATAGCTCTGGGCCGTGAGCATAGGGAGGTGATTAGTCACCGACCAAAGACGTGCGCTGCGTGTATTTATTTCTTTATTTCTTTGCTTTTTTTTCCTCAACCATTTTTTTTCCACAATGCATTGGTACTTCATGGAAGTCTACAGTTGTAACTGTCATTTTGCGATAGCATTTAAATGTAATGAAATAATTACATATTTAAAGACATAGTTATATAACATTAGTATATAATTTTTAGGCTTAAGACTTTTTTTCTGCTTTTTTATATGCTTCAGTGTTAAGGAGTAACTGAAATATGGCAAAACTGAAAAAGATGTTCACTTTTTCTCAAATCTGAATGCTTTCCACTTCTACTTGCAAACACAAATGTGCTGTCACATGAAACTTCAAACTTTCAATTTTTGATAGATTTCCTATGTTTTTTGATGACATATAAATGAGAAATGAGGGCCATATTCTACATTTTTGTTGCATTTTATTATTTTTTCATAGGGTCGATTTATAACATTTGTGTGTTTTGTTTTTTTTTGTACCAAAAATAGCAATAACAGGCTATTTTGTTACAGTGTCTTTAAGACCAAGATACAACAAATGAGCTCTGTTCTGATTGGCTGTCCTGTATTGTGCCTCATTCAAAAAGCAGTCCGGGCTCTCTGTAAAACTTCAGTGTGAATGGGTGGGGCTTAACTGCAACATTTCCATATATAGACTGTATGCACTGGGGAGTGAATGTTTTAAAACTTTGCCAGTGTTTACATGACTTCAAACTCCTTTGTTTCAAAAAAGCGAGGGAAATTTGTTTTTCCACGATATGGACACCTTAAAATGAAATTTCACCATGCTTTTGGTTGTAGCGATGGCAGTAGTGACTTCTAAATGTTCAATGCTTCATTTATACATTCGTCTGTTTATTGGGACGGGGTTTGTTCTGTTTGAAGTGTTAGTCAAGTGAAGAAGTAAACCAGAGATATAAACTTTTCATGAGTCTTAATTTTCATGCTGGACTCGAGCAGTGCTGTGGTTGCACCTGGACCTTGAGCTGCTGCGCGTGACGTGGCAGTGGTTAGACATTTGCTGATAAACACAGCTCTCCTTTTGCAGATGTGTGAGGAGGGGATCCTGAACACACGATTGTGGTTCTTTATTCAAATCACGGTGTCTGAAGACCCATGCATCTTTATGTCACTGTAATAGTAAAAAAACATGTTGAGCACAGTGCTGGCTGCAGGATATAGAACTTTATAATGAGCTCAATGATCTCAACCCAAGAGCCTATGATTTTCTTGCTTTCTCTTTTTCCGTGCCATTGGTAAATTTCAGTTCTCCTTTCTTTGTATACTTTGCTTCCACTGTACCAGCAATTCATCAGGAAGTGTGCATTTAGTATCTTCTAGGTACTGTAGTCTACAGCACACATGCTCCTCGACCAGCTGCAGTTTCTGAGAACTAGCCATACGCTGAGCCATTTTACAGAGCCCACTTCATCAAGCTGTTCTGAAGGTTCTGTAGCCCCCAGTATGCACTGGTACACTTCAGCTGAACACCTGTTCTGAAGAGGACAGTTATCAGTCACTACTGAGCTCACCCATTCATATCTCGAAGCCAAGCAGCTGCCTCCTCCCTGCCTCTCTAGTTGACATGGTGTGTCGAGCCACGTTGTCCTTGGCCCGCTTCGCAATAGCTAATTGACAGACGGCTCTCACCTGGCCCTGTTTCGGCTTTGGTGGGCCATGGTTGGTGTTTACCGACTGAGTGAGGGACGTGACTGCTGTCAGCACCCCTTCATCCCCGTTTCCACTCCTTTCACTTGGTCGTACAGTGCCTTATTTGCTAATGTAAGGGTATAATCCAGGAATTAGCTCCAGTCAAGAAAAGAATTTTTTTAATTTGAAATTTGGTGTAAAAAAATGTATGTATATACTAATGAGAGGAATTAGGCTATATCATCAAGGGAAACAACAGGACCTTTTGTATTCCTGTTTTAGAGATTTCTCTATAGATATTTGAAAAACAATCACTTTAACTACAAGTATTTGGCTGTCTAAACTTTAAAATGTGAGCAAAGTGAAGGATAAACATCATTTTCTTCTCATTTGATGAAATGCTAAGGCCTGAAGCCATTTGATAAAGAGAGGGTTCTCTTTGGGAGACATCTGTGAGACTGGCAATGAAGTTGAGCGTTATTTTAAAGAAATTTACAGCTGATTGCAGGGAGAGACAGGGGTGAAGCATTGCTGGGGAAGGTCCCTGAAAGAGCACTCTGTGCAATGTAAAAGAAACCTCTCCTTTTCCATCGAATGCCCTAATCTCACGTAGCACCTGAAAAGAGCTATTCACTGAATGCAGCCCAGTAGAAATGCAGTTCATCCATAATTTCACACATTTGCTAATAAAGTCTCTCATTGTGGCATTCCGCTATTTCTTTCTGCTTGTCTTTTTTTATGAGTTGAGGTAAAGTCTAGGTTTTTGGGGGCTGTTTAAACGAAAAATGATTGCTACTGTTGGAAAGTCCAAAAGAATGGAGACAGTGTGGGTTTCCCAATCAGAGAGTGATTGTATTAGCGATGCAATGAGGGGAGCTCCACTGGTGCTGGAGTTCCATCAATGCAGTAACGTAGTTTTGGATAATAGTCTTTCATGTTTAAATTCTGGCTATAATATTGCTTCCCCCATTGCCCTTTTGGCCCAGAATGCTTTGCTTCCAGCACTTGCATCAGAAAGTGGCCGTTTGTTTACGGTCAGCGGTGGCGGCAGCAGCCTCAGCTCTTTCTTTCTGTTCTTCTCTTCTTTTCTTTCTTCTTTTCTGGCCGGGAGAAGGAAGCACAGGAGTTTTGGTTCCCATTTTGTGCACTCTGGAACAGTTTAGGAAAGGAAGCACCTTTACACCTTTGATTGTCTGTGGTTGCTGATGTCACATCCTTCCGCCAAGGCTCTGTGTTTGTGTGTGTGAGTTTCCTGTCTTGCTGTCCAGTGTTGGGGGTCTTGGGGGTTAGGCCAGTTTTGAGAATGCATGTGGCCTTAGAATGCTGGTGTAAAAGTTCTTCTGTTTAACTAGACTGAGGGCAAATTTTCTTGCAAGGGACATGCTCTCTTTATAGTCCAGTTAAGCCTCAAGAATTCTAACATGCAAAAAAAATATATATGAAAATCTTTTACATTTCACAATCAAAGGACCAACAGAAGTGGTCCAAAATTACTTGAAATAAAATTTCATTAACAGATTCCCTTAATTTCCTTCTCCTACCAAGTTACCGCTTAGGAGGCACAAGATTTTCTTACAACAGCAACAGTAAATATCGATATTTCCACAAAATGTGAGCTGAACATAATTCACAAGATTGACATCGTGGAAAATAGTCAATCTTGCCTACAACCCACCTCACTTACAACCCACCAGTACACTCCCCTTAAGCTTCTGAACTGGCCTTAACAGTTGTCATGACCCATGCATTCCTCAAATCCCACCTCCACCAAGCTGGATCCTGGGATTAGGTCACTCATCCCATTGCATGGCTGACTGACGCTGGCCATTCGTCCATGCTCCTATCTCCCCCAGGCAGCCTTTCGGCTCACTTAAGGGTCTCTGGTTGTAATGACATTACAGAGACAATGGACTTCCCTGGATCCCCCTGCTATGGCCTGGCTTTATCCCTACGCTCAATTAACTATCGTTGATAAACAGCTGCCCGTCTGCAAATAAGTGTACTAAATAAAATCGGCTCCAACAAAATGAACACTGTTAGGGCAGGAAGAAAAAGTGTTTTGGGGGATTAAAATGGAAGAAGGGGAAAAAAAGCTTCCAAGTGCACTTCCAAGCACTAGAGTTCGTCTTCATACTCAAATTGTTTGGAAGCTACATTGAAGCTACTTTTTTTGCGCTGTCTCTTCAAGGAAACGGGAGTTTATTTGAAAAGAGTGAGGGTTTATTTAATGTATCATGCACCTCCTAAAAGGTTTACTTACTGCACTGTAATATGTTATTTCAAATCCCTGCGACCACATTTCCCTGCGAGGATAGAGGATACAGGCTCTTTTCAAGCACATGCTATTACCAAATGTGTTGCAGATGTGCAGGAGAGGAGAGGGAGAGTGTGAGAGGGAGAGAATATGTGGTGACAGTGCATACTGAGGGGAAGTTCTTGGAAGAACTAAGACTTTGTTATTGTCTGGTACTAGCCACTGAACTGGTTAAATATCATTGGAGGTATCTTAAGGTCACACATTGACCCCTTCCAACCCCAGACATATTAACAAGTCATTCATTTTAGGCCTTATTATTCAGTAACTGTTATGAATTATAAAAAAATGTGTACGTTGTGTAGTTATGAGAGGATGAGCCCATTTATGGAGCAGTAGGATTAACTGGTTAAAGGGTTTGTTCTATGTTCTGTTTCTTGTAAGGCGTCAACCCATAATGACGATAACATGACATAATGTATCTGTTAAAGTTGAGAGGTATGATAGCTGCTACAATTTGTAATGCTTTATTACTTTTTATCCCACATTAATCAAATTCAGTATTCAGTATATACCCTTGAAATGGGAACTTCGCAAAAAAATTGCTTTTTTTTTCTTTTTTTCCTTCTTTTTTGTGGCAGCCTATCTGATAAGCAAGCACAGGAAGTCATATTCACTCTATTAAGACTTTGACAATACAATTGAGTGTAAATGATTTTTTTTTCCCCTAAGTGGAACACTTGGGAATGAAACGACCCAGAATTGTGCCTGGTTTTGTTCGTACCCATTGCCCTCTCAGCTCTAGTTCTCACCGAGAAAGGGAGAAATGGAAAGAAAGAAAGAAAGAAAGAAAGAGAGAAAGAGAGAGAGAGAGAGAGAGAGAGAGAGAGAGAGAGAGAGAGAGAAAGAGAAAGAGAGAAAGACGGCTAGCAGCTCATTACATCCCAGTACTGGCTCTCAATCCTCCTCTCTTTTATTCTCTCTCTCTCTCTCTCTCTCTCTCTCTCTCTCTCTCTCTCTCTCTCTCTCTCTCTCTCCCTCTCTCTCTCTCCACCCCCCCCAACTCTCGTTTGTGGCACAAGAAAAGAGGCATGGTTAACAGATGGAAGGGTCAGCGGCAGCTCTTCTCCCTCTCCCCTTGAGAGACCTGCTCAGATATCTCTCTTTCTCGTTCCCTCTGTTTATAACATGTTCTCTCCGTGTTTTACTCTTTCCTGCTGTCCTTGCTCTCACACTACATATGGACGCAGACTTGGCAAAAAAAAAAAACCTTCTTTCTTTCTTTTTTTTTCCTCTCTCTCTCTCTCTGTCCCTTATGGCACCCTGCTATGACCCCGCAGCCCTTAGCCGTGACCCCTCAACCAGGCTTTCCTCTGGCTACTGCACAAAGCCAAGTCTTTAGGTACTCTTTGAGGAAAGAGGAATCTTTCTCGCTCTCTTGCTCTCTCTCTTCCCATATGCTTTGGCTGTGGATTAGTGAATTAGCCTAACATGGCAGAGAAAGCCTGTTAGTTGTATTTCTCTCTCTCTCTGAAACACTCACACATGCACACAAACACATACACTGAACCATGCACACACAAGCAGCACTGTTTGCTCTCATCAAAGCAAGTCAATCACGCTTGTGTGGGAAAATCAGGCTTCTCTATGTTTTTCTATATGTGTGTGACAAGGTTGTTTTGCCAGCTGCACTCCTGTTTATACTGTAGTGCAACTCTACCCATGTAAATTAGATTTTTTATTTCCACACCTCCAAAGTTCAATCTTAGAAGTTGCTACCATTTTTTGATTCTTATGTTCCAACTCATTCAGTGATGTTGAGGTCTGGACTCTTTATTGGCCAGTCAGTTGTTCTGAGAAAAAAAGCAGCTTCTTTGTTTGATTTCTTTTTGTCTATTTCCTTTTCTTGGTAATGGCTTATTGATAGTTACACGTCTTTTTAGACCCTTAATGTTGAGCTACCTTCTTACTTTGGAAGGATGGACAGAAACAGCTGTGGGTATTTTCAGTTCTGAAGCAAGAGTGGCGCTTGATTTCCGCCTGTCTCACAAAGATGAAAGCTTGAAGTATTGTTTATCTGATGGTGACAGTTTTAGTGGTCGACTAGGTCAATATGTTCTAGTTTTGGAAACTCGTATTTTCTCACTTATTTTTCTTTGACCTTCCCCTTCCTCATGCACGTGGATTGATTACGTAATATCTAAACTCTTCAGAAATACCTCCTGAATAATGAATAACTCGTACATAATAGCTGTATTGACTGAAAAATGAAGGGTGGTCTCAGATGGATGGATGGATGGATGGAAAGATAGATAGATATAGAATCCACTGTTCATAGCTTCATCTGCTGTCTGTTAGTTCTAATAAAGAACACAATTCTCTTTTTAACCAAGTCGCTGACATTCAGTCCAGGTCCCAAAGCCTTTAGCTGTTTATCCTTATATAACACATAATGCATTTTCCCAGCAGGGCCACTGAGGAACATAGCAAACCAGAAAGAACAAAGCTGACCTTATCAATAAGGGTGTTTCTTTGAATGATGCAAACACAGAACCTACTGTCCGATCAATTAAGCTTCTTAATCGTTAGAGCTTTCAGTTACACTAAAGTGAATGTGGCTTACACCAGCTTTGCTACTGCATCTCGGTAAATATTTACACAGTAATCGAGTCATTATCACTTGCTTGTCACCAGGTTGTTTTGCTCCTTGTTCAGCAGTAGTCCTTCAAACAATCATCGTGCTAGCTTTACTTTCGCCATCCAGGTGCTAAGAAACACTCACTAACAAGTCTTTCTAACAGCTCTCATAAAGTGTGACTGGTGTTGTTTGGATGCTAATAAAGCATACCATTAGGTCTGTTATTAATAGAGACCACAGCACACAAGTAGTGATGGGCTACTATATTAATAACGGCATGAAATTTTTCCTTTGTCTTGCACAATGTGTGTGTTTAACTAATAGGTTTTAACATGATAATGAGGGAATTTAACATGACAGTGTAGAATTTTATGGAGTAGCCACACAGTAGACTACAGAGCCAGCAGAATTTGACTACACTTGCTTTTTGACTCATGTGAAATAGAAGTATAGTAGTGTTCCCGTTCACTCCCCGAAGTGCCACATAATCTGTCTTCCTACAAACTCTCACTTAGGTAAAACAGGTGCAACATTATAACACCAAGGAAGGTGCACGAGACTTGCCTGTGCGAATGTCGCAAATTCAAGTTTCTGAAATCTGCTTATCAAAGAGCCAGAAGAGGACAGATAGGTGGATAGACGGAGGGGAAGACAGAGTGACACGTCTTTCAGATGTAGCGGCATCAACGTCTGCGACTCGTTCTGGCAGGTGCTGGGGAAACGCGGTTCAGAAACAGACGGAGAGAAGAAGAGAGAGGGGAGAAAGAAGAAGAAGGAGGAGGAAGAAAAAAAACAAGAAGAAAGAGAGCGATGGAGGGGTTTTAATGCGACACCGCTGACAGCTCCACTGCATTACACCCAGCCTAAATAATGGGATGCTCATTTGCATAACGAGGGACGTTATCACCTCTACTGTCAGAAGAAAACACAACAACACTTCTGCCGCTCCTCCCCGAGATGAATCGGGTTGGCCTACTTTATGGCACCGGGGAGGTGCACTCGATGTGCACACACACATGCCTGCACACATGCACATTGTGCTCATACACACACACACACACATGCGAGAGATAGCTCGCATCGTTTGTTATCGCTCGCTCTCACAGTACGCGGATCTCATAGGTTAGCTGCTCGAGTGAGGGCAGCCCCTTCAAACTGAGGAGCTCTCAGCAGGAGGCCTGATGAAGGCCTCACATGTCTCTCACACTGAGAACAAGAGAGAGAGACAGAGAGCCGAGAGAGGGAGAGAGAGAACAGAGATAGGCTGTGAAGTGATTACAGGATCATGTCAGAGATAGGCTCGCACAGTGTGTTTTGCAGAACAAACCAGAGCAGGCTAGGTTGGCATCAAGCCTCTCTTTCAAATCTATTGATATTCACATTGCTTTTATGAATCAGTCATGCTTACACAAGAAGTCAACTGATGTATCCCATCCACCGTTGTTTTCATTTTGTTGAGCCGATTCTACATAGCAGGGAGAACATGTGCGTAAACCAGCCCGTTACTTCAGTTTGTTTTTTTTTGCGAGTTGTTGTAGTACATGCAATAGTGCTTCCTGACAAAGTAGCATTTTTTTCTTTAGTAATCTAGATATGCTTCGCTGTTCAGACATAAACACCACATTGCGGGTGATTAGAGCCGTTAAGTTAGTGGCACTTCCAAAAAACCCTGTCAAAATCTGGGCAACTGCGGAGAGAGCGTGACAGTGCTGTCTCTCCTCGTAGTCAGAGCGCCGAAGAGCTGGCTCTGATTTGCATGATATCGACAGCGAAAAACAGCACTCGCGCAAAATGTTGACAGATTCTTTTGTCTTTATTCACTGTCCCATGTGGCTCAAACTCTGCTTTTTCCTTTTTTTTCACGCTGTGTTTTTTTTTGCCATTTTTCTTCTGACATAATGCCTCTCTCTCTCTCTCTCTCTCTCTCTCTCTTTCTCTCTCTACCTCCCTCTTTCATACAGGTACAGCTGCAGGAATCTTTGAATTGAGTGGAGCAAGTACAGAGAAGAAAGCCAGGTTTGAGGAAACGCAAAAAGAAAAAAAAAGAAACGGGAACAAAAGCAAAAAAGTTATCTGCTGAAAGAAGAGAGAGAATAAAGGAAGGGGACAATGGGGAGAAAAAAGATTCAGATCACGCGGATTATGGACGAACGCAACAGACAGGTAAGTCACACTGGCTGAGTGCGATGCTATACTGAACCATGAACAGGACGTTTAACCACTAAGTTAAACGCAAATGATTTTTTGGAGCATGTTGACTCCAAATGGCTTATTTTAGTACTGAAACCATCCTTAGCAAAAGCACCAGTGGCACTAATTTGCGACACCCTTCAAACAGCCCATTCCCGACGTGCCACCAGCTCTAGCTAATGACAGTGGAAGATTACTTTAGCTGGGGTGGGTACCGAGTGGGAAGCGAGAGCAAACAAACAGGCAAACAGAAGTTAAGGCACGCAGCGGAGGGAGAGAGGGGAGGAGCCCTTGTGAGTTCATTTTCAGGGGCGTACCACTTGGGCCAGTAGTTTTCCTTTTCAGATCAGCTTGTAAGTAGAAGCCAATGAGATATGAGCTCTGTGAGTGACATCACCACAATGTCCTTATACAGACTAACTAGCAGACTTTTTACAGTTATTGTTTTGATCTTAGGAACCTGGTATTTTTCCACATGTCCTCAAATTCGTGCCTCCAAAGGATGCAGTCTTATTCAAACACAATGAAATTGATGTAATCGTTATATTCAGGGATTAAATACAGTTAAAGCTTTTTGCTAATGCTTTATTATTTAATTTTTATTTCATTTATAGAGTTTATATGCTTTTATATTAATTGAGGATACAAAAAACATATTTGCATGACCTCAAGACATCAGCCAGCCAGGGCTGCAAACACAGACAGATATCGCACCTAACAAATGCTGTACTTGTATTGATTATGGTGGTGCCAGTAACATAGGTACTTGTTTTACAGCAAGATCAATGAGCTCTTCTCTGGGGCTGATGTTTATGTTCGTCCGCTGCCAGAGTAATAAGAGTTTAAAGGTGCCTTCAGAGGGCAAACCATTGAAAAGAAGCATGACTTTGAAGCACTTACAATTTGACTTAATGTGACCTTAAATGTTTTTTTTTTTACAAAGCAGCACTTGACAGTAGTTTGTTCAGCTCAGTTTTTTCAGGGCTTTTAGATATTTTTTTTCTGTTTGGTTGGGGCTTGTTAACATAGTTCAATTAATAGAAATTTTCTCAGCCTTGTATTCCAATACTGACGTCACAGCCGTACACAGAATCTAATATTGTCTTAAGGAAGAAAACAATTTGCAATTGCAGTTTCTTTGATCCAGATGCATTTGAGAATAAGACTTACTGTAGCCAACAGTTTCAGTGACATAGAAGGGGTCCACACTTCAGTTAATGGCTGCTGTCTGGACTTTGGGAAGAAGTTGATCAATTATTGAAGGTGGCACAAGGGGCCAAGGAGGAGCAAGAGAGAGGAGAGGAAGAAGAGAGGGGAAAGTAATGGGTGTGTCAGGCAGCACAGACGGCAGGGGGATGGTGACATTAGTCACTTGGTGCTTGTGGGTTGAGTGAGTTCTCCCCCCCTGAGGAAACCAGTGGCTCACATGCACATGGCGGCCCCTGACAGAGATCTGCAAAAATGAATCAAACATCAGTAGTTCTACTTCTTTTACCGGTATTCTTTTCTTCTTCTCTTATGTGAGCTGAAAAAAATTATGTATAGGAATCTGCAAGAGTTGAGGGAGTCAACTCCTAAGACATTCTTCAGTAGGAACAGCTTACTGGCTTGTTTTGTTCTTAATTTGAATGTCTTAATTGAACATATGCATTAAATTTTAACACATCCTCTTTCAAAATCACAAGTCTTCCTTCCTGTATTTCAGTACAGTGGTATTAGTCTATGACAGATGGTTGTCAAGGTGATATGACAAAGTGTTCAGGGCAGAAGCATAGTTGGTTTGATGAAGAGCCACACTGAACAAGACAGAAAGAGAGAGGAAGAAAGAGGAATTAAAGCGAGAAGGATGAAGGGAGCATGGTCTAGGTCAGGATGTTTTTGGGGGAGGCTATCGTATTGCACAGAGCATCCTGTCCTGGTGTTATCGCTCTCTCTCTCTTTCTTTCTCCCTCTTTTTCTCTCTTGCTCTGTTTCTCTCTCCCAAGATCAGAGATTGATACAGGAAGGACACCTGATGAGAGTCAATGCCACAGCTTTCCGGGACTTGGGATCAAGAGGGATAAAGGGAGGGCAAGGCAAGGCAATAAAAGAGAAACTGGTTCATGAACTGTTGGCCACATTTTATTTAGAAAAAGGAAAACCTGATTCACACCTTTTTAGAACTATGTTAAATATTCTTGAATTACAAAACTATGTGAACTATAAAACAGAGCACACTGAAAAAGGCTTTGTAAACATTATCTCAGATTATCTTTTTTTGGATAGTTTTTACATTTTTAAAAATAAAGGTACCTGAAAGAATTCTAGGGGCAGTGCCAAAGAAGAACCACTGTTGGTTCCTTGTAAAACCTTTCAATTGAGAGTTCACTGGAGAACCACTTTTTTAACTGAGATGTGAGAACATTTTTCTTCATACTCACACATGAAAGTTATTCTTAGGACAATGTCCAAACCACAAACCATTAAGGAACCTTTTATTTTTAAGATTGCATCATGTAATTTTTATATTTGGACTTGTTTGTGTTTATGTGTTGGTTGAAACTGTGGTGTATTAGGCAGCTAGAACAGAGATCTTTAAAACAGTGATCCTCCCACATCCGCGTATTTGACTGACTGCAGCAAACAAGCAGTGTCTGTATGATGCAAGACTATCATGAAGACGGACATCACAAGACAAGAATGGGGGACCTTTGACTCACAAACCTTATCCGTTCCCCTCCTCCCCTCCCCGCCGCTCTCAGTTTGTAGAAGTCGTGGCTGGGCCTTTGCATATTTTCACTTCCCCTTTAAGGAAATCTTTCCATACCAAAGCAAAATAAATAACTGCCTGCTTCAGTGGTGTTACCTTTGGTGCAACATTCTTGAGATGTTTGCATGGTTTTCATGCAAATGCCATCGGATCCTGCATCTGACCTACCGATTCCATGACAAGTTTCTGCTCTTTACTCACAAAGGGAAAAAAAGAAATGGTGAAATTAGTTACATTTGCCACAAGGGATATATTCCAACCAGTAATTACAAGTGCGTCTTCTTTATATAATTCCAAAACAGCATGTATAAAAATTCTGTGATCTGGCATTCACAGTGAACAGAAAATTGGCTCAGAGGGCATCCTGTTCCAGCCCAACTTCTGAGACATTAAGACAGTTTAACGATGTAATAAACGGATAGTTATTTGATTTTTTAGCCCAGAATATGAGGCAACCTTAAAAGAGCAAGAATACAAAATGGACTACTTATCTTAACATTGCCTAAAGCTGGCATGGGCTCCAAAAACGATGCTGAAAAGTACTTTAAAATTTGTGCACCTCATGTTCTTTCTCATTATTTCTCTTTTTTAATCACCCTCATCAGAGTGGCAGGCCTTTGTCCGGCCACCCTGCCTGTGGCGCCATGCCTGTGGGCACTGGGCCCCCGTCGCCCTGGGCGGCCACTTCGGCCGCCTGCCCCACCTCCCCAGAAACACTTCCCCAGAGCACAGCCACCTCCAGCAGGCCTCCCTGGCGTTGACTGGCTGCCCAGATGGCCAGACAGAGGGCATCAGTGTGCGAGGCCTGGCTCTGTGCCCCCCATCCACTCAAGCACTTTTCCCGGGCGCATCACATGAAAGGACCCCCTGTGTCATAAAACACATTAGCCGCAGTGCTAGCGCCTCCTCCGTGCCTGTACCGCCCTCGCTAGCATCCATACTTGAGCTCAGTTCTTCTTGTGCCATTTACTTTATTCAAGTGGTGGCCATTTTGCTTATTATGTCACACATAGGATTGGAATAAAGTAATTACTCAGTCTGCAAAGACATTTTCTCATAGCTGATGACTGATAACCCTGTCTATTAGGTAATAAACAAAGTATACACTATGTGCATAACGTGAATTCATTCTCTTACACCTGTAAAGTCAAATTAAATCAGAGGTGGATCATGCACCCTGTGACATCTTATTGCCAGTCTAGAAGCCGTTTCATTGGAGTTGCCTGTAATTGGGCCTAATGGAGGGTGGCTAATGCTGGGTTGTGATCCATCTGGCTGGGTGGCAAACCAGACTCGGGCCAGGTCAGGAGAGGCCAGGAGGAAGTGGCCCCTGATGGCCGTGTGGCAGGATGGGGGATGTAGTCATTAGTCATAGGAAGGATAAATGGTTTGCAGCTGACCCATCATGCTTCAAGGAGAAGACCCTATTTAACATGCTAGTACCAAAGCAGTGGCGGTTATTGCATGGTTGTAAGCCTAATTAATGCAGAGAAAAGTGTGTGTATGGGGAAGGACAAATCTCACGTGGAAGATACTCTCTATGCCATTTACAGCAGCACTCGGAAAAACATTTGTATAAAGAAGGCACTTCTCTGGTATCCCTAAGGCATCATACCTTGATCAAAAGCCCTAGCTCCATTAGACAGCCAGCTTGTGGGATACAGTACATGCCTAGGCCAGGAATCAAACAAGTCTCATTTGAAACTATTTGTTCTTATTTCGTTGGCATCCGTAGGCACTTGATGTGGTTCTAACTCCAGTAAATGACTTGGCTAAGACATTCAACTCTACATTCAGTAGGGTTCAGTAACTTTTCTCTTCATCTGTGCTTGGTGAAGTGATGGCATTGAGAAAGGAGCCGGATTCCGGCACCCGTGACAACAGAGACGTCTCTCCAATCAACAGTGGTGAGGTGTGAAACAGTTTGAGTGAAATTAACAGCAGGAAAATAATGAGGCCCTCTGGGTATCCCATCACCCCTACTCACCTTCCTCCGATTCCCACCTTGCTCTTCTGATCACTTCCTCTGCGTCTGTCTGCTCAAAAAAAAAATATATATATATACACTGCGCTTAGGTTTTCTTCTTCTTCTTCTTCTTCTTCTTCCTTTCAAATTCCCTTTGTTTCATAAAATTCTGTCTTCTCCAAATTCTGTCTTCTTTCTTTTCTTTGAATTTGTCTTCCACAAATTTACTTCCCCTTGTATTAATTGTCATTCCTTTTTTTCTCATTACTGTATCTCTTCCTCTTTTTCCTTTGCGTGTCGCTTTGTTTGCCTGTTACACACCTACCTCTGTACACTCTTTTTTTTTCCACTTGTTGTGTCCATTCTCCATAAATATAGGTCACCCAGCTTTAATAGAACCAGCCAGTGGAACCAGAAGGGTGTGGAGATGGTGTTGAAGTCAGCATAATATAAGACACAAAATCATACAAAGCCCTCATTGCAAGCTTACGCATGCATACCTCCAATTAAGACGTCTGTGAAGGGGCAGTTCAGGGGAGTGAGTCCCATGGGTGTGGGTGCAGCATGTGGGCGATTCAGGGAGAGAGCGGGGGTTGAGTGGGGGTGGGGGAAAGCATGGTGACAAATGGCTGCTCGTCCTCTCTGTCTCTGTTCTCCGGAGGAACTCCCCCGGGGAAAACAGCGAGCCCGGGAGGCGGGAAGCAGAAGCGAAGCCATTGTGAAGGGGAAGCCGTCAGGCACTTCCTGTTATGAGAGGAAATGCACACAAATGTGCTTCCTGACCCTCTGTCTCCAACCCCCTCACATGCAGGGCAGGGAGTCAGACTGTTGCTGACCTCATTTCTCCTGATTGCTCACTCAGTCTCTTGGTTTGCTTTGGGTTTTTTTTTTTTCAGCTGAATTGATCATGGTCCAGTCCTGATACTGAAAACTACCCATGTTTATTACACATGGTGAAGCTTGTGTTTAAGTGTATATTTCATACTCCAAGGCCTTCTGGCCAGGGTTAGCACTAACCCTACGCACAGCTGATTTTCAACAGTCTCCTGACTTTTCTCACCCACTCACCACGTAGTGGAGAAGGTGCCATAAGTGTCATTTTCAGCAATTAACGCTGTGACTTGCCAAAGGCTCCAGAGCCCCAGAAAGAGTGAGGCATGACGATGTGGTGGCAGGTTCAACAGTGAACTGGAGAAAAGGAAGAGAATCATGCCTTGGACTCTTGTGTCTTGCCATTACATCAGTAGCAGTAGAAGTGGAGAATTTTGCACAACGTGGGATTGCTCTTGGAAGGGCCTCAGATGATGATGTCATTACTTTGACCAACAGTGTGACCCGAGGGCAGTGCTGATTTAACACAAGGTGTCCCAACATGTTTCCTTTGCTTTTGTTACTTATTTCTTTGTTTAGACCAGTGGCAACAAATGGGTGAGTTGTGCCCACGTTGGCTCCATCTATTCAGATTTTCTTTGCACTGTTTTTGTGGCTGATGAATAAAGGACACTGTTGAAGGGCAGTCAGGGCACCGTTATTGATTTAAGAAGTAGTCTAAAGCAAAGCATTGCTTATTTGCAAATTCATACACAATGAAGACCACAAACAACAAATCATACTAAGATACACAGTGGTCTTGGCAGGATGCACAGAATTCTTGTGCTCTTGTGTCCATAACTCACTCCTTGACTCTTGACTTCTTGTTGAAATAATTGTGTGAGATTTTCAAGGGACATATAAACCGGCGGGGCCTTGTTGATGACTAGCAACATCAACAGTACCATTTGTTTTCTATGGCTGCAACATCACAAAGGACAAAGTGGACTATATTTCAATGCTGAATAAATGACTTGGAATTAATGTGGGACCACTATTCTGCCTTGAATCACTTAATCATACATCGCCAGCTGTATGGATGGATTACATCCAAGAATACCTTTTTTTCTGTAATGTTACCTAGCAAGCTTGTGCACCATCACCTGTTTCAGGGCACAGAACACTGCCAATGAGCCTGAACAGGTTGCCCTGTACCTCAGTGGCTATCAACAGGGTGAAAGGTCCTGCGCCTTTTATGGACACAAAGTCACGACTCAAAAGTTTCTGACAATGTTCTGTAGAGCATGTGCAGACAAGCTAAAGTAGGTTGCCTAGCCTTGTCATTTTAAACTCCCTATTTAACTCCTTATCTTGATAACAATGTGTATGCAGTTTACACTTCTCGATATGCAATTCAACGCACGTTCCTTTCAAATGTGTGAATTGAGCATCATGAGCAGCCTGCGCCAGGAAAACCAAAAAATGTAAAACCTAGGTTTCACATTCTTATCACCATCTTCAGAATGAGTCAGCGGCAGCATCGTGAGGAAACTTCACACACAGCCTGCGGGCTCAGGGGCGACAACTTTCTGCAGAAAGCTCCCGTCTCCACCTTGGCCTTTTTCTTAAATAGAAGAAGAACTGTCAAAACAATCGATGGTGTTCTCCGAGCTTTCCCTAATGAACCTCGCTGATGAGACGTAATCAAAACATAATCACTTCCCTTATGGCTCAGTGGAGAGGAATGGCGGAGGGCTGCTGACAAGATTTTATTTTACCCTAGCTGTCAGCAAGAGAGGCCGCTGGTATCCGCCGCCACACGCTACTGTCACCCATCGGATGGCATTCGTGTGAAGGTGACAGGTGTGGGTGCGTGAAAGCGTGTGTGTGTGGGTGCTAGCATGGTCTTGAAATCTTCCATATCCCAAACTCCGTGGATGTCAGATGTCTCTCCATTTGTTGATTCAATTAATGTCACACTTTGTTAAGATTTTTGTCAAAGTTCTGTAGGTGTGCATTGCATCTGAAATAATGCAATAGTTGTGTATCAGCAACCAGGTGTAATGTCAATGGAAAGCTTTGTGCTCCAATCTGAAAAGAAAGAGAGGGTGGTGTCTCTCAGATAGCATGTTTACCCTTCTATTAAATGTTTCCAGGTAATTGGCTTTGCAGCGAAGCTTCTTTGTTTTGCACTTGAAGAGTGTCACGGCAAGAGAAAAGAGGGGTAATGAGAGATTAAATTGTGAAGCTTCAATTTTTGGCACACGTGGCTGATTAGTCTGTGCATGTGTATATCTGTGCGTAATTTTAACAATGCCACCTAAGACTATTCCTGTTCCCTCCTGCTCTTTTAATTATGAAGCTTTTACATGTTCATGAACCAGTGAACTTATAAATATTTAAAATACCACCCAAGATTTGATGCACAGCTGCGCAGCCTATTTAGCAATATGTCTACTTTTACTAGCAAATCAAAAAAGGACAGTCACTCTGCATTTGGTGTGGAACACCAAAGCTGTCATATATCATATCACAAAATTTGACTGTGACTGTTCTTCTCAGACTCTGCCTTAAGAAAATCTGCTTGGCTAACTGCTTCACCACCCCACTTAGAGCCGTTAGCCAAACATAACCGGTTTTGTGGCGCTTAGCACTACTTAATCACAGTTCCATGTGAACTTTGAACTCACAGCCTTGCCATTAAAGTCAAACACAGTGGAAGACGAAGGGCTTTGCTGAGCCACGAGGTTCTTCTGAGTTTGCAAGTGCCGCAAGTCACATCAGCAGCTTTGTGGTTTCACTAGAGCTTTGTTTGTGTGTGCTGAGCGTGTTAACACGATCACAGGTCCGAGGGTGCAAGCTCTTATTTTTAATGTTTCTAATTTGATAGATGAGAGCATTTTCTGAGAAGTCACCTGTCTGCATTGCTAGCGCTAGGAGATGACAATCTGTGTATGCGTGTGTGATATGTTACAATGTGTTATCATTGAGGTGACAAATTACGTCATAGTGTGTCTTTGTGAATACTGGGTAGTGTCAGTACTTCTAGAGCACTAAATAACTCGTCAGATTTAGGCAAATTATAGAGAGACAGTAAACAAGAACAGCTAGTTTAGAATAACAGTATAACATTACTATCCAAGACACGTTTATCTATTTTTTTTTCCAACATCACGAGCACAGCACCTGCCCTTTTCATTGTGTGTAAATTTCATCATGAATAGACCAGAAGAAATTGTCCAGAATTACTTGGAATAAATTCTCTTTACATTAACTTGCATTAAAATTAGAATGTTTTGCCATCTTCGGTAAAGGTACCATTTTGGAGATACATGTATTTTTTATTGTTTTTGGACAGCAACAATAAGCTGTACAATAACATATAAATGGTGGAATCATTCAAGTGATTATTACATCTTATGAATTTATTTTTCCAATAGTTCAATATTTTTCCTGTTCCTTCTTTCTGTGGAGACTGAATTAAAAATAATTGTAATCAATAGTTTTTCAAAGCTGGTGGCCCTACTATTTTGCTGGTGCATTTTGTTAATTCCAACTTGTTTTTAAGCCTAAGAAAAAGTTTATGATACATGTCTTGTGAAAATGTTTTCAAGCCTGCCCTCTCTATGTGAGTGGTCTTATGTGTGAGCAGTTCAGTTCTATTCTTTTATGAAATAAAAAGTATAAAAAATAGTTTTTCGTGACCCTCATTCATCTACTTGAGTCAAACATTCTTAATTCATGTTTTATTTAGAAAGGATTAGGTGTACATGTTACACTAAGATACAAGACAATTAGCATAATAAATAAATACACTTAATAGGACCAAGAGGTTGATGATAGTTTAAACCGGGCTGTATCAAAGGGATCATTTTATGGAAGTGCAATTATACTACTGTCTGACATTCTTATATTTAGACTGGACATGTGAGGTTAATCAGGGGCTCACAATAATTATTCAGTTTCTCTGACAAGTGTCAACTTTTTATGCATTTATGTTGTTTAAGCATATAATAGTAACACAAGGGGTTGACTTTCATTGTAAGAGCAGATATAAAAAGAATCTGTCTCCAACATTTGCCTGATTTATAGGTGGAAAAAGTCTTATTACGCCAGTGTCTGTTTTCCCAGACATTTTGGATGAACACAAAAGAAAAGGGCAGGCATTGATTTTCCAACAGTAGTATTATATACAGGGCAACTCACAGGCCAAGGAGATTCAAAACAGTACTCCTTCAAATCAAAACACACACCATTCATCCTCAGATACCGTTCCAACCTTTTTCTCTCTATCTCTCTCCATCCTCCTTTGCCCCCCCCTTGTAGGTGACGTTCACCAAGAGGAAGTTTGGCCTGATGAAGAAGGCCTATGAGCTGAGTGTGCTGTGTGACTGCGAGATTGCCCTCATCATCTTCAACAGTACCAACAAGCTCTTCCAGTATGCCAGCACCGACATGGACAAAGTGCTGCTCAAGTACACTGAGTACAACGAGCCCCATGAGAGCAGGACCAACTCTGATATTGTGGAGGTGAGCAACCCTCACATCCTTGCAGCAAACAACTAGTACAAGCTCGTAGTACAAGATGAATTAGAGATGAATGGAGCAGAAAGTGATAGATGCTGTGTATAATGCCATATAGTCATTAGGGCTCTCAACCTTGGTCATGCATTTTATGGTGTTTTCCCTGCCCTAACACAACTAATCTAGGTAATCAGCTAATTTACAAGTCTTTCCTTTCCAAGTGGGTGTTAAAAAAAATCAAAAATCTGCAAGCTGGGGAACTAAGGTTAGGTCTAGGACAGGCATCTTCTGTCCACTATCTACATAAACTTTAAACATTTACACATAATTTCAATAGCAAATCCCAAGATTTCCAATCTTAGGCAGACCACCAGCGCTAAAAGTATAAAGTCTAAGTGCACGTATACTTTGTACATGTACAAAAGTCTTAGGCACCTGCGAAAATGCCTTTAAAAAGGCATTACCTAGGTAGTATGCAATATGCATTTATTTTTCCAGAAAAATCATTAATATGTGAATAGATATTCCAGAAATAACATTAATACAATACGTATGTATGTTAATGGTTAACATTTTCCAAAGCTCTCCTCAAGGAAGCCCATGTTAATTACAGTAGTCATCCAATACTCAATTTGGTAAAACAGTACTTCACTAAGTTAAATCAGGTGTGCTGCTAATGGATTTGAAGTCAACGCAGTGGCTGGGAGCATCAAGGTGAACCAATCCTGTGCTCTAACTTGCCTAAAAGACATCAACTACTTTTTTGAAAACATGAACATTCCTTTTTACTTTCCTGCATTTATGTTTATTTGTATTTATTCTGTTATTACATGATGTTTGTACTGGTAAAGCACATTTATTGCCCAGATAAATGGTTTTGAACATTTGAATAGGTAACTAAAACTTTAGCACAGTACCGTATAGCTGCTGTACATTCTTTCTATTATCTTCGAGCATGTGTGGGCATACTCCTCTACATTAACACTGATATGTGTATGGTGAATGGGAGAATTGTGGAGTGCTACTAGAGAGCAGACCTCTGCTACTGTTTTTAGCAAACAGACAGTAGTCAGAGCATATGACACAAGCTCCCTGACATCCGGCCAATCTCTGGCCACCTCGTGTCCAAGGCAGTGACCCGAACCCGCCTAAAGCTTTGGATGGCTCTTGGGCCTCAGTGATATGTTGCCTGTTGGCTGCGTGATCACTGGCTTCACTCCTGAAACCAAAGCTGTGTTCAGTTCTGCACTAAATGGCCGTGACAGTGGCTGGTCATGAGGCAGACATCCAGGAGCTAACCTTGAGCCTGGCATTAGCTGGTTACGCAACAGGCTTTCCCCATGGGCAAAGGTGGGCTGATGAGATACTTAGGGGCTTATGGAAGTAGATACTGTTTGTCCTCTCTGGATCGTGCCAATCTCAACCAAGTAGCTACCTCAGCTAGCCCTTTTCTAAACAGGTAGATCAGGGATATCATCCTCGAGCCACGCAGAGCCTCAGCTTAGTGTTCTCCCTGATTCAACTCGTTGAGTAATAAGTGAGTCCTGCTTGTGTTGAATCAGGTGGGTTGCAGCAAAGGAAAACACTGTGCACTGCTGTTCCCCCCTCCCCAAGAATGGAAATCCAAGTTCCTTAGAAACTTCTGATTTTGGTCCCTTTTTTCCACTTTCAAGTTTCCCACCTTGTCCTTGAGATGAGACTAAACCTTAAAGTCCATGTGATGTACTTGATTTGTCTTATTCCAAAATTATGGCTCTGCTGAAAGAATGTAAATGAGATTCTTCTTCCACTGACAGTCAAGAATAAGAGCGGCAGAAGCGATTAACCAGACCCGACAGATGTATCTCCATTGCCGTTAAATGGCACTGAAATCATTTTCTACTTTGTCATTGATTCAGGCTGTGTTTAAAGCATGTTTTTTATTTCTGTCAACATTTTTTTTCACTCTCTCTCTGAAATATTGCATGAACTCTCCAGAGTCTCTGCAAGCTTTCCCTCAGTCCCTTCTCTCATCTCCATTTCACACAAGCCTGTGTGTACACAGACTGTCTTTTTTTCATTTGCTCAATATTGCTATAAATTGAGATTTTTTTTTCTTCTTTGACTTTATACTGTATATTCATAATGTTAAGACATCCATATACAGACAGCGAACCCTTTATGGAATAAATAAATCTAGTAGGACAGCCTCCTGCTGGTCTCTGCATAGTGATGGTCTGTAGAGCAAAGGCAATGACTTGGTAGCCATCAACTTTCATGGCCAAAGAGAAGCATGCTTGATGTTTTTTTTTTATTTTCCTAATAAGCCAAGACCAACAGAAGATAAAACTCATTTCCTGCATTATATCTCCAGTATTACAAAGCTGAGATGCTCTCCAAGTGGTCAGCACAACCACTACAGTCCATTAATGCATTATAGACATTTGTATAGATATACACTTTTAACCTTGTCTAGACCTGATCTCTGTCCAGGGAATGATTTATAAATTGTCTTGCTTCACTTTGGAATTTCCCTGAAATTGAAGCACATAAGTGCATTACTACCCACTAAGTGCTAAGATAAGGAGCATGTCTGGTAGCGCTAGACATTTGTACACTATTTTTACATTTAAATACAATAAATGTTAAGCAAGAGGGGAAAAAAGCCACCTCAGAAAGAAGTGGCGGTGCCATTTTGGGCCCCTCTATTCTGCTCACATCAAATGCAGCAGTCAGTAACCTTCATGTCATCCATGACTGTTATTATGGAGAGCGCGATGTCCAAATTGGCCCAATTTTCAGAATGGGACATGTTTGGAGAGCTGTGCCCTACTGAAACAGTGGAATAAACAAACCAAAATCCTGAACATTGGTGTTTTGGCAGGGCCTCGCAAAAAAGAGAAACTCAAACCGCCAGAGGAGAATCGGTGCAAACGTCTCAGGCTAGGGTGTGAAAAAGAGCACAGCCTCGTTGAAGTCTTCCCTCACTTTGGGAAGAACTGGCGCTTAGTGCTAGCTCACTAGGTCTTTCTCCGTCCTGGCAGATTTGGGCTAGGAGAAATCGATCGGGAGCGTGGCTGAGGTGGCAAAGCTAACTGGATTTGCGAGCGGCAGAGCAGGCGGGCTCCTGCAGGGCCCGTTTTCTCTGCTGCTAGGTTACATCACGGCCGGGGGACGTGGGTGGTGGGAGGTAAGGAGGAACAAAGCAGACTTCCTGTTGTGATGGCAGGATGGGGATGAGGCCTCGGGGTGGGCTGTGGGGGGGTGAGGTGTTGGAGCTGGAGCTGAAGTTAGAAGGGGAGGGGGGCAGAGGGGTTGGGTGCCAGAGCCACAGAGCAGCTTTGAGCTTCAGTGTGGTTATTGTATGTGCGCTTGTAAGTTTATGAAAAAATGCATGTCTGTAAATACATGCATCTACTTACAAGTCTATATTCACTGATAGAGATTCTGCATTGTATAAATGAACGCACACACATACATGGAATTACAGGCGCACAACAGGATAAAACACACACGCTCATACTCACACAAGGATAAAACACACACTCTCAGGCAGTCTTTCCTGTCTTCGCCTGGCGTGCCTCAGGGGGTGCAGTGGGAGGATAAGGAGAGGCAGGGGAGCCGGGCGCAGCGTGTGGGCGTCTTGAAGAGCGGCCTGCTACATTAGCAATAAAGCTCCGTGTAATTAGCATGTCTTTGGTTGATAATTAGCGTCGCTGGGAGAGTGGCAGCGCCAGGCTCGGCCCGGCCTCTTTAGCTGTGTTTACGAGGGGCTGGCGGCCCTGCTCCCTCGCCCCGGCTCTCATCAGCTCGCTTTCTTTTCCGCTCTCCCCTTCCTTTCGCTCAATTTTTATCTCCGCTCTCCGGGGTCAGGCCCTTTCCTCTTTTAACCCAGTACCGTCTGCCAACCTAGCAGGCTGTAATAAGAGCCTATATACAGTATGTAACGAGGAAGCCAGAGACAAACAGGAGATAAAGAGAGAGATGGAGAGATACTTCACTTCGGGAAAGCTGTCTCAAACGCAGACAATTTATGCAAAAATGCATAAAAACCAAACCATCTTTTCTCTGCAATCCTCTTATGTGTATTTTATCACTTGGAGGAAATGGAAGACACCCGCACTAAATGTGATAATCCCACGGTGAACCCATTCTGACCTGAATTTATTAGAATGATGCCAACCCAGGAAGAATTCCCAACAAATCAATCCCTGTATTTGAAATGGCACATTAGTCACTATTTCCAATGCTGGAAAAGTGTAACACACAAACATAGGAGATGAAATTGATCCAAGTAAATGATTTTGCTTGCTAAAGGGATTGCTCATCATTCTGTGACTGTCTTCATATTCTGTTGCATAAACACCAACACAAACATCTTGCTAGTCAGCTGGCCATCAACCATCTAAAGCCTATTGATGTTCCATGTAGTGGCATTACTTCCTCAATTCTATTGCCTGGAATAATTTGTAAAAGGGCAGCTATACTCAAAAGAGGACTGAAATACAGTCTCTTAACCCATTAGCATCCAACTTCCAATGTCAAAGTCCAAAAACAGTAATTAGCCCGTTAAGCTCTTTGAGGATATTATTTATGTGGTCCCAAGCTGACCTATTGGAAAAGTCACATTCATAGACTATTCAGAGTGTATTATGGGTATTCCACACCTGTTAGGTCACATTGTTTGGACATTACCTAGTGCATTTTAGTGGAATAGTGGAATTTTATGAGTGGCAGTCTCCCAAAATAGTGCACTATATAGTGAACAGCTTGCAGTTTGTAGCATTCTGAATTAACACTGCCCTCCACATTGACCCTACCAAACATGACAGTAATAGACAGTAATTCTTGTAGTTTGTTTCTGCTCATTTTTAAGGAGCAGCTCATCATGTCTCAAACAAATTGCTTCTGATAGCACTTTTTATTATTTATTTATTTATTTTACTATGTGAAAACCCATTAAAAGCCTCCTGCATGCCAGCATCTCAGGTTTGAGGAAAGGTAGGCAGGTCCAGGTAATTACATGTTAAGTTGCAAATAAAGACCAAATTATGGGTGCTTACGTAATGAAAAATTAGCTAGTTTTGGACTAGCAGGAAGAAAGCAGCGCTGTCGATGGAGCAGACTGTTGAGTGTTCCTCTGGCATGGATACAGCACATGGTTTGTTTGGCAGCAGATGAAAAACTCAAACAGGCAGATAGATTTCCTATAACGACAAGTGCCAGGCAAGCCTACCCGACATGTGAGGCACATTAGAGCAGAGCCGAGGCAGCCAGGGTTGTGAAACCAGCAAACAGTCAGTGTTACTGAAGATTGACCATGATGCACTGAAAGTGCTTTGTTAATGCTGACAATCTTTAAAGGCTGAATACCAAATGGCCCCTAAACACATAGTACAGCATTTGGGTGTAGAGGTCATTATTTAATGACCTATGTAGTGCACTATGTAAAGAACAGGGAGGTATGTGAGATTCAGACAACGTCTTCCCATTCTTCAGCAAAGCTGCGTTGTGGGTTTAGGCTTAGCAGACCACAAAAAATTACAGGGGGTTTCATGTGATTAACTATCTACTATTTAAACATAATTACATAATTAGATAATTCAGTACATGGTTATGCAGTGAATTGCATTTACGTTCGGCTTACATTCTACATCAACAGGACTGAGGTGTGCACTTCTGACGTTTTTCTATTTATTTCAAACAAATTCAAATTTCTCCTCTCTCCCCTTTTCTACGCTGAAGAAAAACTGTAGGCAGGGATGCAAGACAAAGCCTGTTAATTAACAGTAAAAGTATGTTTTTCAGTGATAGTAGAAATCTGTCAAATTACAGTCATCTAATTTCTTAGAAATACTCACTTTTACTGTAATACAATAGTTTCACTGTATTTTGGCATACAATATTTTACCATAACAATATGAGTAACAACCATTAAATACAAATACAAATGTCTGTGACATAAAGGTGATAATTTGTTTTTGTGAATTTACATTCTATTTCTGTAAATTAACTACAGCAGTATTAAAATTCAGTTTTTTTTCCAAGTACTTAAAGACATCTGAGAGACTGAGAGATCCACAAAGAAAAAACAAGAAGTGAATGAGCAGAAGCATATGGGGAGTGCAAGGCCACCTCTAGTCAACTCCTCTCACATGCCCATCCACATGGAGTCAGGTAGTGTGGCACAGACACTGGAGGCAGCTCTGGCCAATCCCATTCCCCTGTCAGATTAGCCTAATCTGAACATTCACCTTTTAATCTCAGCTAGGACCTCCACTCTTACCTAGCTGCAACTTCTGAATGGGTGAGCAAGGCAGGAGAGGAGCAGAGCGGGGTGGGGGGGTAGTAGGGAGGAGGAGGCGTTGAGGGAACAGCGAACAAGAAAGAGAGAGGTTGGTAATTATTTCCAAAGGTCATTCTGTTAATGACTACCTGCTTGGCTAATGAGATTCTGTAAAGCTCCCTCACGATGTTTTGCCCTCATATGGGTCTCCATGTGCTGAGATGTGTGAGAGGGATCAAGCAGGGCAGTCGCCTCCCCTCCACTGTCGCCTGTCTAAAGGAGAGCGGGAGGGAGGGAGGGAGAGAGGGGAAAGAAAACTACAGAGAAGCGTCAACTCAGGTTCATTAAACGTCTTGCGGAACGCTTAATGTTGCCAAGGAACGCTAATTAATTGGACTGATTTCAGTTTAATTTCTCCTCAAAGTAGCCGTTATGACTTAATTAAAAGATATTTTGCTTGTGTGGGTGCTCGCACGTCAACAGCCTGCTAGCGCCGAACGCTTGTCTCGTGAAAATAACTCTTTTCTTGCTTATTTGTGGCGCCGGCATCAGAAGGAACATTAGCCCAGAGCAGTTTTTCTCGCAGTGTCTGAGCTGAAGCACTATTCATTCTCCACACAAAGAGCCGCTATACGATAAACTGCCTGACACGACCGTGTTCCCTCAGATAGCTCCCTTCAGCTGCGATCAGATAGGCAAAAGTGTTTGTAGTTATCATGATTAAGTTAATAAAAACACTCTTGTCCTTCTCCACCTGTTTTGGTGACAAATGTGTTACAGTGAACTGTGTACAGTTTATGGTCATTAGCGCAAAGTGATGTATGAGATGTATGAAATCAGTCACTCTTGATGTTTACACCAGTGAGTCTGGGATTAAGTAGGCTTTATCCACCTAAGCAAATTAACCTTGTTGCACGTGGACATCAACAGTGAAAGGACTGGAGAAAACAATGATATTGTCGCCAATAGGATACTGTTATAATGGAAAGATTACGATATGGGATGGATTGTTAGTGTCATCTTTTAGAGTGATTTGTTTATTTTGTATTATTTCAACAATAGCTTCTTTTCACAGTAGCTATAGAATGCAGTTCCCACTTGTTTTTGAGTAGGTCTCCCAGTTAAACTATGATTTTTTTCTCTGAAAATGTTGATAGAATATATTTCATAGAAGAGCAAGCAAGTCAACATAAAAAAAGAACAAAATGCTATGTTTTACTGGGGCCGTTGTATGTAGGTGCTTTAATATCAAGAAACCTGCAGTTATGCTGTCTGTTTTGTCTCAGCACAGCCATCTTTGTGGAGAGATGTGAATTGTTTTCACAATAGGGGTTCCCTCCCCTTTCACCCCATTGCTCACTAGCAGCTCAACAACGAGTTATAATATTTCACACAAGGACAGCCAACAGTGTCCTTAATCTGATAACAGCTGGGGAAACATTTTTATTTGATTATGTTAATTCAAAATATTGAATTCATTGGCCAGTAGGGGGCCTGCAGAAAGAGGCTGCATTGGTTATAAGATGAACATCTGTTGTTTTTCAGAAAGGTTTGTGCTCTTCAATTACTTTTTGTCTCCTCATGGAAAGGTTCCAAAGATCTCCTCATTAGAAATAAGCCAGTTCTTGACATTTGTACATCCCAGACGAGCTGATAAATAACTACCATTATATATATTTGCGAGGCCACTTCCAGCCTTCAAAGCAGGGTTGATCAGTCAGTGAGTGAGTGAGGAGCTTCTTTGTGCTCTCTGGGCCTTCGAGCTCTCCTCCTCTAAAGCTTTTTGGACAGACGGCCACAGAACAACTTGTTGTACTTGTGCCTCGTGGCTCATGGATTCTAGGGGGAAAAACAAAATCATTTGCATGTGCTCTCTCTCTCTCTCTCTCTCTCTCTCTCTCTCTCTCTCTCTCTCTCTCTCTCTCTCTCTCGTGTTTTCCCTACCCCTCCTCTGATTGGAAACAGCTGCAGAGCACTCGCAGCAACACTTAAAAAACGAGTGCATTTCAGATGTCCAAAGTGGGAGCCCCCTCCCTCCCTCCCTCCCTCTCTCTCTGTCTCCCTCTCTCTCTCTCTCTCTCTCTCTCTCTCTCTCTGTCCCTGTCTCTCTTACTCCCTCCCACTCTCCCCATGTGTGTGTGGTGTGTGTGCGTGAGAGTGTGTGTTTTTTTTAGTATTCTTCCCCTAATAAATGCCTCAAAAAAACGGTAGTGGCCTAAAAATAGCGCTCGCCGATGCTAAATTTAGCGCTTGGCTTACTGCGCTGGCGAAGCGAATGGAGAAGAATAGGCGTGGAGAGACAGGGTGAGTAAGCAAGCCTCTATTCATTCAGCACCCGATGAACCGCTGCCCTTGGCCAGCTAAGGCACAAGACTCGACTCTCACACCACCCTCCCCACCAGACCTCGGGGTGCCAATAAACATTTGATCCTCGGGATAAAGGTTCTTTATTATTTATTTCTCTCCTTTTTTTTCAGTGTCGGTCTGAGTTTTCTTTTTTTCTCCTTCTCCTCCTTAGCAGGGAAGACAAAGCCTTGTTTGATTTAGTTACAAGGAGAAAGAGAAGAAGCTGTGAATGGCTTTATTAGCGTTGTTCATGTTCTTATCAAGTGAGACAGATTTTAAAACAAAAGAACAGGCCTTTTTTGACCATATTTCTGTAAGACTTTTACTATGCGAGGGCACCAATAAGCTTTCCATTGCAAATAAACATTCAGAAGACACATGTAGGTCCACTGGTGGTTTCGGAAAGCAAATAAATTGGCAATATTTGCATTGTAGACATCGCAAACCCTGGCTCTTATCACCATCACTGTGAAGAGTACAGTAAACCACTTTACATCAAACCATTCTCAATCACTTTGTATTTTAAGGACTGAATTTATGAAGACATTTTGACAAATCAGTGGAATTTTTTTAGCCATTTCTCTTCATTTTGAAACGATCAAACAGTGTAAACCCAGCTGGCATTATTAACTGGTGTAAAAACTACATATAAAAATGGAATTATAAGGTTTTGATGACAGTGACAGAATGTTTTCAGTGAGTATTGTATGTGAGTTTATGATCTTGTGGGTTTTAATCTGTCTACCTTAATGGAAATCTTTATCGTCTTTACTCAATTTAATCTGTTCTAATATGAGCCACAAATAGCAATCTGACACTCTTAACTCATTGTAATCTTTCCAGTATGCACCACAATAGCTCAGACATACAGTAGTCAATTTCTGTGCAGCATACCAGTAATCAATGTTTTTTTTTTCGCTTAAAAATGGTATAAAATGAGAGACGCACCCTCCTGATCCTCCCTGCAAATGTGGGTGGAAAAAAAACGAGCGGTCTATTTTGGGCTGTGGGTGTAGATGGCATTCAGCAGCCCTCCGTGGGCTCCCTTTGGGCCAGTCGGGTGTGGAAACACAAGGTCATGCCAGAGAGGTCAGGTGCCTGATCATTGTTCCTCAAAGCCCTCGGCCCCTTCCTGTAATGCAGCTGCACGATAAGAGGCCCAGAGCAGACAAAAGCTGATAACTGACGCGAGTGTGTGTATATGTGTGCATGTGTGTGTGTGTGTGTGTGTGTGTGTGTGTGTGTGTTTTCACACTCAGGGGCAGGGACTCTCACCACCACCCAAAAAAAGAATCACAGCTTGTTGCGTGTGTCAGTCTGTCCTTCTGCAAATATAAAAAGAAATCCGGACCCTCTGAATTTGTAGCAAATAGAAAGATAACCATGGCATAAGTGCCCCTTTATTGAGCCTGACTGGGGTGCTATTGTGCAGAAATGGGATGGGTCATAAAATATGAATGCCTTCACTGTGCTCATTAATACAGACACAGTGAGAGGACATGAGAGTCTGATTTTTTTTACAGTCATAATCTGTAATCAACAGACAGATGCTTTTGAAGAACATATCACAGTCATGAAAAAAAATCTATCTCTGAAACTACATCTTTACAGAAGGACAAGTCTTCAAGACCCAAAGTGAAGACAGGATATTCTGGAGAAACATTATCCATATGGTTGCCAGGATTCGGAAAAGACTTGACAAAACTTAATAACAATTCCAAGTCAAACAATTGTATTGGTCCAATTGAAATGTCCACACAATAAATGTGAATGGAAGCTGCCTTTTTCAAAGCTAAATGGAAAAAATGTAATTATGAAGCTTTGCTATGAAAGCGACAAGAACAAATATTATTTGGTATTAGACAGTGAGTTAATGATATCTTGTTAGAGATAGGGATGCACGATAATACTGGAATCATCAGGTGATAACTGTTTTTAAAAAATCATCATTGAACAGATTTGACTGATATTTCAAATCCAAATTTGATGAAAAATGTATTACACTCTGAAAGAGAAAAATGTTACTAAGGCTACTAAAATATCTCCATTTTATTCATTTTTCTGCATTTGTAACTGTACAAACATAATTATAGTGGTACATTTCTCTGTAATACTAATCCAGGTGGGTTTACTCCCAATTTAATAACATGACAATAGTAACAATAAGTAACAATACATTTTCTAAATATTTTTGTACTTGCATCGGCAGATATCTCCATGAAAAATATTGGATATCGTCACAGCTATCACATCGATGCATCCCTAGCTATGACAGCAATGAGAACAAGTATTCTCAGTATTAGACAGTGAGTTTATAATGTCTTGGTTATAGATTTGAATCTGCATACTTTTTTATTGAAAATACAGTCTTTATCCATTTTAATCAACCCTAATCCCACTGACAGTATACCGCTAACAGTGTTCGCTATGGCTTTGGAAAATTACCGTAGTAAAAAAAAGCATAAGCCCCAGATCCAATCCATACCCTTAAGATATGTTTAAACCCTGTACGACTAAACTAAACGATTCACCAACACCAGTCCCCTCCCCCCCATCTCATTTTTTTTTTACTTTCATGCATATGAATGTTCCTATGAGGAGCAGCTGTGTTCTTGAATAGAGCGCCACTTGCTTCGCTATTGTGCCGTCTGCCAGTACGGTTCCTACACTGTATGCCTTTGTACTGGGATTAGCCCATATTCAGCAGCTCCCCAACTACAGTACTTATCTGTGTGCATGGATTTTCCTTACATACCCCCACCTTCACCCCTCCCCACCCAATATAAACCACAGACAGCTGTAATTACATCCTTAAAGTGCGGTATTGCTTTAACTGTGGGCTGATGGGTCTTAAGCTTGTCTCTTTGATACTTGATTACAGTGCATAGGGAGGAGGCTGTATTTTTCTTCTTTTTCTTTTTTTTTTTGAGCAGTATTACAATTATGGTAAAGTAGCCAATCTGTGGGGTTTGAGGAATTAAGAAAAGGCCCCTCACTTTACAAGAGAGAGTGGAAGCTTGGCTGTAACTGTATAAGGAGAGACAGGCATAAGGTCTTCTGCGACAAACCACCAAAAGGGAGGCAGTATTCTGCGCACACTCGCATACAGACACAGGCATGTGGCGTCCCTGCCCCTTGTCGTCTCTGTTCGTGCCCGGCTAGCGGATCGTAGTGTGTTCAAACCGCACTTAATGAAGTGGTGGCTTCCCCTGCTCTCACCCAGCCACCTGCTTCCAATAACCTACAGCCTGACTCTCATTCCCACTCTCTCTCTCTCTCTCTCTCTTTTGCTAAAAAAAAATCTCATTCACTCAATTATGGGACGTTGTGCTGTCCTGCATGGCTGAATGTGTGGTCAGTCTGTCTGCTTTGCATATGTAAATGTATGTAACAGGGCTGGACAGTATCATTTTTAATCTTTATCGCAATACTGCCCTTTGTGAGTAGATAAGGCAATGAGCCATTTAACCAATAACATTTTTTTTACTGTGTCCTGTATGACTAGATACCGATATTTTAAAAGCGTTTTTAGTGTATAAAATACTTTAATGTTTTATTATTATTTAGCAGACACTCTTATCTAAAGATATTCACAGTGGTAGATTATTGAAAATAACAATGTTATTACACTCACAATGGAACTTGAGCTTTGACCACTGTAAATGTTCATGTTCACTGTAGCAATGGATCATGAACTTCGCCATTGAACTCTGTATATTCTGTTTCAGATCAACAGAAATCTGCATACATATCTGAAAATGTCTCAGTCGCAAATCTCCCAGCCTTTCTGTTGCATATTAAAACGCAAATATTTTGATTCAAATTCTAAATATCTATCTAACTAAAATATAGCTTCTAACGAAAGTACACTTTCTGCTAGAATTTATGGTAGGACATTACAATGAAACACAAAGCGACCCAAAGAGTCTGCTGTGGGCTCTAGAAAGGGTGTGCACAAGCTAAAAATAGGATGCAAAATTATTGGTTGTAATTATTGGCCATAATTTCAATATTTGACTGATAATAATAATAATTACTTTTTTCCATTTATTGGTAAACAATATATCAGCCACCAATATATTGTGCATTCCTTATTCTGACTAATCACGGTGTTAATGAGCAGGTTGATGGTGTAAATTCATATCTGGATAACTACAGTTTTTGTCTCATGTACAGTTTTTGTCTCAACTTGTGTTCACACTTCCTATCTTTAAATCCATGTAATGGTCCTCCCCACATTCATTTGTAAAATGCTGGCAGCATCACTGCTAATGCAGGACTCCATAAACTTCTCATAGCATTATGTTGTGCCTGGAACTGGTAGCTGGATGTTTAAAAGTGTGCTCAGGAGTGGAACACTATTAGCAAATGTCAAAGAATTGTGAGAATTCAAAGAATTCTGAATATCATATATTTAGCAGGAGCATTTTAATGTTTAATTATTTAATTTTGAAACTACATTTCAGCAGTCAGTTTGGGTGGGCCAGTGATAAAAGTGGATGGACCTGGGGACCTATGTCAAATCATGCTGCTGCCATTGAATGTATGGTTAAAACCATAGAATTCATGCTTTGGTTACAAACATTTTTTTGAAAACTTTGCTACTTTTTCTGCATTAGTGTTTATTTCTATTTATTCTACTGTTATAATGTTTTTACAAGCAAAGACACATTTACTGCCTAGATAAATAGTTTGAAACAGTTTTCTTGGCTGGCCTGGACTGCTGCACAGCACTTTATGTAAGAGTGCGAGTAGTTCTCCGCCCTCTTGTGGAACACTTAAATACCCCGTACACCCCCAGCACCCTCACACACACCCCACACGCAGTCACGCACATGGCGTAGGCAGGGCCGCTGAGAAGTATGAAGTCATTTTTGCTGGCCTAATGGGACCACCTCGGAGTCAGCGGCTTTCTGCATGTGTCTACAGTTCTACAGCACAGAGTGGAAAAAGCTCTTGGTCCACTACATGCTGAATAAGGCAAACCACCCGACTGCTGAAATATGGACTTCATGTGAAAACACTCCCTTTTTCATACAACCTGCTAAGATGATTTATCAAAGAAAGAGACACTGCCTTGCCACAGTCTGAGGAAACACTAGCTTTTTTTCCCCCCCACACACAAATCTGTCAATCAGGCAACACCATAGTAATGTCTGATGTCAGTACTTTACAACTTTCTCAAGTTAGATAACAAAAAATGATAGCTACAGTATTTATCCCTTAATGTCTTCTCGTTGCCAAAAAACTTGAAATATTAAATAACTTTTGATGACTAACTTTTTTGTTTTAACTTTTGATGAGTTTATAATATTTAAATCTATACAAGTTATTATTCACTAAAACAGCAATGATTAATATGAAACGTGACTCCAAATGTTTGAACGGTAAATGTATACTAGAGCTTGTCTTAGTCTTGGTTCCAAGCTCATGGGGTTGCAGGTTACTTTTGTGGCCTGCGCAATTTGAACAGGGTCGCAGGACGCTGGGCTCAGCCTCTGTTTCCAATAAGGAAATGGGTTGAATTTGTTTTGTTGGCCGGGCGGGAACATTGCGTAAACACTGTCGCCCTGCTTTGTCTCCTGGCCTCTATAAACACGCCACTGAATGTGGGCTCTCCTCCAGCCCTCGGCGTGCTGTCCTGCCAAAGTGGCCCCAGGAAAGGAGGCTCTGACCAGTTTGGAGGGATCCTCTTTTACACCTCCTGAAAATACATCCCCCAAACTCCGCAGTGTCTGTCTGGACCTGAGCCCCCCTGGGCCCGATTCCAGGGTTGTCTGATGGTCAGGCCTGAGCGGGTAGAAACTGGTCATGCAGCAGAAAGAGGTCAAAGTGGACACTTGGGAGGCCAGCCAGGGCTTTTCCACAGCTGCCCAATACATCGGTTTGAAAGTCTGGGCCTCAGACGGTCTGACTGAGACCAAAATTCTCTGGTCTGGTATTACAGAGACATTTATACAACAATTAGCTTTGAATATAAAAAGCATTTTAGCACAAAGATGATTCCTAAATGGAAGTGCATGCATCACACTGAACATTCTCTCTACCAGTTAAGACCAAAATTCTTCTGGGAAACTGGACCCTGGTTGGTTGAAAAGCTTCTATCTGTTATTATTGCCTGCTAATATTACAAACATATACAGTACTGCGCAAAGTTCTTAGGCACCTACATACATTACTTAAAACAAATCATAGCAATAAGTGTGTTTTTACTAGTAAAATGACAGTAGATCATTAGAATAAATGCAAAAAAAGAAAAAAAAACAAAAACTATAAGAATGTATTTTTCTAATTATTTTTTTTTCAGTCGTGTGAGTTAGTTTAAAGAACAAATCACCAGCTCACTTAATTTGACATAATGAAGTATTGATTAGTCAAACCAGGCATTGGATGGTAACTGCAAGTAATACTGGGCGTCCTTAAGGAGAGGTTTGGAAATGGTTAAACAAGCACATTAACATACATAAAATCACTACTTATTAATATAATTTGTACTTGGCGTAAATTAAGTGTTTTTTCTGAGCAAATAAAACAGGATAAATCTAATAAATCTATTTTTGGCTTCTTTGGGCTTCTTTGCTTTACTGTTTTCCTTACTTTCAAAAACTTTTGTAAAAAAACAAGCTCAAATAGCATCACAACATGACTTAACCCCTTAAACCACAAGGGCCTGTAAATGGCCCCACAGTTAAGCTCAACTGTATAACTTACATATTAGTTCCATATTAGTTACTAAATAATTCATAGCAGTTACCGAATTATAAGTGTTGAGATTAATATCTGAAAAACACAAGCCTCTGGTTCAGGGGGCTAATGGCGAGGGGCTGTGGCATAGACTGTTCCCAGTAGATCCCTGGTTTGATGTCTAGCTTGAACGCACACGTGTGTTGGGCTGAAGGTTAGACAAAATGAGTGTATATAGGCCACTGTATCTCCACTGTTCTCTGACAGAAGAAGCCAGTAGGGAACAGTGGGAGGAAGGCATTTAATTAGGAGCATGCCTCTGAAGGGGTTATTCCCTCTTCTTTCCTTTTCTCTCCCTCCTTTTTAGTTCTCGCTGCTGCTGCCCGTTCTATCTTCCATCCCATTCACCTTCCTACTTTCCTTCATCTTTTCCTCTCACATTCCCTTGATGTTTTTAGCTCAAACATTCTATCTCTCTCTCTCTCTCTCACACACACACACACACACACCTGCATTCTGTATCTATCTCCATACTGTATCCTCCTCACTCCCTCTCTCTCTCTCTCTCTCTCTCTGCTCCCTTTGCCAAGCCATTTTCCGCTTTGTTAGATTGATTACTCCTCATCAATAATGTTTTGGACGGTGGATCATGCAGCTTTCATCTACTGAAGCTATTAAGATGTCAGCCTAGGAAATGATTTCTCTGCTCGCTCCAAGTACATAGCGGGTTTGTTCTCTACAGTGACTTATTTTTAGTCACACAAACTGGAAACATTAAAGATGGAGAGTGGTGTGTTGGGAAATTGATTTAATTGTCAGACAGGTTTGTTTTTTTTTCCCTTTAAATTAAAATTCTAGCATGTTCTGTTTTATTATAGCCTATGTGTCTATGTGTTATGTAGGAGTGGGTGATCTGAGAATTTTAATGTTATTGTGAAAAATTACATCACAGAGCACTTTCCTGAGCATTTCTAGTGAACTGACCAATTGCGTGCTTTGTAATAAACATTAATTAATTTGTTTGCTCATTAATAAAAGAATTTAGACTAATTGTAGAGAGCCTGTAAAACAGTAGTACCCAAACTTTCTAAAAGTGCAACATCTGTGGTTGACTGACGGAAAAAAGACAAAACAATTTACAAACAGAGAAGGTAGATAGGTTACAAATTAAGTTTTTAAAATTATATTTTACATTATGTATATTTTGTCACATCATTTTACAGTTGTCACAATTTAAAAGGATTTTTTTTTCTACTAAGTTAAGTCTTTGGTTATTTGGCTCTACTGTTTTGCTGGTGTCCCAGTTTGTTTGCAATCCTCAAACAAACGAGCACATATTTACATATATGCATTGTGTATCGTGATGATTTGTATGGCTATATCACATTTTATCACCCATGTCACCCACCCCTGCTGAATATTACATCATTAGCGATGGAGGAATAGATATAGATAGATATAGTGCATGGAGGAAATATATATAGAGAGAGAGATGAATCAAAAGGCAGTGAGCCATCTATGGCCATCCTCTGTATGCACACTGGTGATTGGCTCTTCCCCGTGCCCCCCTGCAGAACAGTCTGCATGCATTGCGTGTGTGTGTTCTATGTGTGTGTGAGGGCTGGTGACAGGTGTGGGCGCTCTGACAGGTGCACATGTCTGGAATGAGTGGCATAGCTGCCGGCCTCCAGGGGGCCCCCGTGGCGGCCCCACGCTGGCTCCTAAACTGCCAGGCCCTGCTTGAAAGCTCCTTCTGCCAGCATGGCCTCCCATCAGTCCAACACTGCCTCTTTACCCTTCAGCGCCTAACAGCCAGCGCAGTCAAACCCCCCAGCACTGTACTCCCTCCCCCACTGGCCTACCTGAATAACTGCTAGTGCTGCAGTAAACCTAAATATCACTGGAGCTATCCAAGTTCATTTAAAGACCACTCAGGGCCAAGAAAGCCAGGAGTTATAAACATGGTGGAAAGACAGTTTGCTCACATATTAGCTGATTCTTGACTAATGCTAAAAAGTCAGCACTTCCTTTGATTTTGATTTCACCAAATATTCCCAAAATTATGTGTACAGGTTGGTGTTATTTTATAGAGAAGTCTAATGAAGCAAAAGAATAATAGTAATTAAAATTGACCCTTATGAATAATAACTATGATAATTTAACATGACATTAAATTAAGTATGGTAATGAAACCTTAATAAAAATACTTTTATAGGTGTCAGTTATCGCTTCTGATATTAAAAGCATGGTTTTGGTGTTAATTATCTCAGTAACGCTTTAATGAATTTATAAAGCCGCATGACACCTACACACTTTCATGACAACGGACATAAACCTACTTAAACATTGATAAAGGTTTATTTCAATAAGTGTCAATTGTCATAAAGACTGATTCTGTCAATTTTGATGTGATTTCACTTCAGAAAGTGTTATGACAAATGATGTTTGTTGAAATACGCCTTTGTAGATATATTATAAAATATTTTTCGATTTTTAAATTCTAAAAAAATCTTAATCTGCTCTCCGTCTTAATTCAGACTTGATGTCTACAAAGTCTCGGTCTTGATGTGTCCAGGACTTGGTCTTCACTTGCCAAGGCAGTACAACCCTTAGTGTAACCATTATCCTTCACTCATATTTCATTGAAACAAGCAGAGAAATTCTAAAGTGCAGATTCTAAACTTTCAACTGAAAGTAGAAGAGGAGATATTTTATTCAGATTTTTATTTGATTAAAACTTGTTTTATATTTTTACCACGTTTTTATCATTGCTTAGCATCTAAACAAACATGAAGAAAATCAGAATTACAGACTTAAAGCTGGCAATGCAGAATGCATTGAATGTAAACGTAACTCATTGCATTTTCTATGTAATCAAATATTTAATTACATAATTACATTTGAATCGGACAGCAAAATAAGCTTAGTAACTCAGTACTAGGGTAGTTTTAAAGTATAGACCTCAATGTTGCTGTCATTTTCCACTCAAAGAATACAAACTGTATTTTTAAAGGGTTTGATCAGCGCATAGTAGTAGGATAAAACAAGGAAGGGAAAAAAAATAGACAGCACATATGCTGCCTCCTATACAAGCAGAATATCTTCATCCCTTCTAACACATGATTGTTATATATGCGTCACAGTGAAGACGGAAAATGAGCCTAACCTGTCTCATCTCACTCTTTTCGTCAGTGTTCATCAAATCTTGGCGTCGGCAGAGTAAATTTAATTATGGGGTGTGTGATGCAGACAGGCAGATGAAAGAGACGCTGTGTGTGTGAGTGCGCTAGCTGTGTGTGTCGTTAGCGAGCTGCTGCATCCCCCATATACGCTAATCTCTCTTTATTATAGCCAGTCGTGCTTCGCTTTGATGAGGCATCTTACTCTGCTATCTCTCTTTCTAGTTACATTGTGAGAGTTGAGCCTCCTTTAATGAAGTCATGAGAGGACATGGTTATTTATGTACCTGAAGTATGCAGAACCCACCAACAAGCTCATTTAGGAAATGTTTGTGAAATCTCTGTGGAGGACCAGATTGTGCTGTATTCACTTTGTGCTGAACAATCACAATAAGGTACAGTACAGACATGTTCTTCAGCCACTGTTTGTCTGAAACCTCCACGTGAGGAACGTGTCATTTCTACTAGAAGGTGGCCATCAGGTGGCTGGAAGGGAAATTGCTAGCTCTGCAGTCAGGAGAACTAGATTTTGAGAGTGGCTTAAATAGGAGTCACCATAATCGTGTTTTTAAATATCTTTTTTATGTGTCAATGTTCAGTACGTTGTCTTTTGTTTATCTCCAGCTTGCTTGTAGTATGTGTCTTTACGAGCACGATGACGTCAAGATACCTTTTTCTGCTTTTGTTTTGATGGAAATAAGGAGGTTTTGTCCTGAACAATGAAGATAGGCATGGTCCTTAAATGGGAAGTCTACCAATTTTCCAAAATTTCTACATAATTCGATTGTTGAGATGTAACTAAGTGAACATGTTCTGATGTAAAACTGTGCATTGTAGACAAACCTACTGACTCTGATTTCTTTTACAGTGGTGATGATAAGAACTAGAGGTTGTGATATCTACAACTTACGTATAGCCATCAAATGATTAAAAAAAATACATTTGAAGCTAAAAGTTTATCTCAAAACTTCCATAAAACAATGTCTCAGGCATCAGGCAGCATATTCATAATGATTTCATGTAATAACTTTCTGTGAGGGAGGTTTTAGAGGCATTAAACACTTCAGACATCTAGTTCCTGTCACCACCACTGTGAACAATTGTGACTAAGTTTCTATTGAATGGAAGATTTTACATCAGACCACCTTGAATAACAATGTATCTTGATTTAATATGTAGAAAATTTGAAAAAAAAATATGGAATTCCTCTTTAATGTTTGCAGAACATCACTGCTGGAACAAAACCCTGTATCTCCAAAATGGTAACTTCATAGGGGATGAAAAAAACATTGTTTACTTGTGATGAAAGTTAATATAACAAAATTTTTAAATATATTTTTATAAAGGCCTTTTATTAGTCTGTTCATTATGAAAATTTAACTCAAAGCAAATGGTAAATGGAGTTTTCAAATCATGCAAAAAAGTAAAAAATTGCATAATGTAGATACAACGCTTTTGCGTGACAGTGATGATATACATTCTTATAAGTCTATAACACTTAAACTTATAAGTTTATAATTGTGTTATTACAAAAGTAAGTAAACTGAACTGCTGATGTAATATATTTCATGCATAGGTAAGTAATGTAAACATTCAGATCAAGTCCATTCAAAGCAACAATTTTTTTCAATATTTAAGCCTGACACAGTATAGATATACACTTTCTCTCCCTGATGTTGGCTCCATGGCTGTTTTTTGATCTACGTCCACCCGCTGTGTTTGCAGACATTGCGAAAGAAGGGCCTAAATGGGTGTGACAGCCCGGACCCAGACGCAGACGACTCGGCTGGTCACAGCCCCGAGTCCGAGGACAAGTATCGCAAAATCAACGAGGACATAGACCTAATGATCAGCAGACAGAGACTGTGTGTAAGTACCTTCACTCATGAACATCACTCTCACTCGCCTTCTCTCTCTCTCTCTCTTTGTTCTCTATGGCCTTCAGGCGTTGAGCAAGAAGGAGAACAAAGGCGGCGAGAGCCCGGAGCTCGAGTCTGCTCTCGCTCTCACTCCGCGCACGGAGGAGAAATACAAACAGATTAACGAAGAGTTTGATCATATGATCAAGACTCATAAGATCCCTGTAAGTACAGCAGCTGCAGAGGAGGGCGCGCAGAGAGCTAACAGCTATTCAGACGTGCTAGCATAGCGCTAACCGCTGTCTCAGGAAAACTGAAAGCTAGTGGCTTGAACTGGCTTGAGATTAAACTCACTATTACCTTTATAAGATAGCATGCTGCTAACTAAGCTAAGTGGATGTTGACATTTTTTCTATTGCTTGTTGAATTACATTCTGTGGGTTTAAAAGTTTTTTGTTTTTTCTTTTTTTTTCCCCTTGATGAGACCAATTATGCCTAGTTATGTGTTGAGTCTTCATGAGGCAACAGTGCAATCCAATCTACAGCATTTCTGTTAATTCCACTTAGTCAAATACTCATTTTAACCTCACGTACAGTTCACTTAGGGTTTGTAGTGAAGTGAAACGATGTCTAAGCTAGTAAAATTAGCCAGTTAAGTTTGCATGGGTTTCCTCAGAGCATGCTAGTTGAAAGAGTGTGCTGGTCCATGTGTCTGAAATAACTCAGCATAAAAACAGCATAGCACAAAGAGACGCTGTCCCACAGACATGTACATACACAAACACTACGAGGCACACATGCCAAAAAGAGTAATGCATTGAATTTACTTAAGTATGTATATAATTTCCACAGGAATAAAATATATAACATCAACACAATTTCATCTTTCTGTCTGTATCAACTTTTGATATTGTGCTGATGTAAGATATTTTATGCATGTAAAAATAATGTACACATTAAATTCAGTGCATTATTTTTCAGTGCAGCAATTCCAAATAGAAAAGGTTTTGATGTAGATGTATGAAAATATCCAATACGGACATTGTAAAATTGTTCAAATGCAGTACTGTGCAAAAGTCAGAGACCACCCTTAATGTATTCAATTTCCAGCTAATTTGGCAGTTAAGTACAAGTTAAATAAAGTAAATAAAGCAAAATAAAGTAGAAAACATATATATTTAAACGAAAATTATACAGAAGCCTCAAGACTAAATGTATTACATTTTTCAGTATTTAGTGTGTCCACCTTTTCGCTACAGCTTCTGTTCCTTTTAGAAATCTTGCTTTCAGTTGTTCAAAGAAATCTGCAGGGATTTTCCACACCTCAGAAGTTCAGCTCAGTCTGAGAAGTTGGTTGAATAGAAACTAGAAACAAAGTGTTTTAATCCATCAGTTCAGGGACCCCTAGCCAGTCCACCTTTTTAGTCTATTCCAGCTCCAAACACATCTATGCCAGTCAGTGCTGAGTGCATGGAACAAAAGAAAACAACAAAAATGTGGACTGGCTATGGCAGAACCCACAGTACGCGACTAGTCTAGGGTGGGGTCAGGGTCAGGGATGAGTCGGCCATTGTGTCGGCCATGGTGGCAGCTTGGCTTGCGGTCACCATGGCTGGGCTGTGCTCTCCGAGTTACAGAGGAGAACAGGAAGGATGGCACCACACAAATAACAGCCTGCAGAAAAGATGGAGAGAAAGAGAGAGACAGAAAGAGGCAGAGGGAGGAAGAAAGCTGACCCTACGCATGATCTAGAAAACACAGAAGAGGAGAAATGATAGGACTCAGGGTGGAGTGGTAGATAAATTTAGTAGCAAAACAAAGGGTTGTTCAAGATTACTAAAACGTGAAGACTTTGTTTGGGATTTTTGTGGAAAACATGATGGGGCACACCTTTAGGCGGAGGAAGGAGGCGAAAAAGAAAGAAAGCAAAAAGTGAACACACAAGGGAAAGAAGAGCCCTCGTTCTCAGAGACCTTCAACACTGAACAAAAATATTTGCCTAGCTCTGTGCAAGTGATTGCTATGGCCTTGCGGGCAGAGAGAGAGAGAGACAGAGAGAGAGAGAGGGATAGACTGACAGTGAGTGAAAGAGAGAGAGAGAGGGAGGGACTCGTCTCCGGTTTCTGCCGGCTGATGCTCCCCCAGATGAGCACTTACGGACCCTTAGGACACATGGCTGCAATTAGGGGGCTATTTTCTCCTTACGAAACAACATGGGGGAGGAAGAGCTCACTTGCCACCGCTCCTCAAGGTTAAGCCTCTCTCCTAGAGTGACATGGTGAATGAGAGAAGATCATGCTCTGCCTCTCTGTCTACGTCTCTCTATGTGCCTCTATTTCTTTCATGTAGTATCTTTCTCTATATTGATTTGGAGCCTGTTAGGTAACACTGGAGAGAAGGACTGTCTTATTCAAATCTTTCAAAGCATTATGTATGGACATTTACCAAAGCACTTAACTTGATTCAAGAACCCTTGATTGCTCTTGTTCTCTCCTTTTCTGCAGTGCATAAACAAGTTGTTGTAATGATTGTAGTTCTGTTCTTTTACTAACTCTTGCCTTGTCCATATGTTCCCCCTCTATTTCCCATTAGGCTGTGCCCCCCTCCAACTATGAGATGCCTGTGTCCATCCCTGTGAGCAACCAGATCTACAGCCACCCCGGTGGTTCCCTAGGCAATCATAACCTGGTCCCATTGGCCCACCACAGCCTACAGAGGAACAGCATGTCCCCCGGAGTCACACACAGGCCTCCCAGTGCAGGTATCATGTAGAAGAACTACTGTGTCCTTTTGGATGTATATGTGCCAGCTTTAGATAATCATGTTAACCCCTTTAAACTGCAGGCTTGTTATACATTTATATATCTTAAATGACCCATTTCATGGAAGCGAAAACCAATACATTTATGTGTACTCGCCTATATTGAAGCTGAAGTTAAAACGAGTTTCAGCCCAGACTGCCTTTTGAATGAGTGCAACCATTCAGAACAGAGATCGTTCACATATATCAGTCTTAAAGGCAGAGTAAAGGCACAAGCTCAGCCTCTAACAACCTCTGTAATTCTGAAGGATAGACAGATCAGTAAATGGTTGTGTAAAAATGAACTTAAACATACTTAAAACCACACAAACAACATAACTGGAACTCAGGGATACAAAAAATAAATTAATTAAATGCAAGAGAAATGTAGGATATGGACACTTACTACTCATTAACTGTTATCAGTTATTATGACACTAATGTATAAGTTAATGTAGTTCTGAAAGTGAAGAAATGACGTTTGACTGATGAGTTTAAGTGGTTAAAACTTGATAATCTTTTGACATTTTGCCACTGACCACTCACCACATTGTATTATATAAATTACATTACACTTACATTTAATTTACATTGTGTCAGCAGGTTCAACTCTGCACCTTTTTCCATTTGTTTCAAAGTCAAAATAACAAAATAAATGATGACAAAGTTTATTTTGCTGTCCTTTAAATAAATATTTCATCTTCATATTCTTTTCATCACATATAAACAATGAATAAACAATGATAAAATATCTCCCTTACAAAATGTAAATATGGTAACAATTGTTTTGAATTTCAACATGATTTCTCTGCTCTATTTCAATGAACTACAATTGAGAAGCAGTTAATTTCAAATTACATCATGCTTTCGTTATCAGCAGTGGTAACTGCGACTTCTAAAGATTAAGAAGGGCAAATCCTTTGACCCCACTTTCAGAGCTTCAGACATTACAAATCACTTCCCTCTGGCCCCGTACTGCCATGCATTGCCTATAACCAAACGTAAATGTGGTATCAATTGGTGACACACAGTCACCAACCCCATCCCCAGTTTGTTATTGCTGTCCAAGTCTCTGCCTTGGTAAGCTAGGGGCTCTCCCCCTCAGCCCTGTCATTAGCAGCCATGCTCTCGCCATGCAATCAGCCGCCCATTACAGGAGCGCTGGCTAAATATGAGCTTTGGCCCAGCCCCACGCGTGCTGCCCAACCACAACCGCTGCACTGCCGGCTCAAAAATAAAAATGTGTCATTTTTCTTGGACGCAGAGGCCCAGCCTCTCTGGCCACAGGCCCCCCCCCCACCCATTGGCTCTCCAAAAAAGTGAAAAAGAAAAAGGTGCTGTCTTATTCATTCGTACACACTCTTTTTTGTCACCTCAGTTGGCCTGTTCCACTCTCTCTCATACACACACTCTCTAGTAAGAGGTGGGCCAAGAAGGTGGGAGATGGTCGTGGTTGGAAGAAGCTGAATAAATGATGTGACAGGTTTGAAGGAAGGTTTTGTGGTAGGATATGGATGTCAAGTGCAATGGGGTGATTGAAACATCTCCTCACTCTCTCTCTTTCTCTTTCTCTCTCTCTGTTCCAGGTAGCCTTATGGGGGCCGATTTGACCACAGGCCCCGGCACCAGTGCTGGTAAGGATGGCATCCCCACCTACTACAGTATGTCCCCTCTTGTTCACATCTTTCATACAATGATCATGCTTTTTCTTCCAGCTTAAAAAGACCACAAAAAGAAAAACCTTCAGGAAAAGCCAGGGGCTGTACTAACCATTTCCTTGCAGACTGCAGTCATTAACTTTCACTTTAAGTTTTAGGTGAGAAGGCTAGAACAAATATAAATGCAGAATAAACAACAAAAGCTGTCAGCCGGCCCAGCTGAAATAGGGTATACCTGTCATTTCTGTTATACATAGTAATTACAATGTAATAAATGTTAATGTAAGTTAATGACAACCATTTTCGATACTTGACCCATTTTGTCCGGACATATAACAATTACCGCGGAACACTATGCATGAAGCTTGATGGGCGCAGTGCAATGAAAACATTTTGCCTCAATATGTCATCTGAGGTTTGGCTAAGCCTAACATATACACACACCGTGTTTTTCAGAGCGCTCAAAGAACATTTAGTCTTCGTAGCAAGGATCGTAAACACTGGTAGTCTTTTGTAAAGGGGTAAACAGCATTATGGCTTGGCTTTGCCTTTGTTTGACCCCTCGCCAGTGTTTGTTTGCCTTACCTCCAAGCATCTGATCTAAGCAGAACACGGCAACACATGTAGCATTTGCTTCATCAGGCCTGTTTGTGTTTGGCTACTTCAATTCTTGTTCTCGTATAGGATAAATGCTAGCATATGTCTGGAGCGCAAGGAAGTGTGCGTTTGGATTTTTTTTTTCTTTAACTAGGCCGTAAATAGCTTTCGGAATGTGTGTACGCATGTGTGTGTTTAATCCACTTGAAAGGAAAAGTTATAGTGCATGCAGACACAGACTGGGGCTTTGACTTGCGGTCGCCTCGGAGACAGCTTATGTATGCATATGTGTATGCTTGTGCGCATATGTGTCTATGTATGTCTGTCAGAACCACTCAGCAGTGGTCACCACAGAAGCATGGCTTCTATATAAAAATCAGGACAGTAGCTTCTTGGAAACTGGCATGGGGTTCACTCTAACACAGCTGGCTAACCTTGTCTGGCCCTGCAGTGCCCTCGGGGCCACTGCAAAGGGGTGAGGCTGAGGTCCCTCTGTCTATCCCTGTCTCTTTACTGTCCATTGCATACAAAAGTAGCACTTATGGTAGTAGCCCTTCCGTCCACGCTCAAAGCCTGCAGCCGTCCAATGCGGCCATTGTGTCGCGCCGAGGCTGAACAGAGGGCACAGTGTGGCTCTAATGCAGGCCGTCCCACTGGAAACAACAGCCTCGAAGAGTCATGGGGCGCTCAAAGACGTCCCATTCAAGTGTCCTTCAGATTCATGTCCCAAATGTAAAAAAGGAAAAGATGAATATTCAGTCTTTTTACTCGAATTCGCTCTTAGTCATGACTGAGGTTTTTTTTTGTTGTGTGGCATGCCAGCTGTTTAAAAAAAGCTCCCCTCAGTCAATGTGAAAAGACATACTAAGTGGATGAAATGACATTACAGTAAATGATGAATAACACAACGGAGTCTTAATCATAACTCGTTTGGAAAATAGCACAATACCTCGTGCTCCGGCCTTTTTCAAACAGTGTGTTTAATATGACTCGATCATTTTCCGTTCGGATGGCTATTTATGTGCAAAAAACTGCAGCATTCTCAGACAACCGCAGTTTCTCTGCAAAACAGTGTATGTGTTTGTGCATGCACTACACTGTGTGTCACAAGTCGATTAGACATGCAAGAGTGTGTATGTTTTAGAATTTGGAAAAGACTCCATGTCACATCTTATGAGCACAACAGGCCAGACCTGTTGAGCTTACATAGTATTATTTCGGTTGGTAAACTCGGGCCATGGCCCAAAACCTCAAGCCCAACAGCGTATATGGAGAGCAGGATCCAACATGGTCGTTAAACCATGACAAGGAATCAGAGACACCGTCCAGTTTGCGTTTAACCGTGCTGGTGCATCCGCTTGCCCCTCGTAGCCCTTACACGGAAACTCAGGCCAAGCACATTTACAGTTAGGCTTCTTCTGCGAAGGCCCAGAAATAGCCTTGGGTTCTTTATCAAATGTACACATCAGGCCTTTTCGTGCGGGTGGAGGGGACTGCTGGTATATGGCCAGCTGTAATTTTAGCACTTCCCCATTGTGAGTGAAACGGGAGGCCCTTGGGCACTAGCTGATGTGGGAGAGAGAGAGAGAGAGAGAGAGAGAGAGAGAGAGAGTGAGAGAGTGAGAGAGTAGCCAACAGTTTAGTTTTGGAGCAACAGAACAGTCTGAAGGATTGTGTATTTAATTTCTGGGATATTGTCTAACATTTACATTTTTTACTTCTTAGTTGTGATACTGTGCAGTAACACAGGCAACTCAGAGAAGTTGCCAATACATTATCGGAGATTTTTAACTTCTGTTAAGAAGAAATCAAGAATGGTCATTAGACAGTAAAGTATAGGGCTAAATTAAAGTTATGAAGTCAAGTACGTGGATCCTCTTATATTGTATTCCTTCTATTATCCAGTGGTTAAGCCAACTATAAAATCCACTGTGCTAACGTATTGCCTGTAATAACTTTTTTCCAGTGTCACTATTCTATGTACACAATCTCTGCACATTACTCTCATTTGGGCTTATTAGCTTTAGCCATCAATTGTCACTTCTTCTGCTATCAGAAAAGCATCACAAACATATTTAGAGCAATATTTAATATGCTCATAGGGTGGTCTAATTAGAATATTTCTTATATTTTGTGATTGCTTTGTGTAATAGATGTCCTTAATTTTAACCTCTTGCACATTATGAAATCTAGCATGTCTCCATGACTACCAGGGCAGAACAGAGTGAACACTCAAAGAATAGAGCACTCTAACTCTTAGAGGAACTACATGACTTTTTTTTTTTGGTTTAGCAAGTCGCAGCGTACGAATGCTTATGGTGGGTATGTTTACAGGGCCGACCTACAATGCAGCACTTTATACCCAAAATATTTGAAATCGCAGAGGTAGTCTTTGAAACCTAAAGCATCGGCCTAGTTTCTTGATAGAAAAAGTTAGGATGAATAAATCTGTTTTTGAGGGGGAAGGGGATGCATTTTCTTCTTTCTTTCTCTCTCTCTGAAGCCTCAACAATGATGTGTGGTTGTTGAGTCTTCAAGTGTTCAGAAAAGTACCGGAGCCAGCTGCTCGCAGCCTATACTTCACTGTGTATGAAGAGGAGGCAGGAAATACATCATTGGAAATAGCACACACACATGCACAGAAACACACACACTCCCTCACAATCTCCTGGTTCCCAGCCCGCCTCTCCCCCCTCATTTTCCTCGAATCATACAAATTGCGCTTTCAAGACTTTTCATTTCAAAACAACAAAAACCGTTGCCTTCAAATTAAAGAAAGATCACCGGGGAGAAATTGCCGAGGACAACATCTGCGTCTCGTTTTCCCCTTCAGCATATGATTAGGAAGTTCATTTATGTCTAACGTATAATTCCTGCCCCTCTTTTAAGTGGCAGCGAGTGTACAACGCTTCATGTTTTAACCCTCAAAGAAATAAAGTGGGTTGTGGAAAGAAACAAAGACACCATACTCTCTCTCCCTTTCCCACTGTAACGTACCCCTCTGGGTTTGGTGGAGTCAGTGAAGTTGGGGCTAGGAGCTGTGGATTAGGAATGTAGATTGCCAGCCCGGTTCATTCTTTGGTGCTTTGCTGGTCAAACCCACATGGATGCACATGTACTTATCCTTGATTGCATATGTTTAAGAGTTAACAGGTTTTGTCATTTATGAGGGCTGCTTGCATGGCAACAGGAAATGTCAGTGGTAGTCTTCCTTTCTAATGGCCTTCACATGAACTGTGAAATGTGCAGTACAAGAAGACAGCATCAATGAAATCTCACTTAAGTACATTCTTTAAAAAAGGTGCCACAAAGGGTGTTTGAAAAAGAGATTTGTGAGTGTGAAGAAACTTCTAAAGATTCTATACAAATTTAAGGGTTCCTCCTAAAACCTTTATGTGGCTGATCTTTACACTTTAAAAAGGTTCTTCACAGTTGATTATAAAAATGGTACTGTGAAGACTTATCCATAGAAAGGTTCTTTAGGAAAGCAAAAAGGGTTCCTCTGTGGCGTCGTGCAAAAAGCCCTTTATGGCACCTTTATTTGTAAGAGTATATATGTTCTGTTTACTTATTTATATTAATCATTAGCACTGTAGGTAGTTTTTTTAGATTTCCACTACGGTTGTTTAGATTTTCAGCCATGTTAAGGCTGCAATGGGCACACTGACTTTAGTCTTTCAGAACCTTTTCTTGAGTTTCTCTAAGAATTCTAAAAAATATAGAAGTTTTTCTACTATCATAATCTAGTTAACTAAGCTTGAGAAGCATATTTTCACTTGTAATGCCCATGGTACTTATTTCTTACCTGTAATGTATTAAGAATCAGCTTATAAAAGCAGCTTAAGCCAATGAGTACCAAGGGTTAACAAGTTTCCTCTGTCTCCTCTATTCACCAAACACCTGCCTCTTTACTGCAAAACCACAGCAGGAACAAGTGAGACTCATCTCTCTCAAACACACGCACTCAGCTCTTGACTTCTCTAAAGATAGCTGATGGGAAGTATTTGCCTGCTGAGGTGAGATGACTGGGTTTATATGGGAGTGAAATGTTCACACAGGCATCAGACAGACATTGCAGTCCCAGTGTACAGTGGATGGAGCCAGACTCTAATAGAATTTTAACCTTTTTAACTTGAACTAAACGAAAAAGTCAAAAGTGTCTTTGAAATAGATTAACAGGCTGTTGCAGTCGTAGCAAATGTATTAATTACACCACACTAGAGATGTGTTGTGCTTTAACACTGCTTTCCCCCTTTATGGTACTTGAAAAATGTTGTTATAACATCAAGGGCTGGTTTCCCGGATCCAGATTAAGCTTAATCCTAAACTAAAATTATCGTTGATATTACAATTTAGTCTAAATAGCCTGAATTCACCCATTTAAGGTCCTACTGAGATTTGACCACATATACTGTATGAAAAAGGAAAGCCAAAAACAAAAGAACTGCATTTAAAACAATACCAAACTTCACCTTCATTAGCTCAAGAGTGTTCAGTTTACGGGACCTAGGGTGCAGGCCGAAATGGGCTATGTTCTATGAGAGAGCTCCTTCTCTGTGGTTTCCTGAGAGCTGAATGAGAGAGTATGTATGGTGAGGGCTTACTTCACATGAATGACTGCTTAGCTGTGCTGAAGGCTATGTGAAATCGTGCGGCACTGTCGCACCGAAAACTCACGTTTCTGGTGAAAGATGATTGAAGATAGTTGCAATGCACCGGAACGCGTCAGACTTAGCTTTAATGGCCATGTGTGGTGAAAGGAATCTGGAACAAAGCTACGTGTCAAAGACAAGTCTGAATGGCTGCTTTATAGTAGATGACTTGGAAATTGGCATATTTTGGTTGAAGGGTGCAGGTCAAATGGAGCTTGGTTAAACATTGTGGTATGGTGAAAGCTTGATGTGCCGTATTTGGCAATATGCTAGAGTGCCTGACTCTCTCTCTCTCTCTTTCTGTCTCTCCTCGTTAGGAAATGGCTACGGAAACCACCGTAACTCTCCAGGCTTGCTGGTGTCCTCCGGAGGCATGAACAAGAACATGCAGGCTAAGTCTCCACCACCTATGAACCTGGGCATGAACAGCCGCAAACCTGACCTGCGTGTGCTCATCCCACCTGGAGCCAAGAACAACATGCCCTCCATTGTAAGTGGCCTTAACTACTTCACTTCCTGCCTTAGGGCAGCATGACCTCTCTGTTCTATCTTCTTCTTTTTTTCTTCTTTTCTTCTTCCTTTATATTAGTTTTCTAGCTTTAGCTAGAAACTCCCTTAAGCACTTTGTCTTCCATGCTAGTCAAGCTAGGTAGTTCCGGCCCTTAGATTTACCTGTAGGGCAGATTCGTAATTTGGCTTGAACAAGCACCACTCTCAGAAAATGACACTAATTGTGAATTTACTACCCTCCCCTCTTTACTGCCATCAGTCTGAGGATGTTGACCTTCTATTGGTAAGTGGGACTCAAAGTAGTGATATGGACTAATAAACACAAAGGCCATCCTTCATCCTCCAGCAGTCATATTAGATTAGTGCCAGTGTTTAAGATGTTTTGAGATGATCCCATATAAACTGTCCCTACATGCTAAGCAAGAATTCATTTACTTTATGTTACCCATACTATGGCTGAACAACATAAGCAAATCTCCATGGGTAACTTTTGACAAGCAGTACCTTATCTGGTAAACAACGCCTTGTCCTACAAGACAAACGGCAGCATTTCCAAGGAGCTGGAGTGACTCCTAGTGGTCGCTTTTAGTCAGCACACCCTTGTCTCCCCTGCTGCCAGCCAACGAATCTGTTTAGCCCCCTCCATCTCTGCTTCAACTCCATACAAGCTTTTCTCAACACACAGAATGAAGGACATGAGTGCATTTCTACCTCATCAGTCATCATTCCAGCAAAAAAACACAGCCCCACTCCCTGTTGTTGCTGATCCTGTTGCCTTGGAGACCGTATGGGTTACTATAGAGACCGAGCACCCTGCAAGGGGTTGTAAATGATAGGTTGGAAGAGTTCAGTGGTGCTGCACGTCAAGTGATTAATTTCTTTTCACAAGTTTGCTTATTCTCTAGCCGTCTGCAAGGAATAAAGAGAGTTTATGTGGCTGACGTATTCCGTCTTCATGTTTCCCTCCCTATTCTTACTTTTGTTACAGAACCAGAGAATAACCAACTCTCAGTCTGCACAGTCATTGGCCACCCCGGTTGTTTCTGTGGCAACTCCCACTCTACCAGGCCAGGGAATGGGCGGCTATCCTTCAGCTATCTCCACCTCATATGGTACCGGTAAGTAGAACTCAAAGCACTAAATGTTCTCCGTTCACACATTGAACTGAAGTGAGTCTTACTGTCACTACGTTACACGGAATTTGCACGATGCAACTAGCGATAAATAAATATTAATTAAATAATACATAAATCTGAATTTGAGCCTTGTATTTTGTATCTCTATGCAGTACAGCATGTAGTTCTGCTCTGTACTTAAACACTTTAGATTTTAAGTGAAAAATGAAGTGCAGAATGTCTTTTAGATTAATCCCTTAAATGGCCATTTTATGCATATTTAACTAATTTATTTGCTTTGATGTAAAATATGTCATCCAAGAGAAACTTTCTGAGTCAGACTTGTTCACAGTTGTGGTGAAGGGACCAGATGTCTTAAGCATTTAATGCCTCAAAAAGTTACCTTACAGAAATCTAATACATGAAAAGGTTATGGGAATACATAGTCTGATGCCTATTTAATGCAAAATATTACATGTTTGGTACCATGTTAAGCAGCAAGAACATACCAATGAGCTTGGCATTTGCAAACAACTTGGTAGACCACAAAAGAGTAGTGGTTGAAGTGTTAAGAAAAAATTAACTGATTAGGAACACACTCCAGGATGTGGGCATAGATGTGTCAAAAACAAACATAAAAAGAAGAATACATCAGTGTGATCTCATAGATTTTACCACAAGATGCAAACCACTGGTACAGCCTACGGTGTACTTAAAAAAAAAGCCTGTAGCATTCCAGGACAAAGTCTTATGAACAGTGACGAGTAATTTATAGAAGATTGACTGAATAAGCGTGTGAAAGGAACTGCTCATGATCCAAACTACCTCATCCGTGAAACATAATCCCATGAGCTTGTATGGCTGCTAGTGAAACTGTTTGAAGCAGCAGCTGGATGAATTCTGTGTTTAGAAGCATCTTAACTGGTCAAATCCAAGCAAATACCTTTCGTCTCGCAGAAAGACAATGGCTTGAAACAGACTACTAAAGCGACTATGAAGTTTTTGTCAGGTCCTAAAAGTGTAATGTTCAAAACAGTCACCCAACCAGAAGCTTTGTAAGCATGCATTCCACTTATTAAAGGTCAAAAAAGCCACCAAAACAAGCAGTGCTGGAGTACAGAGCTGAAAACCAAACAATTTCTGATGAACGATTTTTCTTGGAACAAAGGCTTATATCTCCATTTTTTGACGTTTTCATTTTTCCGCGTCATTTTAAAATGATCTGTCATTTCCAATGTGTCAGAATTTCATGATGAACGGACCAACCGAAATGGTCCAAAATGACGGAACAAAATCTTGTGACATTACTCTAACTTTATACCTCTGTTCTGTTCTAGAATACTCTCTGAGCAGTGCCGACTTGTCATCTATATCCGGTTTCAATAGTGCCAACACCCTGCACCTGGGCTCAATGAGCGGCTGGCAGCAGCAGCACCTCCAAAACATGCAGCACTCTGCTCTTGGCCAACTGGGGTGAGCCTCAGCACATCTGTACATATGTTAAAGAAGTGATAAGGACTTCTCGCTGCTAGCCTTAACTCTTTCATTATGCCTTCTCTTTCACTTACCTTTGTTTCACACATTTTGTAATTTTAAAACTCCTCCTTTCATATTGTGTCTTCTTTTTATTAAGTCAGTTGCAGCTTAAAGCCCCAGTCAGAAACTGGTCATGATCTCTGAAACAGCAGCTAAATAGAAGACACAAAATATTCTAATGTTACAGTTTAATTGATCTATTCATCATGAAATGTTTATACAATGTAATAGGCAGTTGTTGTTTTCAAATGGTGTAAAAATGTAAAAATTAAAAAAGTTTATTTTCTTAACACAGTGTCAATATGCTAAGTCTTTTGCAGTTTCCTGATTTGGGCTTTTATAATTTATGTACTTTAGAATTTACAGTTAATAATCAGTCATTTGTGTTTCAGTATGTATGTTCATGAGTGCGTGGGCACTCGTCACATTCTGTAACCCCCCTCCGTTTCCTTTCCTTCCTACAGAAATTGCACTAGCACTCACTTATGTCAGGGTTCAAATCTCTCCCTGCCCTCTACTCAAAGCCTGCACATCAAGTCCGAACCTGTTTCTCCTCCTAGAGACCGCTCCAGCAGCGCAACGCCCGCCGGCTACGCCCCGCCCCCTCCCCACCAGCAGCAGCAGCATGGGGCCCCGCCCCCTCAGGCACGGCAGGACTCGGGCCGCTCGCCGGCTGATAGCCTCAGCAGCTGCGGCAGCTCGCACGAGGGCAGCGAACGGGATGAGCACCGGCCCGACTTCCACTCGCCCCTGGGAATGGGCCGCCCCGGCCTGGATGAGTGCGACAGCCCGTCTGTCAAGCGAGTCCGCCTGTCCGAAGGCTGGGCCACATGATAAGCTCCGCCCCCCAACACCAACACCTCAACAGCCCCTCGACCTTGACCTCGGCCCACCCGTGCCGCATAATGCGCCATCGCGCCATTCACACACTCTCTCTATTTCTGTCCTTTTCTGACGAGTTGTCACCCTCCCAGTCCTATCAGTCATTACGTGAACAGGGAGGAGGTGTTTTCTCATAATTAGCTATAAGGTTTTTGTTGTCTAAGGGTGTGTCCAGTATACATATTGACGTAATTGATGGGTGTCGGTAGGGGAAAGGGTAGGAGGGGCTAGTATAAGAGGGTTAAGAACAAGGTTTTTAGTGGGCGGGGTTACTATGCATAACTTGTGCCGTGCGTGGATTTGACTTTCAAGAATTACCATATATGCATATGCATATGTATTTACACGTGTGTGTAGGTGTACATATATGCATAGTAACAAAAGCAACTAAATGTCAGGTACTCTTGATTTTTTTTTTGTAAAAGTACTTACAAACTTTCCTCAGCGATATTCAGCCATGGGAGAGAAGCTCAGCTGAGGACTTATCGCCGAGTCGAGACAGGCTAGCACTTGAGGCGCTCTACCAATACTATGTGTACAGATTCACTTTTCTTCGCCACTCTCTTCAGAGTGTTCCCTCGCTAAATGTATGTTATGATTGACAATGTCATGTTGCGGGTTCAACGTATTGTACATAGAGAGTGGGCGGGGACAAGGGGGAAAGGGTCGAGGTTGCCAGACATTGCAGATTTAACACAAATGAAAGCTTTTATGCAAGACTTTTTGCTTTTCGAAGGATTGTACAGGTATACCCCCTAGGTTTTAGTCAGGGAGAAGGAACCTTTCAGATCATTTTGACGAATCAAGCTCTTCTGGCGAGGAGTGTCAATAGCAAGATCGAATGGCAGTCGGTAGATGAAGGACCATACCTTAAATTAAGAGCCATGTTAGTTTATTCTGATGAAATTAAAAACCTAGGACTTGCTTTAAATGTTCAGTATTTAAAAAAAAGGACAAAAAAAGAAACAATTGTATGATACACTTGCTTATATTTTCTTATAAAAAGGAATACAATGCAAAGCATTTTTGTGGCTTTTTGTAGTTTATATAAGCCAGAATGTGTTTTGATAGCTTTGCTTATATGAAAAACGATAGTCGTACAAGAAGGAGTAACCTTGGGCTTTTCAAACCTAAGCCATGACATCTGAGAACCCTTGCTTTGCTCAACAGTTTGGATTTTTTTTTTTATTTTGTAGAGGTTTTTGTTTTTAAACGTGTATTTCTAACTATATTGAATAATAATATTAAGATTCTTTTTAAAAATCTGTGAAATTAACATGCTTGTGTATAGCTTTCTAATATATAAATATATATGATAATAATTATGGTCATAGCATTTTTTTTCAGTGTGAGGTTACATAAGTACAGTTGCACATGTTTGTTTTGTCTTTTATTTTTCTTTCTTCTTGCTCCATACAGAATCTTTCAGGGGCAAACCCAGCCAAAATGTCAGATTCAGCTTCAGTTTTTCACCCAGCAATTCAGCAATGCTCATGAATAAGTACTTTGGGAAAGATACACCTCTTTGCATGACAATGGTATGATGTCACTCAGGTGAGGAAAGTGAATCCACTGAAGTAAGCACACTTCCGATCGATATTACTCCCATTTTTAGTGGTCAAGTAACAAGAGTTAAAATCTTGTTATTGACACATTCATCAAAGTTTGACAATTAAATTTCTTACTTGTTTCTGTACCAGTGGTTCACCTGCCTGTATTTATATCTAATATTCAGTGAGCACAAGATATTTATCCAAATCAGTGCTTTGGTTAGGAAGAAGCACAACCTTTCTGACATTAAAAACCTTTAGTCTGTGAACACCAAAGCAGATGGTATTCAAACTCAAATAATGAACGGTTTCACTTGAATTGACATTGCACTGAAAGATTTAAAAGCATGAGAGACGAGTAACGTTTTTTTTGACAAATGAATTTGTTGTGCCGTCATGGGTTCATGGTTTTATCTTAGCTGATTTTGTGAAACCTTTGGTCATATGTGTCCAGCTAATTTGTTCCGTCATTATCCATTTCAGCAACACAAATGCCATTCAGTACACAAGGCCCATTTCTTCTGACCGTAACTACATCACTGGAAACCATCTTGTACAATGTGCTTCATATGATTCAGAGATTGGACATTTCTTGATATCTTTTCTACCAAAGACATGGAGCAGAGTTGTTTTTGGCTTTGTTCTAGTCTATTTTCTTTGGGTTTGAGAAACTTGTATTTCTTTTTGCGTTTGGGTAATTTCCAATAATACTGGTACCTCATATTCACCTTCCCAGTACCTCAAATTACCATTCAACCAATCATGACAAGAAATGGGATATTAAAATAAAATTGAGAAAAAAAGAAAAAAAAAGAACCCAAGTGTACAGTATTGTGAAATATATGCCATTGTTTGTTCTATAAATCTCACGCAACGTCCACATATGACTCCCTGGTTCATCCTTTTTGGTTTGCTGTTGTTTTCCTTAAAAAAAAAAGTTGTTTCCATTAAAAAAAAATACAAATAAAAAAGTAAAAAAAAAATCTGTAGTAACAAATGTAGCTTGTATAAACCTACCGTGGGTAAGGTTGAAAGGAAATGTGTTTTTTCTGTTTCTCTGTCTTTTTTTCTTTATCCTTTTTCTTTTTCTGAAACCAGGAGAAAGAGGCTTTCAGCGGCATAAGCTGGACTTTGTCGCCACTTGAAGACAAGATGTCATTAAATTAAAAAAAAACACATCTCTGTATCTCAAGGGACTTGATTCAGCTGTATGTAGTGAAAAATTAATGTATGGATTAAAAAAAATCGTTTCTCCTGCTGGGATTCAAAAAATGTATTTGTATTTTGCAGAGAATTCAGTAAAGTTACTGGCTTTCTTAGTTACCACTGGTTCCCTAGTGTGCTTTTATTTGTTGTGTGTTTTATTTCTCTCACTGTGAGCTCATCTCGTGAACGCTGGTAGAAATGGATATGCATGGCATAATGTTGACACTGTATAATTCAATATTAAAGGAAAATATATATCTTTTTAATTGGAGCTGAATGTCATACAGGAATCATGTAGAAAACACACAGGAAGTAGCTTCTGTTGTTTAACTTAAATGTAAACTATTTCACAATAGCCTTTAAGACTCAACTATGAATTCAACTCTTTAAACTTTTTTACTACCAATATTTTTTTTAATATTTATGCATTTTTGTGTTGTTATTCATGTTTATGTGTCATCGTCGTCAGAACACCTTGTACCTCCAAACTGTATACAAAGTCGGTACTGCTGTAGAAGGATAACCTGTAAATAACCAGTTTTGTAAATGAGATACGCGAGTGTGAAGATTCTTATTAAGGTTTCAAGAAGCTTTACTTCACATGTAGAGGCTCTTTACTAAATTAAGAGTTCTAACTTTTACATTATGTGGTGATTCTTCAAACTTTAAAAAGGTTCTTCACACTCACACATTTACATAAATTATTCTCTAAAGAACCATCCTTTGAAAGGTTCTTCGGGGAACCAAAAACAGTTCTTCACACAAAAGACCCTTTTTTTGCATCTTTATGTTCAAAAGCATAGGAGAAGAAAAAAATCTTAACTTTAGTGTAAGTTCATATAAGATTTTGATCATTTTAGACTATTTCTTTTGGCTCAGTAATTAATCATGCAGAAAAAAAATATAATAATAATCATGTAAAAAGATTATTTATTGATGAAAAAATAACTAATTAGTGCAGAATGTCAGCTTTAAGTCAAGGATATTTACATTTCGAATAGAATGGTGAACCAGTTCTGACTATGTATACACCATAGCTGTCTATGTTCTTTTCTAAATTTAGGTACTAGGTGTAAGAAAACTCACAATAAACCACAAGCTTTGGTACCAGGCGGTTCACAGAGTGCCCAAAATAGAAGATTTCTGCTTTATATGGTCAGTACTTAAAACCATAGACGAATTTCCAAAATGTCTTAGACCAAAATGTATTAAAAGTGTCCTGCCCTCCAAAATAACAATATTCATGCATAGTGAATATGTACTTTGCCTACAAATGCTGATGTGTGTGAACACTTGTGGCTTCAAATTCCACTCCTAAGTTTCTCCTGGCAGCGCTCCACTGCTTTTAATATCTCTCAAATAACCTCAGAATCGCTCTGGGAGCTGGAGAAACATGCGTATTAACACATGCTCCTCTAATTTTCACTCATCAGCTCCGGAAGTGAGTGTGTTCTCACTCACTCTGCAAGTGTGCAGGATGTACAGCACAGCATAGAAAAGCCACAGTCTAATGCTAGAAGTTCCCCTTTTCTACTGATTGAGTCCTGCACTGTACAGCTAACCTTAACCATTATGAGAAAAAACACAAAGCTGACCAGACCAAGCGTAAATAGGCGATTTCTACGGACATCATCCCAAAATGTGCAGCTACACTACTCTGACCTACTGCTGTGGTCAGGGACCACACAGGGGCTGTGCGGAGCTCCACTGCCGGCCGTCAGCCCACTGCTGGCCCACCCACACACTGCCTCGTGTGTGGGCACGGTGGTGGTGGGTCAGGCCGGAGGGGGAAATGCCTACTATAGATTTTTTGACCCAAGCACGTTGGTTAAAGTCTTAAAGAATCTTAATATGCAGTGGTAAGATGATGAACATTATCAAAAAAGCTAAAAAGTAGGCCTGCCTGTCACTGCATGATGATTATTAGGAGTTTAGGCTGGGCCACTCGTTAAACTACATTGCTACATTAAACTTTTTAAACTCTATGCCTTAAGCTTCAGATACACTATATAACTTTCACATTAGTGTCACAATACTTACTGACTTATTCAGAGCAGAGAATAGTAAATCTGACTAAAGTTTAAATGAATTAGCTTTAAGTTAGAATTTTAATGTCCATATTAATATGCTTATGTATAGAATGGGTGAAACCAGTTAGAAATATACACACATACACACAAGCTATCAGTCCATGTCTTCTGTGTTTAAGCATTAAAACACTTAGAAGAAACCCCTTGTTTTGGCACCAGACAGCTTACAAAGACGCTCTAAGCCATAAATTAAGAGTAATCACTGAATGAAGTCCTTTATGACTGAGATGTGACTCTACTGCCCCCCAGTCTCCATGCAACTTCCTCCTCTGATCCTCTGCAACAGCTATATTCCAATAAATACTCACAATTAAATTTCTTTTGGTTTCAACCTGATGAATATGAGGCCATGCAACATACCTAGACTGTCCAAGAGCTACACCTACGCTAACCTACGAAGCTGTAATCAGTTTGGTTAATTATCTTATGAAACAGGCTGACTCTCATAAACAAACTTTGGTAAAAACAAATTTCACAGTTCTGTGCAAGTAAAAATAGCCAAATGTAATACATAGATTTTTTGTTTATTAAAATCTTATTTATTTTTCTTATTTCATTAAAAATTTGTTATAAACATTCTGTTTCATACAGTGCTTATGGAAAGCAGAATTTTAAACAGACTTGAAAAGTGCTTCTAGACCAAGATCATGATTTGAAAATCAGGATTTGAAATGCCTCATTTATACAGTCTCATTTACTTCTATAGGGTCAAACACTAAAAAGCTGGTCCTGAGTCTTGTATTAATGAAACTGTAAAAATATTTTAAGACCATTCTGTTTAATGCTTGCATATCCAGAGCCTCATTGGACCTTATGAGGCAGAGGATAATTGCCCTTTATTCATTACATAGCAACATTTCACTGAAAACAATAAATTCATGTACCAAACAAACATCCTGTAAATACTGCCTTAATAATATAGCACGTGCATAATAATATACTATTAAAAGAGGACACTGTCCAGATACATCAGTGACAACAATAAGATAAAATGAAATTTTGACATGGAAAAGTGATACAAAAGGATCTATTTAATGAATCTAATTGATTCTCTTAATTGACTTCAATTGTTTTAATGGATTTGCCTAATATTCCTCAACAGAAAATCAGGTTGAAATCTTTAAGAACGTAGCACTTCTAGTACGTTACTAACATGTCCCATATGTAAATCTGATAGATGGCCATATATGCATATATATCATAAGGGGTCAGGCTTATATTTCAAAATATATGTACATGTATGTAAGTATCAAGTATTGGACATAATATATGGATCATACCTAATAATATATGGATCATATGTCTAATAAGTGTGTGGACACATCCCAGGACAGTTATAATTGGTACTTGGTTATCTGTTTCCTTTAAATATTAAATTATTTAAACGTGTCGAGGACAATATTCTCATTTACTTCACATTATAGTGAATTTATTGCAACACTTATATTTATTGTAACACATATTTAAAAATACATGTTTGTATATGTAGATATGTGTCTTAAATATATGGCTATATTTGTCCACATGTGACAAATAAAATCTGGATATAGGAGAAATCCATATATGATAATATATGTTATATATTTAAAACCTATTGAATGTCATATATCAGATTTCTGTATGTGGTTCAGTGAGTCAGTCTGTAATGGTTCAGTTCTGAAAAAGCTAAATGAATATAACCTTTAAGAACATCTTCAACAAATAAATCTTATTCTGAATCAATATCACAGACTTTTTCTAACCTTAACCGTCTGCACTACTTCACCTGACTCGCGCTTTGCAACATTAGTGTGGCGTTTAGAATGTAATGTGCCAGGCTACCACTAGATGGCGCCAATGCTTAATTTTCGTCCCTTTAATCAGCAGGCTGTTTGCATGTTGGCCACACGGGGGCAGTGTGGATCTAAGACTGGCCTCATAAAGCAGCAAGCAACACAGAAGCAGTCACAGATTGAAATTATATTAAAATAGAGCTTTTAATTACTGACGTCGACAGGTTGCTCTGGTTGGCTAAAATCGTTTCCACCATTTTCAAATGTTAAATCAAAACATGGAGAGAATCGTGTTGTATTTTCGCTGGTTTCACATTTTGTGCCAGCAGAAATAAAGACTGTCTGGGAGAAAAAAAATAAATATCTCAACTTCAAAACTGAATCCAGGTATTTCCATCCAAGTGTTCTGCTGAGTGACTCAACGGACTAAACAGAACAGCCTTCTGATCGACTGGCTGTTGTGAATCAACTGGCCAGGAGACCTTTGAGCAGAATCATCACTTAGAACCAACGTGATGGCTTCAAAAAGCTGAGAAGAAAAAATGAAGACATAAAGAAAAGATGTGAAATGTGAAGAAACAGCTGATAAGCTCATCCATAAAGCGAGGAATGTTTGTGTTTGCGCTTGATTGTTTACACCACGCGCTTATTAAACATTGCATCAAATAGGCACGAGTTCTTAAAGGGTTTTAAAAATATATTCAATGATTTATAATTTACTATTACAATTTCTGTTTGTTATTGTTATTGTATTAATGTTTATTAGCTCTGCTGCATTTACTTTAAACACTCACATGTAATTATTATTACAGACAACGCGTTATTGGTGAAAGAGAGAAAGAAAGAAAGAAAGAAAGAAAGAAAGAAAGAAACACACCATTCAAAAGAAGCATCTGATAAAAAGGAAAGAAAACCAGTAATGTGTTGCTGAGAGCACCGCTCACATTTATTAATTACACTGCACAGTACAAACCATTAAAAGCAGAGAAATGCAGACTGCAAAAGAGAGCAGTTACTAAAACACGCAGCGAACTCGTTTGCTGATCATTTTAATGTTAACCAAGAAACATCAGGCACGTCATTTAAGACAGCTGGAAAAAGGTGAAATCTTAAAATGTGTAAATCTGCATTAACCTTTAACGAAACAGAAGGACGCACACATCTTTGTCAGGATGCTCTCTGCAGTCCAGCCCTATTTCCTGTTGCACACGGCTAAATAGAGATTGAAAATATGGTCTACACGAACATTAAACGGTCTTCAGAAAGTCCATCGCCCACAACACACTTGTTTTCCTCTCATGTGAGTTTGGGCGTATATAACGTAATTATCTCGTGAGCACATTTTATTTATAAGATCAGAAAAAAAGTGTTACAAAAAAGCAAAATGAAAAGAACAAGAAGTATTCGAGCAAAACCTCAGTCAAAATCTCAGCCATGTCCATGTTTTATTTCTATTATGAGGCCACGTCAATGTCCCATTAGATAAAGCAGTGAGTGCTGCTTATTCAATTACTGCCGTTTTAGATCACGTACTGCGATGACGTAGAAGTTTTTTGTGTGTGTTTTATGTATAAAATGCGTTAATAAAAGTACAGGTGAACTGGTGTGTATAGCTAATACCATGTATGGAGAACAGGGGGCGCATATTTAAATGTAGAGAACAACAATTAAACCCACTGGGGCTAAACTGTATACGGTGCTTATATATATATATATATATATATATATATATATATATATATATATATATATATATATATATATATATATATATATATGCGATTCGGATTTTGTTATTTATTGACTGATTGGTTGATTGATTGATTGATTGATTGATTGCCTGCTTTGTGAATTGATATGTAGTTAAAGTTCAGATTTGGTCCCTGCTGTGTGATCATTCAGACGTGTGGGCCACATATACATCTCTAAAAATGATCAAGTCTATTCATTCTAAACTCAAGCTACTCGGAAACACATAAATGTAAAATGTTAAGTGAAAACGAAGGGCGGTTTGGACTGGTGTCCAGATATGGCTCCCCTATCAGCTGAAGAGATTAAGGACTATTTTACATAAACGAATATTGCATCAGTCCTACGAATAATTCACCGTTTGAGGTGTAAAAACCCAGGATGGTATTCCTCACTTCAAAACAAGCCCGTTAGAAGATCCTCCGAGCTCCTTTACACGTCTGTATGTGGGACACGATTAAGTCTGTATCACAGCAACTAGAAATAGTAACCGTATAAAGGGCTACATTTAATGAATGTAAATGCATCCTGGGGTTCGTTCAGCAGTGCTGGCATCTAATATACACATTTTGTTTTTTTATCACGTCCGGAATGATTGACCGCGCTTTGACACAACCAAGCATTTATTTATTACTCATTTCCACGAAACATTTATTTAACATGAGTGCAGCGATCACTGTGACTCATTATTATATTTTTCTCTCTAACGTTTTAAACGTGTTTTCTCCTTTTTTTCTTCTTGACTTGTGCTCGATGTACCCAGAGTATCCGCTAGAGGGCGCCACGAGTCACACGAGCGACTTCCAGTGACCCAGATTTTATTTTCAATAAAATTTAAATAAATCAAAGAGCAAAGAAACAGCCTTAACTGCCGATTATGTATATATTAATATCATGATGCGTTTGCATATAATATTTTGACCATATTTACCTTAATAATCAGTCATTTCACACCATCCATTTACACAAAACCAGGCATAACACATGAGCCAGGAATTACAGTAAAAAGCAAATAAAATGAAATTAAATGAAAATAAAAAAGCCTAGCTGCAATCAGTTAACGTTCGGTAAATGTGTATGTTACCTTGTATTCACACTTATTCTATAAATGTCATCTAAAGCAGATTTAGACAAAATATCTATTCGACGCTGGTTGCGTTAAAAATACTACAAAACTCAAAAGTAAAATGAGAAAAAAATGTTTGTAGCCTAATAAGCTAACATGAAGTATAGATTATGAGATGATGAAATCATGCATGTACATACGCACAAGGGCGCGCGCGCGCACCCACACACACACAATGCTAAACAGTACGCGATTCCATGTCGTCCATGTTTTAAACTAGCTTAATCATCCTAGCAGGTCGTGTGAAAAGCCTTCACTTCTTCGGATTGATCTCTGTTCTGCTCCACCATGGCGGTTTATTCCGTGTTTGATTTGAAGCCCATTTCTTTAACGAAATGATACCGATATTGAAGAAAAGAGAGGTCTTTTTATTCCCACGTTACAGAAGCATTAATGCTCTCAATAATCATGCAAGAGATTCAACTGAATCAGATCCAGTTATCATTGAGCGGGTAAATGTTAAGGCTGCTGAGAGAAACTCTCTCAAATACCACACTTTGCTTTCTGGAATATAATAGACGTTTAATTTAACATCAGTTCACTGAAAGCTAATAACGGAGATCTAAAGATAGTCGTTTAAAGACAGCAGCACGAGCCATGCTAACACACCTACAAACAACACAGAGCAACTTCAAAATAATACTGAATGGTTTGGATGGATTAGGAGGCGCTTCTGATTGTATTAAGTGGCATGAAACTCCTCAGTTGTGTCTTTTCTTCCATTTGGATGAACAGAATTCGTAGCTGTTTAAGCAAAAATAATGCTAAAGAACCAAAAAAATGGTAAAACAGGAGATAATAAAATTACGAGAGTTGATTGCAAATGGATAAAAAGGATGCAAATGCAAAAAGTCGCAGATCGAGAAATGATAGGGAAATTTTTCAGTGCACTCCAGAGATAAAACGATGCCTTCTTTGGTTCTATTTGTTATTGTTTATTATTGTTTTGATCCAAAGTTGGCCTCCCTATTCTAATTGCGTTGTGAATATGCATGACTATGGTAATGGTGGTGGTGTCCTGCTGCTCGGGGCTGGAGTAGAGGCAGAAGGAGCGCACAGGGGCAAATTCAGTCTGCACCGCGGACACAGAGCTGCGCGTTTAAGGGCAGCAGCAGAGCGAGAAAACCGAACGGACGGTGCGACGAAAGTGCAGGAAGTGGAGAAGCACATGAGCAAAGCAAAGGAAGAAGACATGAAGAACACAGCAGAGAAGAGTACTTTAAAGGGAGGAACTAGGAGGAAGAGATGACCATGACTGCACTAAAAAAAAAAAGTTGTGGAAATGTGCGGTGCCTTGGATGAGAAAGCAAACAGACATTAACTGATGCTGTGAGGGTAAGTCTAACACTCTCTGCCTCTGCAAACCGTAAGTTAAAAGCGAAATCTAATGGCTTCTAAAAC